>NC_138655.1:81479279-82066779 GCF_964273445.1 Streptopelia decaocto | reverse complement strand
CTGCCACTCAGCTCAAACTCTTTGGAGGATCAAAGATTGAATAGCAATATGCATTAACTGGAGAAATCTTAAAACGCAGCATGCATGTATCCAAACTTAACAAGAAAGCCCCTCAACCTCAAGACAAAGGCAGGAAAAAAGACATTTTAAAGTTTAACATACTGCATATTCTAGCAGTGCCTGTGCTTACATTCACTGTCCATTTACATAATTAATATCAGAGCTCCAATATGCGGAAGCTGTTCATGACCTAAAAAATCCAATGGGGGACGACACACTGCCATGAGCTCAGTGTAGCTGACACTTTCCAGATTGTATCTGAGGGCTAAATGACTGATTTCTTCATTCTTACCAGCAGTGACTTAAGCCACTGATTGCTAACACTTTCTTTAATCCATTCTCAATTGAAAAATGGCTAACCTTTCCACATTCACCATGTCAGAGGCTATATTTCTTTATATTCTATCTGCTCTGCCTCTAGGAACTTTTCCACTTCTCCCTGACTGGAAAACAGAAGAGTAAGCAAAACCTGGTCAGCAAACAACCATTTCCAAAAGTTTTCCTTTGTGTTTTGTACATTTGTTAAATTCATTATGTAGTTCAGAACAGCCACCAAAAGTTACTTTAGGGAGTCATACTGGCAAAAAAGGGTAGCAAGCCACATGCATGGTAGTTACCTTTATTACTAAAATAAATAGAATTTCAGAGAAATTGATGGTTACAGCCCTGACATTAGAGACATAGAATGAGGAAATGTTAAGATACAACTTAAAGGGAAAAAAAAAAAAAAAAAAAAAAAAAAAAAAAAATCATTCTTCTTTTTTTCCTTTCCAAATCAGAAAATGTTCAGATTTATTACTTGTCTATATATGATAGATGAGACCTGACAGTAAATTTGACATAATACTCTTTGTTAATTTATCATGTTAATTTGAGTGCATACAAATGTATCATTAAATACCTTTTTATTTACCTTAACAAAAATAATTTCCTTTTTCTGAGGAAGTAAATCTACATACCATTTTTCTCTAAAGTCATTAATGAGCCTCAGATACCTGGTTTTCTTCTACCAGACCCCTTCTTCTCATGCAAATTTTAGTAAAACTCCTATTTTTAAATTAAAAATATTTTTTAACTGGCAGGTAAAAGGTGAAAGGGAGGTCTCATTCTCAACCACCTCCCCAAGTGTTCTGTATTCCCAGCTTCCTCAGAACAGGCAGAGAGAAGCTGGCAGTCAGCCTGGAGGAGGAAGAGGAGGGGCTGATAGTCAGGGCATTCAGGCTCCAACAACTGGCCAGAGAAGCCTGTGCCAATTTGACTTTCCCTGTGCAGTGAGAAAATTAATTGGATAAAAGCCTTTTAGGCAAGCAACAGACAAATTTTTTTTTGTTGTTTCCATTTGTATACCTATTATGGGATTTTTCTAGAAATCTTCCTCTCCTTTCTTCTCTCACTAATTTTTAAAAATTATCTTTATCCCGATTTGCAAAATCAAAAATGCCTACAAAAAACATGGAAGGAAAAACAGATGGAGGAAGATAGTGCTGGAGAGAAAATGGAATGTTAAGTAGCTTCATATGGTTAATTGGGTGGTTAATAGCTCATATCACTTTATAGTATTACACAGTAGCTTCACCAGACAGACCGAATGATCTGGAAGATTCCTGTCAAGGTGGAGATGGTTGAAGTGTGAAAAAATGCTGAGTAGTAAAAAATAAAGGATGTTTAGAAGGATAACCAAACCACATAATATTTTGACTCCTTGATGTAACCTGATTATTTGCTAAAGTATGTCATACTAATGGATTCAGTTAAACTTTTCCTTGTAGGCATGAATATGGTCCTGTGAATGCAAATTGTGCTTTGAAGAGTAACAAATAGGAAGAAAAAAAAAAAAACCACATTCAACAACTAGAAGTCTAAATAGTATGGATGAAGGCACTCAATTTTATCTTCTGTAGGTGGTATTTAGAGAGTTTGTTGAATTTATAGACCACAATGCTTTACTGATTTCTTAAAATGGAAGGCCCTGAAGAGGTTTTAAATGAAAGAAGATTTTTTAAAAATGAAAAAAATAGTATTGATATATTTCCAGGGCAATATTGTTACTCTTTTAATATTTTCTTTAAACTGCACCCATCCTGCTAGAATAATGATTCTGGGAACCTTTTAGTTGCTAGTTTCTGATCAATTGAAAATATAACTAAAATGTGTTCTGAGTCTTCATTCGGGTTTTTGTTGGTTTGTTTGTTTTTTATTTTAAGAACAAAATCTTCACTTGGAAATATGAAAATACATAAAATCAAAATTTAACCCCTAATTTAACTCCTGAGATTTTTCTGGGTATTATTTTGTCTGTTTTCTTGTTAGGTTTGTGGTTTACCACTTACACATGGTATTTCTGCTTCTTAACCAGACAAGTGACATTCTTTAAGGAGAACATCTGTTTAAGATGGGGAAATAAACAATAACATGGTCTCAATTTATGCATGTGATATTAAGCTTCCCCAAATTTTATCAGAGACTATTTTTAATTCCCATAATAGCAGTTTTCCACACCCATCAGGTGTACTGTACAGCCAAGAGGTCAGCTGGACTCAGTTCTGTGGTTGTGTCTCAGGGATTACCACTTGTGGATGGTCGGTGCTCATTAAAAAGAGGGGCTGAAAAGTGTTCCTGAGGAAGGAGGCGATCCATGAACTTCATAATTTCTGACGTGTGCAACCAAAAGACAGTTGTCTTTATTCGAAGGTGAAGCTGTTGCAAATTTGTAATTTTGAAAAAGTAGCCAACTCCCTCCTAAAGGTGTGGGCTGAATTAAATGGAAGTCGACTTTAGCAAAGGTTTGTTTTGATGCCATACTAATGATCTACTAAGTAAATAATCACAGTGCCCGTGAATGAGTACCGGCGTATGTGTGGGCTCTATCTACTTTTTCATTTCACTCATAAAATGCACACTACTCCAGGAGAAACCAGAGCTGGAATTTGGAAGACTCATTAGGGAAAGGTCCTGGGAATTTATCTGAATTGTAGTAGCAAGTTGTTTCAACAAAATGGAGATTTTAAATGAGACAATTATACAGACTACGTGACATATAATTTAATTTATCATCAGTGTACAATTGTTTAGAAAACAAAGATATACATGTATCTTTTCCTGAAATTATTCCTCTTCTGTTTGACTGAGATAGTCACATGATTTGGAAGCTGTAACAATAAATCTATAGTATAGGCAGAAACCTATTCATAAAACGTGATTTTTGCTGTAAGTCCTATAGGAAAGTCAACATTGCAAAGTGAAGTGTAAAATTATTCCTGTCTCAATGTTATTTTTGAGTCATATATCTCTGCCTTTTATGAACAGCAGGCATATTTGGAAGAATTATGTCTGAGTCATAAATCCCTATTTGCCTGGGACATGACTAATAGGTATCTTTAACACAGTAAGATGATATTACTGTCTTAGCTTGCAATATTTTTAACTTCTGAAGCACATAGAAGAGACAAAGTTTAAACAGCACAATGACATGAATCTATGGTCTGTCAGAGTATTGTTACCTCCCTCCTTTTCTGGTCCGTTGGTTCCAGCCAGCAAATACTGTAATTTATATGAGTCCTCAAATTCATTATTTCAATATTTAGCGAGCAGAATCCTTGTGGCTGCTTTCAGAATGCACTGGTTGTTGTCATCTATGGGAGAAAGGGAGCGAGTGAGTCGAGGGAGGGGAGGGGAGGAGGGAAATTGCTGTTTGGGAGCTCCCTTACACTGTGTCTGCTGGGGCTGCAACCCGCGAAAGCAAAAGCATATTTAATTGAGTAATGCTGCAAGATCTTTCTGCTATAGCTACCGATGGGTGCTTGTCTGTTGTCTGTAGGCGGTTACTGACCCCTCATTTTTTGAATAGCTATACATCTTGAGCAAGTTTCTGTCATTCTCATTGTCTTGTGGAAAAGACAAAGAACAACTCTAACACATTTAAAACATTAAGATTTAAATTTGTAAATATCTATGCTAGTCTAAAGGCTGCCAAGCATTACTTATGAATATGTTCTGAATTTTGCAGAAGAGCTCATTATTATAATGGCAACAACACTGTCTTCACTGTATAACTTTACTAGCTTCTCATTATCACTGTTATTAGCTATTTATATATCTATTTTAGGTGTGCAGTCTTGCACAGCATTATGCACAGTTACATTATTTGCCCCCAAACTTATGCCCCTCAAAAAGCCGAAGGCTCTTCCTGTGTGTATATAGGTACAATGCATTACATGATACACTGATAAATGTTATTGTATGTAACAGGAATGAACAATACTCAGAGTCTCTTGAACATCCTCAGTTGTTCCTGACAGTGTGTTACCTGCAACATTAATTTGTCTTGGCAGTGTAATATGAACATACCATCCAAAAATTTCTTAATGAAATTTTGATGTGGTTATGTCTTTAATTGTTTGCTCTTCAATGTTTCTGGCATATGATTTGTTCCTTAAATCACACGTCATTGTATTTGCTCAGTCATTAGATGGCCTAAATTCTTAGAAGAAAATAACTGTTGAGGAATAATGAATGAGGAATAATATATAATGCATCATTGATATGGAAATTAATCAAAATTTATTCAGAAATTCACAAGGCCTTCAGCAGTCATCAGCATTTTTTATAAATAAAATGGGAGCTGTCCAAGTATTTACAAACAAATAAAAAGCACTACCAGAATTATGGAACTAACTGATAAGATATACTTGCTAAAGCATCATCAAATTACAGTTTGTGTTGTTCGATCAGTTCTAATTAATTCTAGATGTTCCTCAGGGGAGATTCCATTCAAATGAACAGATTATTAGCAGTGATGAGAGCTGGATCTTTAAAACTGTATCCTTTCTTTGCAGCCTTCAGGAATATGGGAGCAATTGCTTGGACATGAAATAAGGAATCAATCAGTGTATTCAAATATGACATATAAAAGAGATTTTCTGTTTCTGGTAGAAAAAATACTCAGAGTCTTTCTGCACTTGAAACTTTTCTCCCCCTTTTTAGCTAGAAACAAATAGAGTAAGATGACACTGCAGCATCCTGAAACATAGAAAGTGACTGACTGTGGTTTAGATTCAACACATTAGTATCTACCTCCAGATGAAACATGCTGGTGGTTATTCTGTGTAGTACCAGTTAGGAATTTATATTCTTTACATTGAAGGATGACTTCCTGAGCTTTGGGCTCCGCTTGAAGAAGAAATGGCATCTTGAGGTACCAAAAAGTACATGTTTAAAGACAAAGAGCTGAAATGTCAGCAGCCGTTGCCCCCAGGCTTATCAAGCTGAGCACCAAAAAGGATGATTTTAAACCTGTGCTGTGGAGACTGTCACTTTCTGATGTAAACAACTAGCATGTGCCACAAAAGCAAGAGAAACTATACTGCTATATCTGCCAGCCCTTGAAGGTTACAAGTGGTGACACTGGCTGCAAAATTTAGACAATTATTTTGAATTCTCTTTAGTTCAATTATGCTAAACTCTTTTAATGGAAGAATATAAAAAATATCAGCTGTAAGAAAATTTCAAGGAAGAAGTTGCCTTTTTTTTTTTCGTCTCCAAAGTAACAACTTCTGTGTTACTGTGCTTAATTTTAAACATATGTTTACACATGTTCAGAGTGTGGATTTCCAGCTACAGACCTCTAGCTCCTCCAGACAGAGTTACTTAATGAGTGGTATTATCAAATGTGTTTCACAATTCCTTTGGTTATTTGCCTTCAATACTATAATTTCATACAGCTTTTCTGCATCAGTGGTGTCTTTTGTAATCATTATGTGTTCTTAATACAATATCTTTGTCACAGAATCCCACACTTTACACATTCTTCAGGTTTTCATAGGGCATATCAATATTTTATGTCACTTGTAGTCAGGAATGGGATTTGGCTAAGACAAGAAGACAGAATTATTCTGTGCTTGAAATATACCTTCTGTTGAAAGCTAATTTCCTTTTATAAGAGAAATTAAACTCCTGGAGTGACTGCAGATGTTGCTTTATGCTACTTCTAATCAAGGATATTTGTTAAAGACTAAAAATATCTTTAGGATAGATATTATTTGTAAAATATTTTATTTTTTTATTAAAAAGTTTAATTTTCTTTCAGGAAGCTAACATCTCTGATCTCACATCTGAAAATACATTGCACTCTGTTTACCAAAGAACTATCATATTGTAGCCTCTGCTTACAGTCAAACTGAGTTACAAGTGTACTGGATTACAGAGTGCCTAGATCAGAAAGTTCCCTACCAGGCTCCTAGGTTGCTGAAACATTCCTTCAGGAAGTTTACTATTTTTATTGTACTTTGTAGTATTTAATTGTAGTCACAAAGAAAATCACCAAACAAGCCTGTGGAAATTTAGTTTGCGGACAGTTGCCAGATTCTTAATAGAAATGTACTTCAAGAGCAATCTAAAGCAGTATCTCATGAAAGGTTTCTGAAGAACCACTGAAAAATTCAAAGTGTGCTTTTTGAAAATTTAAGATATGCGATCATACTACCGAGGTAACAAGGGACAAGTATTTGAGTTCAAATGTTTGAGTTCAAATGGAGAGAGAGTAAATAGCTTTGCAGAGAATTTGAAAAAAAATATCTTTTCATTTTGACATAGGCTGTATATACTACTGTCTCTGTGACCAGCAAGGGAGAGAAAAGAGAGGAAAAATTGCCTGTTATTTAAAATGTATTTGTATATATACTACAGAGCATAACCTTACCAACAGTAGCTGTCTGTGAGTATTATCTATGCTATGTGTTTTTTTTGAGAAAAGTTTATATAAGATCAATATGCTATAGAAAGTACAAAGTTTTCTGCCTTTCATGTTATTACAGATCTTTCTAAAGGCAAGGTCATATGGTAATTATGTAGGAAGCAGAAGAGAAATTTGTCAGATTTCGTTTTGGATGATATATAAAATTATGATCTTGAGACCCATAAATATCATGTCAGACCAGTAGAAAAGAAAAGGTCTGAATTCCCATAAGGTTATGGTATAGCATTTTTACTGATTCAAGTTGATCTTTAAAGTTGGAGCAGAATTAAAGAACTTTTTTTTTTTTTTTTTTTTTTTTTTTAATTCTTTGAAGCTATGCAAACATAATGAACTATGTGATTTTTTTTTTCACATTTTTCTGTCTGGATCTTCCTGAAAATCTGAGCATAACTTTCAAAGATTTAATTTTTAAGCTGGTTTTGTTATACAGTAAAGGTTGAATAGATTAACTTACACATCACTTCTGGTTGCCTAATCAGCTATTAACTCTAGAACCTTAGAAAAACAGGGAATCACATCTTTATTTGTTGTCACAATAGAAGAAAATCAATTGTACTGTTTTAGTGAGTATCCAATTCTGAAACAAATTCCTATGGAGGTTAATAGTCAGATGTAGGAGTACTCCTCTTCTGCAGCAATTTGAGCTGAATACCAATAGACATACATTCTATCCAACTTAGGTTGGTACTGTTTTATTCATTGATAGTCAGGACTACTAAATCTACTGTAGTTTTCTCTCCATAGGTTTTCTTTATATTCAGTCAAATATTGTCAGTATGTGTCTGCCTGACATCTCTAGCCAGCAATGGCAGCATGATATTTCTAAAATGTTTCAGCCATTTCTAGGATAGAAGACCCCAGTGCCAGAATACCCCCTTTTATTCTTTCTTTCTGAGAAATAGTTATCTTTTTCACATTCTTAAGAAAGTCTCTGTGAGTACAAAGGAAGACATTTTGTTAGGAGCTGAGTATTTTTTTCATAACAGATAGTTTTGATAGTTTGAAGAGACACTGATACTTACCCAAATAAAAAGCTTTTGAAATGCTCCTCCATTAAATTTATGTTTATTTTTACTGTTTGTATGTCCATTTATACCTTCTTACTACATGCTTGCAGTGGTGTGGCTGGCTTATTTGTATCCATAATATAATAGCTTCTTTATGCTTCTATTTTCCAAAGTTAGAGACACATTTCTACAGAGAGCAATAAAACAAAGCAAAAAAGCTGCTCAAGAGCTACTGTATTTCCTCTGTCTTAGAAATAAAGGATAGCTGATTGATATATTGTCCCTAGTGAGCTTTTACATGCATCTTGGACTAGACATTTAGCAGTATCTAACCTCCTTCTGTAGAGAAACATAAGTCTTACTTATTTAACTGCCGCTGGCAAGAAGGACATCCTCCATTATCATCAGTATAGTTTTGAAAAAAATTATTTTCCCTTATGGAGATGGTGTTGGTCATCCAAATATTAGTAGTTTTTGCGCTTTACTGTGTTTCTCTCTTGATTCAGTGAAGTGCGTAGTGAACTCCCCGAGTCAGCATGATTTCACCGATTAAACACATATTGTATTAGAAGGATGTAGCTAAGAATTGCTCTCATCCTTTTTTTCTAGATTTTTTTCTCAGCTTCAAACTTCATTAAAATACTAAGGACATCATGACAGTAAAATTTTATCTTAGACATCTAATTTAATCAGAATTTTTTTCTTGCATACTTATTTAAAAGAAGTAGAGAAAATGAAAATTGCAAAGTTAGTCTTGAAGACAGAAAATTGTTCTTTGTACGTAACAGCAACTTAGAAACTGTTTTAAGAAAAGTAGTTCATTACAAGATGTCGCTTACATGCTGTGATAGATTGTATTGGGTGGGCTTATGTGTACACATACATAAAATATTATTTGAGGCAAATTGCCTTTAAAATATAAAATCAGAGTGTACTCTTTTCAGCTGTATACACTTGACTTAGTTGAGTCATTCTTAATGTTTTGCAGTTACAGTGCAATCAAAATCAAAGCTTTCTAAATGAAATAGAACTGAGAAATAGTCCTGTATTTTAAATCGTATTGTTTACTATTTCTTTTCTTTGCCCTGATGGTTAATTTATTTGTCCTGAATACAATCTCCCTCATATTTATTCATATAGGTAAAGTGCTAAAACATATGAGAAATTCCAAGTATTATCTTTTTCACTCAAGCAAATTTCCACACTTCATACATGCTTCTCAGTTACCTGCTGGTTTCAGTTTTTCAGGTATTACTTACACACTACTGTCATTATCTGGCACTCGTGAATTAAAACTTAATAGGAGCATCTCTATCATCTGCTCCCTTGTTCTTGTTGCTTCACAGCTATGTTTGGAAGTAGAATAAAACAAAAGGGGAGTATAAGGGAGTAGGCAAACACACAGTCTACTTGTCCGGTTGGAGAAAGCAGGAAAACAAATTATCCACATATTCACAAATCACATATTACATGATCTTCTCCGTATAGTGTAATAACAACCTTCCCAGAAATAAACACAGGCAGTAACAGTTCCTTGTAAAAAGAAAACATGGGTTGCCAACTACCAAGATTCTGTTCAGCCCAGTCAAATACTGTGAGGTCTCAGCTTTCACTTGAGAAGTCATGGAGCAATGTCCATACATAAGTGAGATTAGAAAATGAGTGGCACATACATTTTCCTTCATCTTTGTAGCATTTATTATTAAGTATTCCTGGGAGTATGTACTAGATTTAAACACGCTTTTTTTTTTTTTTTTTTTTTTGCTATTATACTATATTATATATATTGGGATTATACAATAATATTAGCACACCCTTTACTACCACGTCTGTAAATTCTTTTAATTTCTATCATGATATTAGGTTGGTACAAAAGGAACTGCAGTTTTTACATTGTTGAAATTTGCCGTTTGATATTGGAATACATTCTTAAATAAATGTAGTTATGCTATACATGATTTGAATGTGCTTTTCTTGCTTTATGTTATTTTGCTACTGACTTATTACTTGCTCTTTATTTTATATTTATTTTAAACTATGGAATTGATATTAGACAAAAGACAAATTTGGGCAATTTTCTTATTTGAGCTCAAAATGGGTTGTAAAGCAGCAGAGATAACTCACAACATCAACAATGCATTTGGTCCATGAACTGCTAGCGAACATACAGTGCAGTGGTGGTTCAAGAAGTTTTACAAAGGAGATAAGAGCCTTGGAGATGAGGAGCATAGTGGCTGGCCATCGGAAGTTGACAATGACCAATTGAGAGCAATCATCAAAGCTGATCCTCTTACAACTACACAAGAAGTTGCCAAAGAACTCAATGTCAACCATTCTATGGTTGTTCAAGATTTGAAGCCAATGGGAAAGGTGAAAAAGCCCAATAAGTGGGTGCCTCATGAGTTGACTGAAAATAAAAAAAATTGTCATTTTGAAGTGTCATTTTCTCTTATTCTACACAACAACAACCGAGACATTTCCCAATCAGATTGTGGTGTGCAATGAAAAGTAGATTTTATATGACAACTGGTGATGACCAACTCAGTGGTTGGACCAAGAAGAACCTCCAAAGCCTTTTGTGAAGCCAAACTTGCACCAAGAAAAGGTCATGGTCACTGTTTGGTGGTCTGCTGCTGGTCCTCTTTGTTTGCACTTCTGAGTTAAAAAGAAAGGAGTGGTTAGTACCCACTAGCAGAGAGGACTTCTTTTCAGTAGCAGTAGTACTATGTGTTGCTGTCTTAAAATTGTTTTGAAACTACAGCATTGGAAGAAATGAAAAATGTTTCAAGACTTTTTAACATAAATTTGAGACCATTTTTTCAGTATTCTCTTGGCAAAACAAATTGTTCAAGAATACTTTCAATTTTAAAAATGCAATAAGAAAATCAACCATTTTCTAATGTTTGAGACAGGTAACAGCTTGTTTCTTCTGTTTCTGTGTGTGGAGAAAGAAAGAGCAAGGAAGAGAAGGATAGCATGCAACATTTTGGAAACAAACAAAAATCCCGTGTGTTTCTTTGATTTCTTAGTTATACGTAACATGAAGAGAATGTCTAGCTGTTTCCTATCTTTAGCTACTAATAGTACTTTCAATTATCTTCTACAGACAGCTGTCTTTTTCATGCTGCAACATTCATCTAGACCATGTCTATATAAGCCACTTGCAGAATTGTTGTTCCAACTTATTTTTCAGTGTTCTTTCTCCTACTGCACTTGGAAGCTGAAGTGAGCAGTGTAAATACATAAAATTTCTGTAGACAGTGATGGAAGGTTTTTCAAACAAATTCCATAAAACTTTTTAAAAATGTGAATATATAACTGTAGAGATAACAATTTGCACATGCTAAGATACTAGAAGCATACAGTTTAAGCTGAAAAATAGATAAATGTTTTCTTTCCTGTTTTCTGTAATATTAATTTGTGTCAGTTCTAAGCCTTATAAATGTCCATTGTTTATTTTTGGCAGGGACTCTGAAGGATCACATGTGAATTTTGCTTTGATTTCCAACCCTTTAGCCATAGTAGCCTATTTTCAGCAAGACAGATGGATGCACTAGCCTATGTATGTCAGCAGTACACAAGGTACACAATTCCCAACTAATAGATGTTTTGTGGACTGCAAACATGTGTTTTGTGAACTTAGGGGTCGGAGGTCCCTTTATGTTTCTCAGGCATCTTTGTGGAGAATACTGAATGAAATACTACTATGCTATATACTGTATTCACTTATCCAGTGACTGAAATCTTGCCACCTCGAAAGCCTTAGGAGGAGAGGGTAATGAATTACAGGATGATGTAGAGTTGTACTGTGGAAGAAGAAGGAAAGACATTCTCTTGTCCAGGTTGACTGATGCTAGAGCACAAAGTGGATGTGAATACACTAGAGGCAGCATAACTCAGTTGAAATTGCTGCCCCTTGAAGAAAATGCCAGAATACTCACTGAGGCAACACTTCATCCTGGTGTACACATGCGCAGGCTTAATGGGTTTTTACAAATTTGACTGGCAGGAAAACGCTTTCATTGGTTGAGAATTAAGTGGTAACTCTCAGTGTCCCAGTACCTAATACTTAACTATGAAATATATCTAATCTCTCAGAATAGCTTCCATCTTTATGAAAAGTGTCTATTCACATTTCACTTCTTAGTGTACTAAGATATGGAAATGAGGGATTGTTGAAAGTTGCAAGAAACTTGTGAAACAGCATGTTCATTTTTGAGGTCATAATAATTACATCCAGTTTCATCAGTAGATATTAAAACACTTAAAATGGGTGCATATGAAATTTATGCTGCTTTTTTTAGAGGACTTGCAAACAGTTACATGCTATGACTTTTTTTTTTTTTTTTTTTTAAGAAGAAGATCTAGATAGTTAGTGATAAATCTCAGGGTTGTTTCTCCATCTGACTGTACTGTTCGGTGCTGTAACACTTATCTGTACTTTGTCTATAGAAAATATGTTTTTCTTTCTCAATTTTCTATTTTTTTCCTCTGTTCTTTGTGATACTGCTACTGCTATGAAAAGTAATGTGAGATCTACATGTATAGAATTGTTATTCATATGTGACGTGCTAGTATTAAACACTTAATGGAGATGAGGGCTCTTAAGTACAAAGTTGACATCTTAGTCTAGGAAGACTCTTAACAAGTGCAAAGAACTGGGGTTTATTTGGATAAAAGTTAAGTTTACCATGTTTCTTGAGGGAAAGCTAGTTGTCAGTATCTTTGCCTGTGTATATCATCTAGGTGAGTATATAAAATCCATGGCAAGATATTTTCAGTGGTTGCCATACAAATTAAAACAACAACTAAATGTAACATTGTTTTAAAGATAATATCTAGTGTTTAGAGAAGGTTTTTTTACTGGGATTTACAAAGATCTTCTGAGTTGCAAGAAAATAAATTTACCTCTCAATGAAATAAATTCAATGTCTTGTTAGAGACACAGTAAAATAAGAAATTACTAAAAATGGATGACATTAATATGTATGTATTTATAATTACACTCCTGTGAAAAGCTTGCAAGATTCTAAGGTTAGTGATAACTATTTATGGAGATGTACTTATCCCCAAAAGAAAACAATGATAACTTGCTAAAGCACAACAGTTTCAACAAGACTATCAAAATACATCATGTATAAAACCTACCATTTAGAAAGCGTAAGTCAATATAATACATTATTTAAAAGCAAAGTTTGTATAGATGATAAAAAATTATTAAGTATTTTATTAAATACTGTCTATGTACTTTAAGGCTGAGTTCTATTCTGTGCTAAGTACATAGTTCTGATCTGTGCTACTGACATAAAACCACAAGAGTCTTCATAGCCCTTCTCATGTTGATAATCCATTTGGTGCTGGTGATGCTAATTAAGTTCATACACAGCCAGTTTTGATGGATGGACTTTAGCTGACATCAATTTGACAGACATTATAACCGTATGATTTAACTACATGATTGTGTCTGACTTATTACTTCCATGAATGCACCAAAACTTGACTGTTTTACTGGAAAGTGAGATGAGTAGCCATTTGTATGTGTTGACAATGGTGGTAGAGAGCAAAACTAATTGAACTAGTAGGCAAGTGTTAAGTGGAGATAAGCCTGAATAGAATGATTAAAGAAGAGCGTCCTGATGCTTTGTAACATGCTTTCAGCAGTAGGCCAGGCAAAGTGGGACTCAGTTCTGGAATCACCAGCAAAGAAAACTATTCAACTGGTGAAATCTGCTCTTCCTTTCTTACTAGTACTTACTTCTATTACTAAAATAAAAGAGAAAAAAAACAGCAAATCTACAGAACACATTCCAAGAAACTGTAACAATTTAAAAGATGAAAAAAAAAAAAGGTAAATAGATAAATAGATATTTTAAATTAAATAGTTTACAAATTAATTGTGGTGCAGATTAGGTTTTGTGTCTTAAAGATTAATCTTCCAATGGGTAGATCGATAAAAACCCCTAAAATCTGTGGACATATAGACATTATGGAAAGTGGACAGTTTGGATAAGACAAAGGAAGTGACAATGACACTGACAAACTGAAAGCTTTGAGGAAGGATACAATAAGAAATACAAAAAGTTGAAAATGCCTTGTGCAATCACTATTGCATCCTCTTTTGTCTCTTATTTCCTATGTCATGGATGACTATTAAACAGTCAATCATGCATGGACTGTTGCATTCATAGAGTGCTGCTGCTCTGATTGCATCTGAGAGTTCTCTCTCATTTTTTATTTAAAATGCAAGTTCTTTGGAGAAGGAACTGATTATTAGTATAATAGCACAACAGAGAGAAGAATGTCACTGACCCTGCATAAAGACAGCACTCAAATTTGAAGGCATTATATTTCTAATAATCCTCAGGATGTGTCTTACCAGCACCGTGCACAGCAGCAGTATTGTATCCAGTATTAGGCATTTAAGTTTAGGAAAAAGGAGATCTGCTGAATAGAGAAGAGAGCAGAGAAAAAAGAATGATCAAAATCTAGGAAGCAAAAAGTGCTATGAAGAGAGATGGAAGGAATAGGGCTTGTTAGAGACAATGTATTTGTATTTCATATCTACATGATATGAAATATAGCAAAAAATGAGAGAATAATTCACATTGTACTAAACCATAGCATGTGTAGAGCAAAACCCAGAGGACTTAAATTTCAACCAGATCATTTTAAGTTAAATACCTGGAAAAACTTTCACTTATGAACCTAGCTAAAATGTGGAGGAGGCTAGTTGAAAGGCTCTGGATTCTCAGCCCTCAGAGTTTTCTAGGGTCAGATTTAGACTTCAGCTGCAAGTCAGTACCTCTGTTACTGACTTTACCTGCAGTCTTAAGGAGGGACTTCAAAAACTATCCAGCTGTACCTATGATAATTCTGGATCTCTGATTGGTTTCTCTAGGTGTCACCATAACAATGTGTAATAATAGCTCCAGTAAAGCAGAAGTCTGGTGATTACATGGATAACTGACGAACAAGATATGAAACAACTTAGGAAGTAGGATGCTACTTTATTAATATAATGTACTGGTTTAAGTAGGTCTAACTGCAAAAGTTTCAGAAATCATATAAGTCATGATAGGTTGCTAGTAAGTGTACCGACAAAATTAAGTGTTTTCTTTGAATCTGGTCCAGGTTAAGGTTGCCCAAACAAAAGGAAACTCTCAGGCAAAGACTGCTTGCCTGATGTTATATATATATATACACATGTAAATATTTATTGATTTAGAAAGTTTATCAGTGAAATCTCAGATCTGTTTTAATTATTATATGCAGCACTTGGGCTTTTAATCCTATTTTGACACTGTAGATGACCAAATTATCCACAGAAATTGCTAAACCCTAATTTCTACCATCTACAAGTCAGGTGTATCTGCATAGATAGTTCAGTTATTCACATAAATGTGCTTCCATGAGGCTGCAAGGCTGAAAGTCTCAGACTATTTTGGCTAGAGTGGGAAATTCATATGTGTGTTTGTCCACCCTGTATCTTCTTAATACAGATCTTTGAAGGACCCTAAGAGGACTCTGAGCACCTAACCAGAGAAAGCAAGAGGCTTAAGTCATCTGGACAAATACTTAACAATTTGTAGGAGAACTAGGGGCAGGATTCGTTCATGTTTACTTCTACTGGCATACAAGAACATTTTCAAAAAGGAGGAATTCCAGTTGCTCTGGATACATTCTTCTTCACCTTACATACTGTGGACTATTTTTGACTTTAATAAGTATTCTCTGATAGGTAAGTAGCCCTATCATCACTTCAGAGCCAGAGCAGGAAATGAGCTGTTCATATTTAACTGTTTTTTAAAAAAATGTTTTTAAAAACAAATGGAATTTTTAAAAATGTACATCTTTATTCAAGAAAAATAGAACAAAATCGAGACTAAAATTTGCAATTTATCTTTGTGGCTTGGCAAAACCACGTATTTTTCTATTGAAATGATACTGGTCAATTTTTTTTAATTTCTTTTGAACTTTCCATTTCCAAACTTTAAATAAAACTGTAGTGCTAAAAATATCATTTAAAGCAAGCTTTTAAATGTTGCAGAAGTTTTACAGATACTATGAATTTTTGGTATTACAGATACTATGAATTATTGGTATTTTCCATTTTAAGAAAATACCTAGAATGGATGAAGTTTTTAATGTCACCTCTATGTTATCATAGAAGGAAAAGCAATAAGTGGTCTATCTTGATTTCAGTAAAGCATTTGACACAGCCTCCCACAGCATCCTCACTGCTAAATTGAGGAATTGTGGACTGGATGATCGGGTAGTGAGGTGGACTGTAAACTGGCTGAAGGAAAGGAGCCAGAGAGTCATGGTCAATGGGGCAGAGTCCAGTTGGAGGCCCGTATCTAGTGGATTCCCTCAAGGGCTGGTACTGGGAGGAGTACTATTCAATATATTCATCAACAACTTGAATGAGGGAATAGAGTGCACTGTCAGCAAGTTTGCCGATGACACCAAACTGGGAGGAGTGGCTGACGCCAGAAGGCTGTGCTGCCATCCAGCGGGACCTGAACATGCTGGAGAGTTGGGTGGGGAAAAATTTAATGAAATATAACAAGAGCAAGTGTAGAGTCTTGCATCTGGGCAGGAACAACCCCAGGTTCCAGTATAAGTTGAAGAATGACCTATTAGAGAGTAGTGTAGGGGAAAGGGACCTGGGGGTCCTGGTGGCCAAGGAGGATGACCATGAGCCAGCACTGTGCCCTTGTGGCCAGGCAGGCCAATGGCATTCTGGTGTGTATTAGAAGGGGTGTGGTTAGTAGGTCAAGAGAGGTTCTCCTTCCCCTCTACTCTGTGCTGGTGAGACCACGTCTGGAATATTGTGTTCAGTTCTGGGTCCCTCAGTTCAAGAAGGACAGGGAACTGCTAGAGAGAGTCCAGCGCAGAGCAACAAAAATGATTAAGGGAGTAGAACATCTCACTTATGAGGAAAGGCTGAAGGAGCTGGGTCTCTTTAGCTTGGAGGAGACTGGGGGGTGACCTTATTAATGTTTACAAATATATAAAGGATGAGTGTCCTGAGGATGCAACCAGGCTCTTCTCGGTGACAACCAATGGTCATAAACTGGAACACAGAAGGTTCCATTTAAATTTGAGAAGAAACTTCTTCACAGTGAGGGTGATGGAACACTAGAACAGGTTGCCCAGGGAGGTTGTGGAGTCTTCTTCTCTGGAGACATTCAAAACCCGCCTGGACGCCTTCCTGTGTAACCTCATCTAGGTGTTCCCGCTCTGGCAGGGGGATTGGACTAGATGATCTTTTGAGGTCCCTTCCAATCCCTAACATTCTGTGTGATTCTGTGTGATTCTGTGTGATTTTTTTCCTTGTTATCAATTAATGGGATTGACTACAATAAAAATTATACTTGCTCATGATCTCCTAGTTCAAGATGTGGAATATCCTAAACTCTTTTTCAGTCACTACTTTTCTGAAGTACAATGACTTGAGGACACTTTCCTGGCTTATTCATATGATTGACAGGAAAAGAAATAATTTGATTTCTTGAGTCCCTAAGAGTCATGACACTCAACAGCCTTCTCCACACCAAAAATACGACTCCACTAGCTGTCTTTCTGAAGAATAGTGTAAGAGGAGAACCTGATAGCTTCAGTAATCTGGGTATCTGTTGTGGTTTTTTTGTTTGTTTGGTTTGGTTTTTTTGTTGTTTTTTGTTTGTTTGTTTGTTTTGTTTTGTTTTGTTTTGTTTTGTTCTGTTCTGTTTTGTTTTTTTTCTGGTTAACTAACAGCATTTTCAGATACAACACAGTAACTGACTTTTTTGAGGAAGCTGGACTTTGATGAATAGCCCACATATTAGTTTTGAACACACATTGTCTTCTTTGTTTTAGTATACATACCTGTGAGGGATGAGAAAGAGTTACAGGACAGGACTGTGGCCGGACTGAGAGGGCTGACCAAGTGTGAAGAAGACCATTCCCCTACCACGGATATTGAAGTCTTTCTTCTTGATGGGTTTTTCAGTGAGAGGAGAAGATTCTGTTGTTGTCAGGCATCTTTTGCTACATGGTAACTCCCAAGCTCTTCAGGACAAGAGGAAATGGCCTCAAGCTGTGCCAGGGGATATTAAGAAAAAATTATTTGTAGAGAGGGTTGTCAGGCATTGGAAAAGGCTGCCCAGGGAAGTGGTAGCATCACCATCCGTGGAGGTGTTTAAAAGACATTTAGGTCCTTAGGGAGAGGGTTTAATGCTAGAGTTAGGTTATGATTCGACTCAATGATCCTGAGGGTGTCTTCCAACCGAAACAATTCTATGATTCTATGATAACTTTGGGAGAAGGGATGCCCTCTCTTCACATCATCCTAGAAATCAAAACTGTCTTACAGTCATTACCAGAATGGCTGGGTACACTGTTCCCTCTTTGCAAGTTACTTGTGGGACAGGGGGTTGCTGAAACTGAGCCTACAGGTCATATGAATTATCCTAACAGGCAGCAAATGGCCCGTTAGTCCGAAGCCAAACATTTCTGAATTACAACTTTTTAACGCAGAAGGACGTACGTATTTTCAGCTTTGGCCATGGAAAGATGAGTGGACTGAGATGAACGCCTCACCTTCTGTGAGGCAGCCTCTTTGTGCTTCACAGTGCAGTTAGCCCTGTTTCCTTATTTGACTAAAATTAATGAAGTTCCTGTCTGCCACTTTAAAATCCATGCATGTCATTTGTCTGTCTCTGCCAACTGAGTATTATGTTATATAGAGTACTGCACTCTATATAACAGCTAAACAGAAGAAACTTAAGTGTGTTTTTACCAGGCAGGCCATTTAATTTGCAAGTACAAACTCTAGGATATTGAGATTTTATGAAGATTGTGTTTTCCATGTAGAGGAGTCAGAGTAAAGGTTACATGGCTGATTTACCTCCATGTTTGCATATTTTATCCAGTTTTTTTGTTCAAAATTTAATGTAAGTCCCTTTTAAATGTTTTATTTTGCAGTAATCCATGTAGCATACCTTTTGCTTTTATGTTCGAAAAACAGGCTTTCAGTCTTAAGGTATTTTACAGCAGTCCTTGCCTGTACATAAATGCCAAGAAACAAACAATAAGGTGGCATATTTACTTTGATGGTCTAAAAGTAAAGTTATTCCTTCAAATGTAAAACATTTGACATCATTGATAAAATGATAAAAGCCTTATCCATTAAATAAATTTCAGCACTAACCGAAAGAAAAATCTCTTTTCTCTAGGCATGTTGTTGTGACTGTATATGCCACAATTTAAGTTTGTTTTGGTTTTTTTTCTTGTTTGATTGATTGTAGTTCAGACATGATTTGTGGTCAGAAATATAGGAAAGCTGTGGGGAAAAAAAAATGATGATATCTGAATGACAGATTGCAATGTAGTTTCTTTGAGTTTTTCTGTTTGATTTTGTCATATGTTATATCTACTAGATTGCAAACATATCATCCTCCCAGTCAGTTGATTGCAATTTTATATATTTTGGTTTTCTCACTGAATGTTATCTTGCTTTAAAGGGTCCAGGTGGGTATATATGTTCAGTCAGAGCTTTTCTGAATGCCAAAAGAAAATGAGAGGTTATCTGGATCTCCAAAAACTCAGGCTGGTTTTCAAGCAAGGGGTTAAAACTACTTTTCTCAACTAACGAAATTCCAAATGCACACTGTGTGTTTTTGTGGGAGGGGGTTACAGAAAAGGAATCCTCAATACCAATTGGCTGGTCTCTATGAGCTGCAGTTGAGCTCAGACTGCTGCTGAAGAGCAGTATTGATCTGAAGGGTAAATGTGTAGGGAACCACAGAGAGGGATTCAGCCGTTTCTGAGAAGGGAGACAACCTCTTCCAGTAAGAAAGTGGTTTCTACCTGTCTTTCCTGCCTGTGAGATCCTTTGTGAATGAAGGGGAACACGAGAAAGGGCAGTTTGTTGCTACAGTGATTCAGAGAAAGAGGTATTGCTGCTGTGCATCCTGCTGCTGCTGGTCTTGCTGGTGCTGCTGCAGCTTCATGTAGCAGGTAAGGCTGCTTTTCCTGGGGAGGGGGAGGAGGAGGAATTGGGATTTGCACGGCGGTGGCTGGGGCTGTGGCGTCAGGGGATTCTGAAACACTGCACAAAAGGACGCTGGCTCCACGGAGGAGCTGCAGGGGTACACGCGAGAAATCTGGCCGTGTGGATTAGCAGGCTGGATTTCCTGCTCATCCCGCTTTGGAATCGCAAAACTTCAATAAGTTCTAAACAAAGTATGCAAGTCCACAGTGCCTAAAGGAAGAGGGGGCAGGGGAGGGAGAGGACGGGGCTGCACCTTTCCCTGCCCGCTTTGCAGACGTCCAGCCCTCCGCCGAATCGGACTCTGGCTCTGAAACACGTAGGGAAGGGTGCAACAAATTTGGTTGTGATGGTTAGTGAGATCGGTGCTGATAAAAAGGAAAATACGTCGTGCCAAATCGGGGGCTTGTTGCAGTTGAAAGGAAAAATAAATAAGTGATGCTGTGAAACTTGTGGGAGTGAAAATGTATTTGCCATATTTCTGTGTCTCTCTCTCTCTTTTTTTTTTTTTTTTTTTTTTTTTTTTTTTTAAAGCACTCAATCTTTTGCGTTTGTGTGTGTGTGAGGTAGGAATGGGGAGGAGGGGGGTATTTCTGCAGCATTGACCTTTAAAGTGATAAGGTTTAATTAAAAGAAAGTAAGGAATGCGAATTTGACTTGAAGCAACTTCGAAAACACCTGAGCAGCCTTCTCTCTTAAAAATAAGAAGCACTGCAGAAATAATGGTGAAGAATAAAAATTAACCCTGAAATACAGGATTTTCAAATGCAAGCCATGGTTTATTATTGCAATGTTTCAAACTGATCTTCTACGAATTAGTCATGTGATGAGCAGTAGAATATTCATAATCTTTTTACAAACATTTTAATGGCAAGTTTAGCCCTGAATTATAAATAATCTGCAAGTGTGCCTATAACATAGGTGTGTGAAGGTACTTATCTGGATAAATATTTCATGTAATTTTTTACTGTGAATGGCTTTGTGGCTTTGGCATTTCAATTCTAAATATTCAGTCTAGATTAAGAACAATACATGTTTCTTATCTTTTAAATATTGCTTTCAAAGCACACTATGGTGGTGATGGACTTTGTATTAATTTCTGTGTGTACTGAGTTATAGTTAACAGTGGTGGGTTGTTGGTTGTTTTTTTTTTTGGTATTTGCAAATATCTATACAGAGCTAAATAGAAAGGCAGACTATTTTATTGCTGTATAGCATCAATGAACTGTTGAAGTTATCGGCAATTTTTTCCCCATTTTCAAGTTCAAATATAAATCACACAAAGCCTAACAATTCAGGAATACTAAGTAGGTCTTATGATAATGTACCTTTTGCTGTGTGTGATTACATTTCAGATAAAAAATAAATCAGGATTAAAATGTTTCCATGAAACCATGCTTTTAGGAAATTCACAGATTGGTCAGGATATCTTTATTTTAGTCCTCTGAACATCTTGTTAGACTTTTCATTGATCACAGCATGTTTTTAAGAGGTTTCAAGGCATCTTATAAAACATTTCCCCTGATCTGAAAGCCAGATGGTTACATTGCAGAAGTCATAAGCAGTTAATTGCCAAACTGTTTTGAGTGCTCCAGAAGACATCAGCCTGCAGACCAAAGGTTTCCATCTCGGCTGATCAAACTAGTTACCTGGTGTTGCTCTTTGCTGAGATTGGGGTCCCTGTTAGAGCTGGTAGGAAAAACAAGTTATCTTCTTAGGAAGCAAGATACAAAATGTTTTAGTTCAAAAATACTTACTTAACAAGTAATTTGTTTGTCTTTCTCACATCTACCACATATATAACATTTTTCCTCAAGTTTATTTTATTTGGTTTAATTTCCTGTCCCCACACCCCCATCTGTTCTAAATGGCAGGTCCACGGTATTTATCTCATGTGTCGAATGGTATATACCAGATAGAAATAATATGATCTCCTGCAGTTGCCTTTCTGTTCACAATATGCAGACAGAATTCCATCAGAATGTTCAATGCTTAGTTGTTGGGTGTTTATATTTGAAATGTATAAGAAGAAATACTATTTCAGTTGCAATGACATATAATATAGAATAGATAACAGAATGGCAAATATAAATTTTACAGTTGTCATGCTATATGCAGTTGCTTATTTTGTATCCATCAGTCGGAGTTTAGTTCTTATGAAGAAAAAGATGACTAGTAATCAGTATTCAGAAGAAAAGCAAATGCTTATTTTGCTTTCTTTCAACCTTAAATAACCCATTAGTTCAATAGTGATGCTTGAGAAGTTTTAAAAATTTTATAGGCTAGCAAATTCCTAAACTGCATTTCCTGAAGTAATTTTTAGGTTGTATAGTATACAGTATACAAATTATTTATTTATACAAATTATTTAAAATACTTTTCTGTGTAAGAATGTTTTATAAATTGTTGACAGCTATGTAATATGAACATTGCATGATGTTTCCATCTTTATTGCTTTTATCTGAGTACTACTATCACACTACCTTAAAGGTATGGTTATATAATAAATGCTTTATAAAAAGTTAAGAAGTTGTGCTTAAGTAAGTATTTAAATGGTTATCACTGAATTAGAGAAGTAGGTAATTTACATGTAACTGTGCAAAGCATCATTATCAAATTTTTCAAATATTTTCATAATCATCCAGAGCTCAGATAAACTGCCTTTAACATACTCTTAGGATCCATTAGTCCCATATTAACCTTTCTAAACTCTTCAGACATGCATATGCAATGAAAAATGTGACAGTAAAATGGAGATGATAATGTCAGGGTAAAAACTCCTCGTCTCAGTGTAATGAAGTACTGAGGCAATGGGGTGGGTGCACACAGGCTTGGATTTGCTGTGCTTGCAGCCACACAAGTACGTGCAGGCACCTCATTGGCAGTGAACGGGGCTTCTCTTCCCACACATGCCCTACTGTAAAACTCATCCAACACTCACAGTTTCCGGTGCATTAACTGACCCTTAAAATATGAAAACAAAGGTTATTTGCAACCCATTTTTCTCATTAGGCATAGCTGATCGTAAATAGCAGTTTTCTTGAGGAGCGCATATAAAAATAAATTCTGCACATATGTCATTCTGAAGATGACAATGTCTGCCCAGGAGGGCAGTCATACCTTTTGGTTTTTAATATAGTTCTTATACTTATCTTTCTGCTTTTAAAGATCATAAGATGCATGTGATCTTTATATCTGTATTCTTACTTTACCAATATAATACAATCACCTGAAACTGTTACAACAAAGAAACGAATATGTTCCAAGTTTGGATATATTTACATTAAAAGCTATATTTTGGTCATGTATTCTACTTTTGATTCTATCAATATGTATATTTTGATTAAGTTAACACAGTGGTCCACTTCAGTCAGGATATTCTGAAAAAAAACCCAAACTTGTATGTATTCCTATTAAGCCATTCTACTTCCTTCTCCTATGATTACCAAATTGTTTTCTCAGTATTTTTCATAATATTGAAAACCGTGATATATGTGTGTTTGTACTAAATTATAAAGTATAGATGAAAAAGTGAAGATAAGCAAATTGTTGAATAATTCCAGCACAAGTGTCATCATCTTCTGAAAGTCTAGAAAGGAAACATGGTCAGTTAAACGATAGTGTAATTACATAATGAAAAATATTTCTACAAGATTCAAACTATGCCATTTTAAACAATAAAATATACTGATTATTTTCAGTATGCTGCTGGGTAAAACAGTCACATTTTAATATCTTTTCCACATTGTCATTAATTTCTGACAGTTGATATGTATGAACCTGTAAATTAAAAAATGTTAATAGAGGTGGGTGAGAAACACAGAATAATAAAAAATTTAATGCTGATTCCATAAAGTCTTTGATTTTTCTTAATTAAACCATGGCTTTTCTATTGATGTGTTAAGAGAAGAAACTGCAATACCTCTGTATTTATCTGTTCCCCTTCAAATCATGTGTATTTACCTACATAATTTTATTGGTTGGTTTCTATTCATTTGTAAAGCACTTTGAGGGATCTTGAATGTGAAAATTGTTACATGAAGCCAAATACTATTCTGCTTTTAAATGACTCATAAAAATGCCTCCATTTAAAGCATTTGTACCTATATACAAATTTGGGTATGTTTATACATACTCTTTAAAGGGAGACATTTTAAAAGGTGAACAGAATTTGTCTTTATATAGCACTTACTGAGTTTTAGGTATCACAAATAAAAGAACTATGATGCGTGGTGGCACCAGAGACTCAATAGACAAATGTTACTGAGAAGGGATGTTGTTTGAAGTGTCATGTGTTATAATACTGTGCTATGAATACCATGTGATTTTTGTTTATTCTTAGGCAACTGACTGGTCTCTAAAGGGACTGGAATATAACATGTTATATGAAAGATGACCGCTTTTTTTTTTTTTTTCCTAGATTTCATTGTCCTAAGAGTCTTTGATGTGGAGGGAGGGCTAGGCTTCCATTTAGTACATTAGTTTGTTTCAGTATATTTACTCCTACTGGCCTAGGGTTAGGAGCTGCATGATATTTTTAAGTGGTCATGTCATAGTAGTGGAAGCAATGTCAGGGTCTATTTTCACATGTACATTATTTTGTACTGTGATACTATCAGACTCCATAGAGGAAACCTGACAGTGTATTTATTCAGGTAAAAACTAAGGTAAAGAAGTACATCATTCCTCTTTAATACAAATTGTTGTTAGAGACATCAATTTTAGAAAGACAGGTAAGTCTGTCTCCACTGAGGATGCCACTTAAGAGTCTGTCTAATATTAAGAGATAATTTCCATACATGCCAGCATGGTTTTAAGAAGCTCTCTGGTAAAGAAAGTACTCTTTTTTTCCCTGAGGCTTACTACAAGATATTAATAATCTGATTACTGAAGAGCCTAGATTGTTATCGAATAAAACAGGGCTAAAATATTCGGTCTTGGGCACTTCGTTTCATCAGATCCTCTTTCCTAATTTCATTGTTCTTTATTGTTTTACCCTGACTGATTTATTTTATCCAGTGTAACTCATTTTGAGGGACTCTAAAATATCTGCTTTGCTAAACAGGAGAACAGGGTACATTTCTCAGACAAATCAAGTGAACTTTATGTCATAGCTTATTATAGCTATATACTTTGTTTTGAAATCTTGTAACAAATATTTTGCTTCATTTTTTGCTTTGCATCTTGTTTCTTATCTGCTTTGTCTCAGTACATGGATCCTAACTATCTATGACAAAATTTAGTTATAAGCTGAGTTTTGAGATGCCTTGACCACAGCTTCAAAGAAGACACTCCTGTTGCACTTGTCTTTCAGTTCCCACTGTCACCAGTGACAGAATTTCTGGTAGGCCAGTCAGAGGTGGCAGGCTATGCATGCCTCTACTTACAGAAGTAATCTCTTTTTCAGTTCTCTTTTTTGCATTATATTTTATTAACATGAACTATGGAAAATTTTGAAAACAACATGAAATATGATGGGTCTTGTGTGGAATTAGAGGTGCACCTTGAAAATTACATCAGCTAAAGGAAAACACTTCAAAATAAGAAAATGAGTCTCACAGAGAATGTATTAATGATCTGATGAACTGAACTACTTATTAAAAATTATGGTAGATAGGGAAATTATAGTACTGAAATCCATTCTTGGTTTAAAATACTTAGCTAGAAAAAAAGAAATGAAACCTAGCTAAAGTTAAAACATCTTTGCTTTGACTTTTGTGGCATTGATGGAAATAACCCTGGTTCTGGTCTTTGTCAGAGAAAGCAAGCTGCATGATTCACTGAAGAGACTGTTCAACAAACAAGCATGATAGACTTAGTTCATCAGCATCTTTCATGTTGCATTCCAGAAGAAAGTATTTATTCCTGTAGAAAACAGCTTCAATTTTGGTTGATCCTAGCCTCTTTGGGAGCACAGAGTAGGAATAAAGCTGGTTTAACCTTGGTTGGAGACTCTTTCAGTCTCAAAGACAGTACTGTTGTGTTATTGGCAAATAAATAGCAGGCATTTGGCCAGGCGGAGAGTATGGTTACCATGTTGCTGCCCTGCTCATTACATACCTGCTTGTACAACTTCTTTCAGGAGCTGTGGTTAAGTGCAATTTAGGGAAGCCATGAAACTACACTGTGATTTTCTTTGGAAATGGATCAAGAGCCAGCAGAATGGCCTGCAGCTAATCTTCTTTCTTCAGATAGCAGACTTTGTCAGAACAGGTTCACCTATGAAATTTTTGCTGTCTCACATCTGCATTTGGTTTGGCTGATATAGGAAACTGAAGAATTGACTAAACATTAATTAATAGTAACTTGTAAACCTAGTGAGATTCACCTGAAGAGTAAGGCATGGCCTTGAGCATTCTGTTTCATACCAGTCTGTCACTTTCTTACCACCCATCTTTCCCCTTTCTTAATTTATAAAATATATTTTACGTAAAAGTTTTGACCTTCATGTATTTTCTCTCTCTAACCACTCATAAATATTAGGTAACCTACATCAGGCCTAAAGCTGTGTTTTTGACCCACTGTCAGAAGACAAATTTTCATACACAAGCATAAAGATGAATGAGAAAGTAGGTCTGTGAATAAATCTAAGGAAGGTAACTTTGTCGTATGACTCAGAAGGACATGATGTTTTAAGGACTTCATTTAATATGTATGTTTGTACAAAGGGATCTCTCACTGCAGTCCGTAAGTCCTACCATAGCCACCTAAATTAGGCGGAAAGAAATAGGAGAGCATCTGTATTTTTCCAGTAGCTGCTTCTGAAATGTGTGTTGAGTATCTTTCTGTGTTAAAAGACAGATGTGTTGAACCACATACCACTTAATGAAGATGCATTTTAAATGTGAAACTTCAAAAGTCTTTCAGATTATGTCTTTCTATCCAGAAGCCTAAATTTTACCTACTGAATTAGTTGAACTCTGCTAACACATGAAAACTGGGTACTCACACCAGCAGCAAAGTTGGCCAAAGGCTGTTCTTGACTGCATCTATAGATGGATTTCTGGTGTATGTAAATGGAGGTATACGAACAGGAGTGAAGTGTATAGGAAAATGTACCATATAAAAATATTGCTATTCATTGACTATTTCTTATGATAGCATGGTGTCTGTTCTCAGTGATAGGAGCAGATACTAATTCTATACTTTTAGTGTTGGGTTTTGAGAACTCATCCAGATACTATGGGAAACAAGAAAAAGTTTTTCAGGTCAATGTAACTTATTTCTACAGTGTGTAAATCAAAAGTTGAGCAAAGTAACAATGTCATTTGTTTGACTGTGACAGAGAGAGAAAGTAATCAAAGAACAGGCTGCAGCTTTATTGTCCTGTATTTTGAAGTTTTGTTGTAAGCAGTTGTGTTGTTTTCTGTATGCTCTTCTCTAATTTATCAGTTGCCCCTTTACAGAGAAAATGCATTTTCATTCAGTTATTAGCTCAAATGGAAATCAGGAAGAACTCATCAGTGACCTGCATACAATCCTAACTATTTAAGGGTAAACAACTTCTACCTATGTTAGCATGCTATTTAAATTTTATAGAAAATCGTATTAGATCATCAGGTCTATTCCAGAAACATGAGCGTAAGACAGACTTCAGAGTTAGAGAAGTGTCTTACGTAATAGCTTATTCAAGTGTCTAACATTCAGAAAAAGCTGCATGTGGTTCAGGGGACTTTGTTAATATGCACAGGAAAGATATTTCACTGGGTTTGGTTCCTAAGGCTGTAAAGTGGAATGAGTTATTTAAACATGAATATGAATGTCCTTCTTGAAACTGTGACTGGAGAAAAAAAATATACTACTCTTATACTCAGGCTCCTGTCAGTAAAAGCAGCATGCTGTAGTGAATTTCAGTCCAGCGGGTGAAAGCCTCAGAGGGTCTTGAGGAAGTATGAAGGAGATAGGTACATAATTTGAATATATTAAAAGTAAGGTATGCTCCAACAAATAAATTACCAAAACAGTTCATATAGTAATATTTGATAGTGTATTCTGACACACCTTTAAAAATGTACTCAAAGTTATTCTGTGTGTATGCCCTGAAATTAACAACTGCAAAACAGTCTCCCTTAAAACACTTCAGTATATTCAGAACAGCTATATAACAAAGTCATAGAGTAAGTAGTCATATACATTTTTTAATTTTTCAAGGTGGAGGTGAAGAAAGTAGAAGGAAATCATCCGTCCTTCCTAGAAACAAATAAAAGTGCTTCCAGGTGTGAAGATTATTGATTTTTCCACTATTAGCAAGTTCTGCTGTCTATGTTCCTCCCAAATTCCCCATGCAGTTCCTGGAGAAGGTGCTTCCTCTCAACTGCTAAGCCCATTACTACCTTTGTCAGGTAAAACTGTTTGCAAACATAGAATAATTTGCTTAATAGAATAATTTCTTTACTCCTCTTTTTGCAAAGAATTGCTACAAGTTCTGTGTCTGTAAAGATTAAAGGAAAACATATTTTTTTGGCAAATAAATAATTACTGGTTTAAACTTTATTTCAGGGAAATTTAGGAGGAAAATAATTCCATCTTTATTTGTGATTCAACAATCTAAAAGGACAGTGTCCATAGTTCCTTGCTGCATCCAGAATTCGATAAAGCTGCTAGGATGCAGTAAGTAGATGAGGAAATCTTTGAAAGGTTTGTCTTAACTGACTCTGAAACTCATTCTTGTTATCTAAACTGAACAGTGAAGAACTGGTATTAATACCTGGACTTATGTCTGTGTAAAACCCAGAGTTCCTGTAGTAGTAATTAAATGGATTCATGTTGAAAACCTCTGAAGCTGAATTGTAAAGCTCTTTTCTGAAGGGCAATGCTAATTTGTCATGTAGTGCTGATTCAGAGTAACTGGACATGCACTAATTTTTACACAGTCCCCAAGTCTTAACTTCTTGCACTATAAAAGTTTGTGAGGAACAAAGCATTTTGAAATGAGGGATTTTTTTTTTCCTTCTTTAAGAAAAAAATTAAATAGAGGCACAGATAAAAATACGTTTATATATGTAAAAAAGTATGTTTCAATTGAATGTTCTAAAATGATTCTTGTCTAAATCTCAAGTTATCCTTTCTTTCCTATCTATTCTTTAAGAGCATACTTACAATCTCAGTTATACTCAGGCTGTATGTTCTAATAGAATAGAAGTCCTTGGAGCATTAACACATCTCTCAGCTTTTAAATAGACTGTGACCTATTCATTTGCAGGGCTACTTCAATAAAGCAATAGCTCACTTAGGTTAATGATGGATCATGGTGTGATTCGATTTGCAGAGTATAGACTTGCCCATTATCCCCTAATGTTTGTATGGGTCATGTTATCACATCCAAATAATGATTCATGCCACCCCCTGTTCCTGGAGATAGCACAGTGATTACAGGAAAGCTCGGCATGCTAGTACACAGAGCCTTTAGGGTTCTGTTGGCTACTGTTGAATTATTATTTTTGGCTAGAGCACGATAAAGCAGGAAAGGCTTAGGTTTCTCTGTGGCTCTGACACCTTCCTCTTGTGATTCAGTTGGCCATCTGGCTGAGCAGACAGGCTGGACATTAGCAGAAATCAGATCTATCTCTCTCTGTCTTCTGCTTCTTGCTTTTTTCTTTTCTTTGGTGAGAAAAATTAGCTGACCCTGACTTGTTGTGAGAGATTATTTGCAAGCTGAGTGACTTGTGATCTTTTTTTTTTTTTCCTTTCCCCTCTCAGCTTGAGAATCTAACATGAAGATGGAGCCATTTCCAACAGGAAGAAAACATATCAATACTTTTGTACTGACTGTAGATTTCACACATGAGAGACTTGGTCTGGTAACCACATTGAGAAGGCATAAAAAGGATATATTTTCCAGTTCTGAATATGCTGCAAGTACCAACATAATAATTCATTTTTTTCCTGTGCTGCCACACCATCATTTACTCTGAAGGATTGTCCTCACTTAGGCTCAGCAATTCAGAACGAACTAAGTGATAGGATAAGAAGTGAAATTTTAAATCTACTTGTAAAATTCTCTTAAGATTTATATTTTCTTGTCATTGTAGGGGATGATCTGGGTTTTCTTGCCTACCACTGCATTTATACTCAGTGATCATCAGGCTGCTCACTGGTCCAGCTGCTGACAAACACTGACTCTTATTAAATGCATCCAATAAAACTGTCATAAACCTTACTAGCGCTATACCTTCCTAAACATAAACCACTCCTAGTTATTATATACTACAGCTACAACGCAAAAGGGCAGAGGTATCATTTCCTTATAGTTTCTTATAAAAAGATGTGTGACCTAGGAAAATAGAAAAAATGAGAAAAATAGAAAAAACTTTGTTTGCTGCCAACTGCACATGCAACCTAGAAAAAGAAGAAATTGCCATAGGAAAACATTCTTCAATTGAATTAGTTTTGTTATAGCTGATTTTAAAGACTCTCCAACAGCTTCTGTTACTAGGGAGGGAGAACAGTTGTTCAAGAACACTTTTCTAAGGAAAGCAACTGCTAGTGAAAAATCCCAATGGAAAGCACCTGTTAACACTATTTTTTTCACTTTGTATTCTAGACAACAGCAAATACAGCCAAAGTCAACAGCATCAAGTAGCAATTAAATATTTTAAAATATGCTTTTTTAACCCTTTTGACTTCTTTTCTTACCCACCCACATGTAAAAACTAAATAGTTCAAATACTATAGAGGGGATTGGTTGCTTATGTCAGACACAAGAAATAAAATTGTACATGACTAACATAGTATTGCTGTGTTGACCTGATGCGTATGGAATAATGGAGAAAGATGGGCATTTACAATAAATGAGTAAAACCTTTTCATTACCTTACAATAGATTTTATTCCCATCATATAACATTTTTATTCTGTGCTAAAAGCAATGTATATATATTACAAGGACCTCCCCAGAAATAATGCCAAGGACCTCAAAACTGTAAGCAGATTTTAAACCTAAATTAGATTGCCAGCTGCTTAGTGGTATATACTTGGAGTGAAATAGTGAAAAATGACTTTTGAAATGTTTGCTACATTAACATTCTGAAAAGTTGTGCATATTTTAATTTGCTGAGAGTTGCAGTAAATTTAAGACTCAGAAGTCCCTTGTGATAGTTGCCTGAAGCATTAATAGAAACAGAATTTCTTCACTTTCCCTCCCCTTGCATCAACAGTATAATGATTTTTGAGGATCGATATTATATTCCTGTGTTTGGGAGCTTAAAGTCCGATATTATATTCCTGTGTTTGGAAGCTTAAAGTCATGCAATCTTATTTCTCCCAAGTGTTTTTCCTCTTTAAGCATATAGGAATTACTGAAATTTGAAAGGATATTCAGACTCACCATTTGCAATGACTGAAATCCAAAGTCTTAGTCCCTCCTTCCCAGCTTCCATTTCCAGTAATAAATGTATCAAAAAATTCTAGTGTTTTGATCATATCTTAGAGACACTCAGAATGAGTTCATATTCTGAATTTCAAACTCTCCAGAGGCATACCAGGGAACATAAGAACTATGGACATTTTTTGCAAGTAAAGCAAAGAAATTGTCATTCAAACCCTAACTATAGTTGTAACTATTACCTAGCAATTTTACAGTACAGTAATTTTTGTAATGAAACAAAGAATAAACATTTCAAGATTTCAAAGTTTCTATTAGTACTGATAGTTGTAGATAAATTCTCTGCCAGGTATAGTGCAAGAGCATGAGATTTTTACATTTTGTTTTTGTTTTTTATCTTTATCTTCAATGTATAAATGTAATGTGACATATCTGTATCGCTATGTCCTTATTCTCTTTACACTGAAAACAGTTCAGTGAAAAAGGTGGCCTGAACATTTTTTTTTTTTTTTTTTTTTTGGTGTAGACTACTGGATTCCCTTCTTAGAAAGAAGAAATCGAAAATGTTACCATGACAAAATATCTGCACAGGAGTATATGAACTGTTGTATTTATTTACTATGTGAAAATATGTGGTGAGAATACATATTTAAGTCCTTCTTTCTATCATCTTTGAGAAGATAGAGTTAGAATTTTTGTTCATGTCTTGATATTTTAAATGGAAAAAGAAGATCCTCACAGGAATTTAGGGCCATAACTTCCTTCTGTTGCATTCTGATTCTGAAGTAGGAGCTAAGTGCTCAGATTTTCTTGAGGATTTAAGTTAAACCCTTGCAGAGACTGAACCTAGATGAGAAATAATGCAAAGCAAGAAATGATGCTTTTTATGTCAAGTGGAAAGTGCAAGTTTTTTCTTTGGAGGCTTTCAGATATCTCTTGCTTTGCTTAAATACCCATAGACATGTAAACTTACCCCTGTCATGAGTCTTAAGAAGTTCATTAGATCTATTGTACGACAGAACACCTGACATGCAAAAAAAAAAATCATCCTCTCACAGCTTGTCCTGGAGTTTGCTTTTTGTCATGCACTTTTTCATTGATAAAGAAGACTTTTCAAACTTTGTGAACCTAGTTTAGAATTATAACATGGGGCTTTCTTGTCCAGTTCATTTCAGATTACAAGGACAATGTTTCATTTTGCCTCAGATATAATTTAACAATTCCAAGATAAGCTTAGTAACCTAGTATCTTGATAACGGGAATGGATAAGAGAGAAAAAAATGGCCTTATTTCAGTAACAGTAGTAGTTTTCTGATGACTGCTGTCACTGTATTATTTCAATTAAATTTCCTTATTTATGTAATATGGGACTCTAGTCAGCAGCTAATACTGTAGGCAATATAATTTGTGTATATCAGCTTGTTTTTGACACTAGGCAGGTGGTCCTGAAGTCCTGCACATCCATGTTATACATGACAATTGCATAATTTGAAATTTTTCTCATTATTTTTTGTCCCCCTCTTAGAGTTAAGTCACCCAACTGCAACAACAACCATTGGCATGAAGAGATACTTATTAAAAAAGGAAATAAAAAAAATAATAAAACCAAGATTATTTCAATGTTACCTAATATTACTGAGTAAATGTGCAGATGTGATTGTCCACCTTTCATAGATAGAGAACTCAAAAGAGAGGTGCTGTGAATTAATGAGTCAGTTTTATAACCCTCAGAATGAACTGCAGAAGCTCTGGTTAAAACTTCTCTGGTAGAAATATTTTTAGTGAGAATTCAATTTTTCAGATGAAGAAAACATTTTGGAAATGGAATTTACTTTAATGAAGGAAAATTTTAAATGAATAAATAGTTAGAACAAAACATTCCCCAGACAATGCCTGAACATGGAAAGAATTTAAGTCAGAAAGACTGCATGATGTCAAAGTTGTAGTTGTTGCCTCATGTGATCCTCCTCATCGAGAGACAGAAACGCAGTTTGCATTTCCCCCACATAATGCTTCATGGCCATGACAGTCTTATTAACTAAGGAAAGTGTTAATCTGTACCTCAGCATGGGGGATGCAGGCAATAGGAGCAATTAGAAGTCCAGTTAAAAAGAAGAATATTCTACAAAACTTGAACTCCGCCTATCATATGACATGAAGGACATATTCCAAATGAGCATTTTGGCTAAAATTATACTTTATATTTTGGTCCTTTTTTCTCTGAAAAGTTGAAAATTTTCAGAAGCAAATCCCAATATTTTGAACATTCCTAAACTGTCTTATTTAGTACTTCCTGACTCCACATTTTGTGCATAAGAGTTAAGCCCCTAAAGTAAGTTTTATCTGTTGCTTGTGAACTTAATAATGTGGAAAGCTGTGTTTATCCATCTTCTTTATAGAGGTTTTCACCTCTAATTTATTCAGCACTCAGTTTATTCTATCACTTTTTCACTCCAGATCAAGACTTACAGAAGGACAAATGACACCACAGACTAAATTGTAGACTTTTAAGAGCCTGGGAGAGTTATTAGGCTTTAGCCATTATCTGACAAGCTAAATAATTATCTTAACATCAAGCTCTGACCCTCTTCTATACTTAGTGGAAATACTGCATGCTGTTCTGGCATTCCTGTAACAGCTATGGCTGATTATTTTACATCTTTCCTTGAGGACATTTATCAGATAGATGGCTTAATGTCTGTACCTTATGATTTCTTGACAACTGGCCATAAAACCTGATAAATACTCATGCCAACAAAGCAACACATGGGTTCCAAAAAAAGTTTGCACATTCTAATAATGTAGATTATGTGATTGATGCACAGTATGCAATTTAATTACAAAAATAAATGAGGAAGAGGAAATTTGTCACTTCCCCATTCATTATTCCTTAATTAGACTACAACTATTCAGGGTTTCTGATTGTCTAAAATAACCTTAGATATAATTTATTTCACTGCCATTACAGTGGGTTAAAAAGGAAAGCATAAATAATCTCTCACTGCCAAAACAGCATAAAAGAACAAGGAAACAAGGTGAACCCTAAAATATTGTAAATATTACTCTGTCTGCAATCTGTCAGATTAGTAATTGATTGCAACAAATGAAATGCTTCTCTTGTGAAATGACAGAGTAAATTTTTTTCAGTATGCAATATTTATATATATATATTCTGAGTACCAGAGTAGATCAATATTGCACCTGACACCAATGTGTTTGTTTTGGTTTTGGCTTGTGTAAATGCATTCTGCATACTTTGTTTAACATCAAAGCACATCAAATGGGCCAAATGGATGGTGATCATAACACAGCTCTGAGGTTGTTATAGCTTCATTGTGGAGTCTATTTGTGCATGAGAAGTAAAAAAAATAATAATTTAGATGTTTGTGGGGTTTTTGTTGTTGCTGTTGTTGGGGTTTTTTTTTGTTTGTTTTTAAAGTCAATTGTATTTTACCTGTCTGGTTACACTGTGATGTCTGTTGTGTGTTTCTGATACCTGCGTTGCAGGTCTATGTTTATTAGGGGAAGAAGGCAAGATAGAGAAAGAAAGTAAATCTTCCTCATTATGAACTGCATGCTATTTTCTTGCAAGGGTCACACCAAATTTATTTCTATAGCCATGATACATTCATACACGTATTAAAAGAGTATATTTATTTGCTTATGGGAATCTGATAACTGTGTGGGCAATCACAACAGGTGCAAGTGGATGGACCTGGCCCAGAAATCTTAGACAAAATCATGGGCGCAGGGGGTGGAAAATTCTTATTAGTCGAAGTTAATTTTACTTCTGTGGGAGTGTCATTGTTTAAAGATATTTTGCATATCCAGAATGGAGAAAAAGAGAGTTAGGAAGAAAGATGTCAAAGTAGAAGTTAGCACAGTCATTAAGGAATACTTTTGGGATGTAAGAAAATAAAGTTTAAATCCCTATTTGCCTTGGCTTCAACCTAGCTATCATTTTATTAACTTCTCCATATTATTATAGCCTGAGTCTCTTCAAGAAAGACATTTAAATTTTTATAAAAATTTAAAAGATAGCTGGTAGAGACAGGAATTCTAAATGGCTCAGTTGCACTGTGGGGAGAATACTTACCCATGCTTTCGGAGGCAGGTTGGGTTTTTCTTCTGAATTGGGCCAAGTGAGGTCTTTCAATATTGTCTGTGAGGAGTTAAAACATTTGAAGTCTGAAAAAGTGTAATGGACTAAAAGTACATTTTAACCACCTCTTCATACAATTTGTTTTCCCGCCTCTCTTCCTTTTCTTTTTTCTTTTTGTTCTACAACTTCTAATCTAGAGGATGTATTTTGTCTGCATTTATTTCCTCCTCTATTAGTGTGGACCCAAACTGTTTCAAGAAAAAAGCAGACAGCTAGAAACAGTAATCTATGAAGAAAGACCTGTAATCTTGAATGTGTCTCACAGTGCAAAAACTCTTGAGGTTATGGCTAAAAAATAAGTAATTCATTGAAAAGTGCTTATCTCTGTGTAATACAGCTGCACACGAGAGCAACTTATGTGCCTTGCTGAGGGCTCAAGCAACGAGCCACAGAGTCATTTTTATTTCCTTTGATTCTATGGCTTGTAACTAAGCAGGTGTAATGTGTAAGACTGAGTAATGTACAAGCACCTTTGGTTCCTACTGTTTCAAACAGCTCATTAAAAATTATCAATTACTCATCTAGAATAGGCAAGGAAACAAGCAAGACACTGAAAATGACAGAAAATTGTGCACTTGCTTCTGTTTATTTCTGTAATAAGATTGTTTCCCCTGTTCTTTTTTAGGCAGAGATTTCCGTGATATGCAGGGCATCTTCTCTCTGTGTTTGTGCACGTGTGTGGTCCTAGCATCCTGATAGTATCTTTGTTATCCCTTCTTTTTTCTTCTAAGCTTTTGATTATTTTTTAAATTGTGCTTTTCCTTTCATTTGCATGTTTTTTTTCTTCTAATAATTTCTACCTCTTTTGTTCTTTCTGTATCTTCCCTTCTCTCATTCAAAAAGAAGTAATGTAGTAGATTTAAGGAGCCTTCCACTTCATTCCAAGAAAGCTGGGTCACATCTGCAGCAAACAATAGTTCCCAAATGCAAAAGATACAGAGAAATAAGCCTGAGGCTTTAAGTAGCACAAAAAAAGCTGGAATATTTTTGCAATGATCTGCATTTACATCATATTTCTGCCTTAGGAGATGTCTCAGCTATTTGATTGCAACTCAGTTTTTATTTCTCTACTTTGTAGAAATACATGTTGCAGCATGGAATTTAGGATTTGAAAACACATCCAATAGCTCTGCATCTTTGCCTGAAAATACAAGAAAGTCTTCATATAGTATGGTCTGATCCAGGAGAAAACTGTTTAAAAGAGCAATGTGGAAACTGCTAGATGCATGTAATCAATACATCTGGATTTCTGCAAAGGTTCTGATAGGATTTTGTTGTGTAAAACTGAATCTTAATTCAGTTGACTATTAAAGTGTTACATATTATGATGTCTCCTTCACTACATAAGCAATACTTTACTAATAATTTTCGGTTTGTTGTAGAGACACTCGAATAATTAGGCAACCAGAACAGGCGAAATAAGACAGCCTGTGATCTAAACTCTTGAAATGCTTTTTAAAAGGTACAGAATAGGTGGGTTTTTTTAACATTTGTTCACTTCAGGTACCTCCTGTCTGACCTTGGTAAGACTTGCAGCAAGGGCTTTTACAAAATATTTTTAAGGAAAGCTCATATGTTTAAAATTCCCACACAGATTCATGTATCTCAGAAATCTATGAAAAATGTGAAATGTCTTATTTGTCTAGGTATTTAACTTATTTCTGTCAAATATGCAGGCTCTGCATTTATCTTGTTTGATGGTAACTTTTGAATGCTCTCCAGGTGTTGCTATGTCTCACAATAAACTAAAACAATAGCTTTGGAAGTGATGCCATCTGCCTGCATCCTTTAAAATATGCAAACTGAAAAACAGTAGCCTTGGAAAAGGATTAACTGTTTCTGTGCCAACTAATTTAGCTTCAATTGTACTCCTAATGCTGTGAAAACTCTGATTGTATCTGCAGCCACAGACCCACACAGGATCTTCTCTGTCATGTCATTGAGACTGTGACTGTCACGGCAGGCGGATTCCAATGAGATCTGTAGCCTTCTCAGTCAAGTAAATCTGAAGCAACTAATGCTAGCCAACGAATGGTTCCAGTAGGCTGACCATGCCATTTTTCTTAGTTTGGGGAGGCTTTGTGTAGGTGAACAAGTAAATGCTGTTTCCTATATTGCTAAACAGGATGGGACAGGAAGGTTTTAAATAGACAAGATGGAGAAGGAGAATCTTGTGTTAAACACTTGACTATGTGAATGGGGGCTGCACAGAAGTCGGAAAGTTTAAAACTGCTAAGTGAGCATTCAGCAGATGCTTCAATGTAAGTTTCTCCCCAAGGAAAACTATCCTCACTCTCTTTTTCCCCAAATCCTAGTTTTCTGAATGTGACTTGATCATTATATGGAAGAAGTTTATATTTTGACCTGCAAAATATTTCATTTGCTTATATGGTTACAACCTGTGGACAGTAACTTCCAGCATAAGGCATTATTCACTCAGAGAAAGGAGGAGCATACTTTTATTGGTGATATCTTTAAAAAGCTGTAAAATATTTTCCAAAATACATGACTCTATATTGAATTAAATTAAATATGTAAAACTACATCTAGTAGTTCCATCTGTCATAATTACTGTTAATGTAATTATTCTTACTATTTTTCCATATGCTGAAAATCAGATTTTGTACAGTTTCTGTTTAATTGGAAGACTGCAACTGATTAGCTTCCTTGTGCCTATGAGTTCTTCTGTAGTGGAGTCCCCATGACTCCAAACAAAAAATATGTAGTTGAGCCAGCTGTCACTTACCATGTCTTATAATACACTGGGTTATTCTGAAAACACAGCTCCACATACTGAAATTGAAGCCTGAGACATGTAAGCAGTTAGGGATAATAGAGGGCAGGGTGATGAGGTCACATAGATTTGCATAATGTCACAGAGAGTAGATCCCTCATGTTCTTTATGTGGTCCGATTTTATTTAAAATCTTATTTACACAATTCAGGGAGTAAGTAAAGAGGAAGGCAATACAGACAAAAATGTCATGAACATGGGTGGATACAGATGATATTACTGTTGTGGTTTAAGCTGAGCTAACAATGTAACCATGAGAGCTGTTCACTCATTCGCCCTCCCCCCAAATAGGGGACAGAATTGAAAGGAAAGGGAGCAACTTGGATTGATATAAACACAGTTTAATAAAGTAACAAAATACTAATACATCACTAGTAAATATATTATAAAATAGAAATAAAATATAAAATAAAAGATAGTCAATGCAATTCCTCATGAACTTCGTCCACACCGAGCAGCCAGTCCTAGGAAACAGCACCTGGTCCTGAACAGCTGGTCCAGGAGAGAGAAGAGAGGAAAAAAGGCAAAAAGGCACAAAGGCTTCTGCAAAATGGCATGATGGCAAAAGGTCGAACTAATGAAGTACCAAACAGAACATCTCCAGCCCTGACAAAAAGAGCGAAGAAGGTAAAGAAGCCAGAGAAAGACACCAGAAGATCCTGACTCTTCTTAAATATGAAGCATGACGCTAATGGGATGGAATACCCTTACTGATCAGTCTGGATGTCAGCCAAGCTCTTCCCCTTCCATGCCCCCCTTCCTCAATGCCTTACACCTGTGGGCAGAACGTTCAGAATGTCCTTGGCTCTCAGACCAGAGAAATTAAAAAACATTAGCTCTGTGCTGGAGTGTTATCTTCTTGTTCTCAAACTAAGTCTAAATAATGACTGTGCTAGCTAGGAAAAAGAAAGGTTTCTAACTGCATGAAGAAAATTAACTCATTTTCAGTCAAAACAGCACAATTATTTACAGAATATATATAAAGAAATCTAAAAGGATAGAAACCCATGATGTTGATAATATTACCAAATGGTTTGCTTACTAGGGATTATATATTATGTCATATATATATATATATTTCATAGGTCATATTCTTTCTGAAAATTGGGGCAATCAGCAGGATCCTAAATCAGGATTGGCAACATCTGTGTACCTGCAGGTGAGAGCCTATGTAGAACTTGTGAGTTCAAGGAAGGAGGCAAGTTGTCTCAGAGGACTCTTTCCTTACTTTTCATTAACAGAGAATTGCCCTGTCCTAAGCAGAGTGTGCAAATAAGTCTATTTTATTATTTATTGTTATAAAATACAGCAAATTTATTGTTTCAAGATGTTTTGGTTTTGACTCTTTCCCCAGTATTTTAGTTCCTATGTGGATGCCCTAAATTAAAGTATGGTCCGTATTGTGTTTTGTATGAATATTTGTTCATCTCCAGATATCCAATGTCCTTTAAAATATACTTTACCTAATTTGCTGCCTTACTTAAGACCAAAATGACAAAGATGACAGGGCTTGCCTACAGATGTGTCAGATAGCCCTTTTATGTAATTTCCTGTGCATCCATGCATAGCTGAAAACCATTAATTCCATCTAGATGGGAGGCCCAAGAGAAGACATACTGATATGAAGAGAAAGAAGGGATGCCACATAGGTCTCATAGTGTCCTGAAAGCTAAATAATGTGTTGATAGTAAATTTGACATTTAGAGAAGTAGCCTCAAACAATTTCCCCTTTCTATAATATTTCCCAAAATAATCTCCTTGGTAGCAGCTTCAGTTCAGCCAACTATCTTCAAACAGTAAAAAATGTGTCACAATATTTAACATGCCTCCATGGTGGCTTTTTTTGGTCTTGATAAATTCAAAGCACACTGGCTTTGTCCTCTGGGGCCTAAACACTGTGTTGTTCTAAGTATTCTTTCAGAAGTAGATGTCTTTCATCACCTTTAGGGAGACCCGACTTGGTGACTTCTTCAAAGTTTCGAGAACATGCTGTTCTGTGAAGCAAAAGACTTGGTTTGGAAATAAAAGTTTGGTATATGAAAAGGAAATATAAGGTGCTCTCTGCAGAACAAAATTAACAATCCAGGAACCCTTTTACTGCTGAAATAACTGAGACATTAATGACCTTAAGGATTTAAGAAACGGTGATAACGCTGTTGCTCAGTTACAAACTCAATGTAATTCTTATGCCTTTACCTTCTTTCATAATGAATTCAAATTTCTACCATGAAATCAATGTTGTTCCTTGAAAAGACAATGCTTAGATTCCTTAGAGAATGAGATTTATGTAATTATTTCTTCTTTGTGGATCCATCTATGTACTCCCATATTACACTTGAGTTTATCTATCATTTTCAACATGAATTTACAGAAGGATAGGAAAAAAAAAAAAGTAATTAATTTCTTACAAAGGGGAAAATAAAAATGATTTAGAGGCAAAGTGCAACCTCCAAGTTCAGTCACTGGGTCTTCCAACAGCTGGGAGATTGTTCCATTTGGCTTGTCCAAAAGCTGAGAGCAGCCAGCTGACGGCTCAGTTTCCACTTGGGCAACTACAGTTTGTGCTGTTTCCTGACTGGGTAAGGGCTCAAGCGACAATGGGTTAGGTCACAGAGAAAGCTCAAAAAGGTGCTGGGAATATGCCACAGTGATTGTTAAGTACAAGAAATGAAAATCATGAACCAGTCACAATGACAAATCAACCGAACATCAAACTTTGTAAATTCGAAAATTCAAAGGAAAAACACAGAAGAGAGGTATTGTGATATTTCCTTATATCTTTTTGTACCTATAATTAACATAGTTATTTCCACCTTCCATTGTTTACTCTAACACTTAATTCCCAAAAAAACTTTTCCCATACTAACAGGTTTCTATTTCCCTTTTACGTTGACTTAAATCATTACATGTTGGTTTTAATTAGATCACCCTAATTCCTAAAAAAAAAAAAAATCATTATCCATTTCTTCTGTAAGGAATACATTTAAGATCACCTTCCTTATTCCATCCAACTTGACTCCTTCATTTTATAGGTGATAAGAGTTATCCTCTGTACAGCAGAATAGGGCTTTTATGGGTAATTCAATATGCGTTGCCATGCAATTGTGCAGATATTTAAAATAACTTCCTCTGTACGCTTTTTATGAGCAGCAGTCAAACTGAAATTCTGTCTTTGGTATTTGTTATCATATTTGGTATAATATCATTATTTCTATGGGGGGGCCAAGTGCTGAGAAAAATAAAGCAGTGAAACAGAGCAGATAGTATGGCAACTAGAGAGTAACTAACTGGGAAGGTGCTTCTGCAGGCACAGTATCTCAGTAAATACTGTACCACAGCCGTTCTCAAAACTGCACTTGACTGTGTGCCCCTTGAAGCTTTACACGTAAATAAAGACAGACAGAGACAATAAATCCACAGCAACAACTTCTACAAAAGTTCCTGTTCCATTGGGGGTGTGAGCCTCAGTGAACAGAATAAATGGGATGTAGAGAAAACTGTCAGTATTTTATTACCTTTCTCAATTTTTAATTTGTGCTTAAGCCAACTTTTTTTTTTTTTTTTTTTTTTTTTTTTTTTTAGCTTCAGTGTTGACTATTTGGATTTAATTATCAGTTATTATGAAACTTATTATAGAGAGGACGAGGATGCATTTTACTCCTGAGAACAGTAACCTCTGCACACATTCGTTCAGTACATTTGTGCAGTATTGCCTCTGGTAAAAAACACCGGTTTCAGCTAGAAATAACAGTAAAACATTAGAATAAAAACATTTAAAAGTAATTTAACTTGCAGTTATTAAGAATTCCTCCCATTTCAGAAACATTAGTTCCTAAACATTTTCAGGTCAGAAAGCAAAGCCACATAGAAGAAGTTGGTATCTGGTGATCATCTCTGGGCATAAATATATTAGATAAAATCCTTTTCATCCTTTTCTTACAGTTGAATTAGCTACTACACATCTTCACAAGCACATTAAATTTGTTTATGGATTTACACATCTAAGATTGCCTTTTTCACCCATTTAGGAGTGCTTAAAATGCAGTTAATTTGCAGGGCAAATATCCAGTTGTTTGTCAGGTCCTACATTTATGATATGTGTTTACAACATTATGTAGCATTTCAGAGTTTAGAATTAGTGTATTGCTAAGCTGAAGTAATAGAACTGGTAGACAATTTGCCATAGAGCTATTATCTATTTTATCCTCTTACTTGGGAAGAGAAAAATTAAAATATATCTGACAGATAAATATGACCACTGCTCAGTGGTATTACAAAATCAGAAAAAAAATATATTTTATATTTTCCCCTTTATTCTATTCTGTAGAACCTTCCCATAGCTTTTTCTTTAATGTAAGTGATCTTTTCTCTCCTTTTCCAAAGATGTCTATTAATTTCTCTGCTACATATAGCAGGGCTTCCTAATTTTTGATGTGGTATACATTGTTCAAAATGTATTCATGTATAGGACAGGAACCAAGTGACCTGGTAGACCTTAGAGAAAGAGAAACTAGGGAGGGTTTATCCAGTAATGAGTAAGAAAATGAGCAAGGGAAGCAGAGCAAATTGTTTCCTCAACTGAAGAAATTATTAAAGACTGTTTTGGGGCAACTGCACTAAGTTTTCACTGTCACAGATTCTTGGCAATAGCTGTCCTAGTTTCAAGCAGCATGAAGCCTCTGAATTTATAGATGGTGTGAAAATATGCTCTGGTATCAGCAAACCGAAGTATTGAGTTCAGATCATTCCTAAGTGTTTCAAAAGCCAGAGCTCTGAAACAGAATTTTAAGTACCTAATTTTAGGCAGTCTGATTTGAAACTGGACCTATTATTTCTATATGTTTTGAAAACTAGCTGACATTTTATCACACCATGCTAGATCTTCAACCTTTCAGACAGCTTCATGGGGCTAGAAGGTATGATATTTGAAAGGCACTTTACTGTGTAAGAAAAGCATTCATTCTAATTTCAATGAAAGCTGAAATAAATTCAATAGAAGTAAACAGATTTGAAATGTAATAAACTGACAGTTCACTGGTTATATCTGAAATATCTGACCATGAGCGGTCTCAATTACAAAACAGACCGAATTTTTCAGTATCAGAGAGTGTATTAATTTCTTAGCTGAAGGACATCTGAAGGGTTCTCTTTCCTGCTTGGACCAAACTGCATTATTTTCTGATACAGTAAGGAAGAGCACATGTCAGTGCTAATTTAATTTTCAGATAAACAGCAATAACTTTATTGAGTATTATTGACTGTTATATTAAAACTGAAGAAAATCATATCCTCACTGACAACATTCAAGAGCAGCAACAGTAAAAACGGGTCTTTTCAGCACTAACAAGTATTTCAGTGTTGAGGCTACCACATCATGAATGAACTTGAAGCATTTTGGGAAACAAAGGAGAGTGTACAGTAGCTCACACAGATTAATCATAGTGCAAATGATTGGAGAATTCATGAAACATACAAGAATTTTAATCAAAGTAACTTGTTGTCTTTTACAGTAAAGATAAATTCAGCATTAAATTAAAAAAAAAAAAGGGTGAGCTATTTATAATTTTTCAAAATTAAAACTCCCCCAAAAACATATTTTGAAATTGTTTCAAATAAGGGATCAAGTCAACAGGGTTTTGTTTTTTTTTTTTACAGCTTTGTTGTTTTTTTTGTTTTTGTTTTTGGTTTTTTTTTTTTCAAAAATTGACCCTTCTTGTACAACTTTAGGTAAAAGATGGATATATGACACCTTCGACAGCTGGAATTTTGTGTGTGTGTTTGTGTAAAGACTTACTTATGCTTTGTTATAAGGGACAGCGATAACAAATCTTGAAGTGGACTTTCCATTAATCTTTGAACAGATGAGCTATACATATAGGTGAACAGGTTGCTCAAACAAAAAATCTCTCTAATTTGGTCTACTCCAGCAAAAGCCTTGTTAACTGTGCTAAGTTCTTGCACTTAGATTACTTCATAGCAGACTTATTCAAGAGAAAATTGTACATTTTGACACTGAATTGTCCCAAAGACTTTGCTGTAACTCCACAAGGAACTGCAGAGTTGAGGTAGATGTAATATTAAAAGAAAACTCTCTAGCAGGATAATGTTTGCCTTACGTAGTAAACCTCTTAATAGTATAGCTAAATATTTTTTTAAAGGAGTCACCTTATTAAAAAAATATGACATTTAAAAAGAATCCTACAAAGGTCAAGGTAGAGGCAGTCTCAGGAAAACATTAATCTCCTGTTAACTGTTATTCTCTCAAACAAAAGTATTAGAATTAAAAATAATTAAAATTAGCTGATTTGTTTCATGGGTGTTTAAAGTGTGAGTAGTATCAGAACTTTTGGCAGAGTGGTTGAACTGAGAAGATACTTTTATTAGAACAATATGGTGACGTGGCCAAAATCCTTTTCTTCTGTGCTTAATGAGCTCTTCTTTGCCATACTTCCTCACCCTGCCCCCTCAAACTGTTATATTTCAACAAGGAATTTCTTGGGAAGCATTGTCAGCTGTAGGATAGCCTATCAGTGTTACAGTACAGGCAGTGTGTGGATGTCTGTGGCTATTCAGAAACCAAACTATTCAGCTCTGATGTACAAGTCACAGGCTGAAATCTCAGTTCTAGTCAATAGAGCAGGGATTTCCATTTACGTCAGTCTTCTGAAATAGGAGAGTTGCAAGGCAGAATCATAAACATCTGAAAACAGAGAGTATTTCTTTACAAGAGATAGAATTCAATTATTTTTAAATGGTGAAATAAGAGGAAAAATTAAACAAGGCATTTACTTTCGAGCTCTGTGGCCACAGACCTTCCAGTATATAAAAGAAACAGATTAAACCCTCCAGTTGTATAAAGCAGATCTTCACCTGTGTCTTCTGTGGCTCAGGTGAGTGTTCTAATCACTGTATGCTCAGCCATACAGGGACAAGGCAACATTTTGTCAACTCAGAACACTTACTTGTGTTGTTGGGACAAAGCAAGGGTGACTGTAGAAAGTATTGCCTTTTAAGCAAAGAAAGGCAACAAGTGGCAGAGTTACACATGGTCAGACCTGTTTGTAAATCTTTTGTGGTTCTGAAGCAACATATTTAGGATAAAAGTTCCTTGGATCCAACATTTTTATGCTTCTTTGCTAACATTTTCAAAAGATCTATTTCATTTCAAAATTATTTTAAAATCTCACAGTGCCCATGAAGAATCTTATATTTTGGTTGGTTGTACTCAGTAGTTTCTGTTTCTCTCCTCCATGTGTTGATGTGGAACAGTTGTTCCAGACTCAAATTCTTTCTTCTGTATTTAAAAAGACATCCCTTTGTTTATAAAAAATGTTGACAAAAATCCTTTTTGTCTGATCTTACTTATCAGTGGGTTGCAGGTCTGTGCCAAATCCCTTTGAAGTCAATGAGGTGTCCTGCTTAGAGATGCAGCTATGAGATATTAGGACATAAATTAGTAATACAGAAGTAACCTAGATATGTAGGTACATGTGTTAAAACACTACTTGACATACCTAAATAATAATAATAAAAAGAAAACTTCATAACTAGTAAGACATTTTAAACTGAAAAGAAATTTTCAGTAATTACTGTATTTACAGTCTTACTTATCTCATAGACCTTGTTTAATTACTGCAACGCCAATAAAGCTACATTAAGCTTTGGGGTTCTTTTTTCTCTGTGGAACAGTCATGAATTCTACAACTGTATTAATTGTTTACGATACTTGTAAGAATACAAGTACCTACTGAATACTTGGACAAAATCCAGTGTTTGTCATTCAGTTCACTTGTGGGAGATTCCATCAGGTTTTTTTTTACTTTTGCTGTTTGCTCCTTGTAATGTTTGGTTGCTACATAAGTCAGTTGACTGTTTCAGCTTCCTGATTAGGAAACTGATTTTTTAAAAAAGAAAGAAAAAGAATAATGAACAATACATTATTTAGTTTGTATGTGTATGCACTTGGAGGTTTTTGGTATGAAGTACTGTCCTCATGCATTTAATGTATTATCCTTTGTAGATAAAAGTGTAGGGAAAGGAAAACAAATCCTATGCTGACTAATGGGGCAAGATTTTAAGCAGAAATTTTCCAACTGGTTTTCTTTTGTGTCAGTAAAAGTATCTTAAGGTTTAGTAATAGCAAAACTTCACATCTGATTCAGGGAAGACCCAATGCACAAATTGTTGAGGGGTGGAAGATGGGAGGATAGTCTTTGGAAAATCTCTATGTGCTTGTCATTGTCGGTCACTGGAGGAGACAGGATACCGTTGTAGGTAGATATTTTATTTGACCCAACTATGTTCTCCAAAGTAACTACTCCAACAATTCCCCAGTCTTCCTACAATAAGGGACCTGCTGACCTATGTTATTCCAACTACCCATCCTCTATACATGTAGGCCTGTCAGTGACCTTCTTCAAAACTCCTAATACTTGCATAGTTTTGTGAGATTGATTTAAAAATTCCTTATGAATGAGACATGCTATAAAACCACAAGAATCTGGAGAATCAGAACTGGGAGTACACAGACCTTTTGGAGGAAAGCATGAATAAAATTAAAATTGACCTACATCTTCATACAAAAACAGAGTCACTTGAAAATTAGGAATATTGAATAAAAAACTTTATAATTAAAACCTCTGTACTTTCTGGTTGCAGATAAAATTTTGGGTTGTTACTCAGCTTCTCTTACTGTAATTAGCATCAATCTTGCCGACAGTATTTTGACTTCAATAAAAGCAGAAAACTCTGCAAACTTCTTAGCAGCTTGTTGCTCAAGCCTTCTAAAGTAATCTCTGCTCTGTAAATATTTTGGCGATGATAGGTCTTTGGGGCTGTATGTTCAACCAGTCCAAAACAATATGTCTATCCTATGTGTACTGACAAATATATGTATCGTTGGAAGTTGAAAACATCTAAATTTCAGAGAGATTCTCCCAGGAAAACAAACTATTGTGTATTAATCAACATTGCTAAATTCAAGAAGAATTTGGAAGTATTTTACCTTGTTAAGTTTGCTGCTTCTCTGTTTTCATCTTTATATTGACTATTTCTTCATTGTGCAACATCATAAATTAACAAGAATCATTTGTTTCAAGTAGGTTTGTTAAGTAATTCTATTTTGGAATAATACATCAGAAATTTTACTGTTGTCACTAATGACCTCCTGGTTAAACAGAATTTGGAGTTGGAATGCACTAAAAGTTTTAATGTTAATAAAGTTCAGAGTATGCTGTTTTTAATTAAAGAACAATTATCAATTTTTGTTTAACTTTTCAGATATATGCACTGATAAATCCAGTGACTTAACTATACTACTACTTCATCTTTAGCCATGCATTGTGTAGTATAAGTTTACACTTTCGAAATGCTGTTGCTGAAATAAAACAAACATCAGCAACTAAAGGCAACAAAAATGTAGAAAAATGTAGAAGATCAGTAAACAAATACTATAAAACTTCTCTTTTTTTCTTTTTTTTTTCCTCTTAGATTAAGAGCATTTTGACTTTTAAACCCAAGAAAGGCATTTTGATTGTCTCAATAGGTTTCATTTGCAACACAATTGAAAATGAGTTAAATTTCAAAATATTTCTTACTTTAAATTTGTTTGGTTGCTTGCTTACAAACAAAAGGGCCTCTGTTCTGTCGCTTCCTTCTAATGATATCATAGGTATTCCACAGATTGTGGTTGAAGTACAGTGTCCTGTAATAGGGGTATAGGAGTATTTTGAGCTAGAAAAAGAAACTATTAACTAGTAAGACATTTTTAGATCTAGCCACACATGAAGAAACATTTGTTCTGTGGTCTTAATAGTAATTGTTTTTTTTCTGAATCTAGTAGCATTTTTTAGATTTTTGACATTCACTTGAGGGACTATACCTTATGAAATTGTATTGTGGTTTGTATGGTCTTCACAGGAAGTGTAACAAATGTAGATTATACTGAAAATGTAGTGTCATAGTTCATAAATGAAAGTTTTCCTGCAACAGTGTTGAACTAAAGATCAGCAAAGAACTTTATAGACATCTAGACAGGAAAAATTGGGAAGAACAGTAACTTTATTCTTTATCTTTTTTTTTGACATTAAAATGAAAACATAATTTAATCAGATTTCCTTAATACTAGATTATGCACTGAATATTTATAATATTTTCAAATGCAGTTATACCTAATGTGAACTTTCCAACCGTCAAAGGGGGGAAAAAATTAAGTATATGTAGAATTATTAACTTAAAACTTTATTGTGGAAGTACTGCTAGAAAGTAACATGTTCTGTATATGTCTGCTGACACATCTATAAACAAAACTATATGAAGAAATATCGGGTGTCTGACATGATAAAATATTATACCTTAAACAAAGTCTGTCCACAGTAAAGTGGATCTAATTTACTCTTGATTAACAAGAGGAGATAAGCCTCACTTTACCACCCTTGTTTACAAAGGTAATAAATAGCATGACTTCCTTCAAGGCAAAGATCTGCCTGAATCAAAGTCTGTCTCATTTAACAACATGTCACTGTTTTGTTTTTTTTATCCTATCTTTTATGCATCGTTTACATTGGTAAGGATACTATTCTTTATCTCTTTTGGAATATGGATTCTAGCTCCTCTTGTATATTTTTCCTTACAAGATCAAGCTTAACAGTGGATGCTGTGATTAATATGCCCATTGTTCTTGTTCTTTTACAGCAAGTAGTTGTACCAGGGCATATGGCATGAAAGGTCAGTGATACCTGAACAGAAATGTTGATTGAAGTGCTGAAAATAATCTCTGGACAGAGATGTTTCCTCTTAAAATCAAGAGAACAGGCTGTTATTAAGTTGTCCTTTCCATTCTTTTAACCAAACTATTTAACACCCTAACACTTAAAACTAGGTCATGATAGATTGAAATTTAGATTTAAAGAAACAAATATAGAGAGTTAATTCTCTAAGATCTTGTCTCGTCTGCAGTCCATTTCCTATATCGCAGTAAGACAGAATTGTGTGAAGGTGTTCTCTTCCTCCAAAAGAACTATCTGGACTAATATTGTTATACTGTGTTTTATTGCATTTTAGCACATTTGCATGCTACAGAAATTGAATTTGTGTCCTTCACAAAAATTGTCAATGTGATAATTTTATTTTCCCTGAGGATTCTGGGAAAAACATCAAAAGATCGTTGAGAATAATAACAATTGTTTAGTGCTTTCAGAAGGTGGGTTATTAGATTCAAATGTTTATTAAAGATTAAGGCATGACTAAAAATTTAGCACTATGTGTGTATTAAGAGAATCAAAGTAATATGTTATTATTGTTTTTTTTCCCTCTGGGATAAAAACTTTGGGTGGAAGAATTATTTTGCTGTGTTCTTAATTCTTTCTCAGTTGAACTGTGGAAAGCCAATATGTGGGCAGTAATTTTCTACCTTAGATCTACGTTTACCAATTTGATTTTGAATATCATAATTTCTTAATGAAATCTCCTGACGAATAGTATACATTTTAATTTTGGACGTATAGAAAATTTTAGTAATGTTACAGAAATTTACCAACTTGTATTAACCTCCTTGGGTTTCTTAGGACTGTTTGGTTAGAATGCTACATTTTTCAATTATTTTTTATCCTAACATTTACTGTGGTTGTATTTTCTTGGCCATTTTTCTGTCTAGAATATATACTGTAAATGATGATGTTGGAAGGCCATATCTTCATTTTTTAACCTCTTTCATTTTAATAACTGTCTTTTCCAGTGATATTCTCTATCTTAAAGTACAGTTTGTTTTTGTCTTCACACATAGAGTGTACTAAGCCTTTTGATAGAAACTTTAAACCATATATTTGTTAAATTGTTTAATTTATGCTACTTTCTTAAAGCTGATTAAAAGTGTGAGGGTGGTTAATGTATGAATCAATTCTGTAAGAAAAAATTCCTGGGTCCGTGATAAGTCTGTGAGGAAAGAAGGTTCTCATACATCTCAAATGACCACAAAGCTCTAGAATCAGTCTCATTCTCTGCCTGGCCTACTGATTATGTATATTTTAAAATCAGAATTATCTGAAATTTATACTGCCATGAAGAGCAATAGAAAATGATTTTATTTTTTATATCAAACTGTTTGCAATTTTACTTTTATCTCATGGTGCTTCAGTTCAGAGATCTTTCAAAAATTAGGTGGAGTGAGGCCTGCTCTTTTGAACAACTTGCAGCGTACTGCTTACAATAGAAATATAGAGTGTGAGATGCTGGCAGAATGGCTAGCAGAATTTAGGAATCCCACTGCTTGTATTAATCACCAAAATGCCTGCCTTTAGTGTTTTACAAAATCGGAAGCATTATTCCGTAATTAGATGACTGTTGCTTGCACTTGTCATCATTCTTAGTTTCTTTCAGTTATTGAAATGTTTCATAAATTCCTACATTCTCCAGAAATGGCACCTATGTATCTTTTTATTAATTATTCTGAGTTGTTTACACCAAATACAACATCAAGTTCATTTTTTTCTTGCTATCACTTCTTGACTCTTATCAAATATTAGTAATAAACAACACAGCTGGTTTTAGTAATATCATTCACTAGTATTAACGAAATTAACATTTACGTATTTTCATTCATGTATGCTTACCTGTCTGTCTGCCAGGAAGAAGTACATTCATAGAGTACATACAAGAGCTTTGTAGTCAAATAAATGCTAAACTCAACTGGATCTCCCATCAAGAAGGAGGGTTCCAGAGACACTGATACAGTACAAAGGCTCCTTAACATAGGAAAGATTGATTTTTTCTTGAGCTGAGAGCTGCAGAAAGCCTTAGCTGAAAATTCAGACTTGGTAGAAAGCCTAATGAGAAAGGGTGAAATGAGAGACAACTTTACCACAAATCAAAATCAGCATCAGGCTTGGAAAAGCCTAGGGACAGTGTGCTAACAAACACCATATCTTTCTTCCTGATACTTGCCAGTACACCAGTGCAGAGACAGCAGTTCCCAAAGAGTAGCCGGAGAGAGACTGCTCCACAGTGCTGCAACCATCAGTTTAAAAGTTGACCTCAAAAATAAGAGGAGTTGTTCAGTGGCTATTGATACCAGTGCTGCTGTGGCACAGCCTTAGCAACAGTGGGGAGGTGGCTAACAAAGCCTTTATGATTGTAGAGAATATATGTTTAGACATGAAGGATAGAAGGAACTATTCTGATCAGCTGGTCTGATCTGAGTTCACAGGCAATCTGAAGTGCAGGACTTCGTCGGACAAATTACTAGTTCAAATCAAACATAATTCTTGATTTACAGATTCCTAGATTGGATAGTTCTCTGCGATGCTGGGCAAACACATACAGTGGCTGATTAAAGCCGTTATGAAAACAAGTGTGAACATCATTTCGAGGCTACATTCAGTTAACATTAGCTTCCAGGCATTGCTAGTTTTGTTGGTGTTGTTTTGCCTTTTAAAAAATAACTTTATCTGCTAGAACAAATATTCTTGTATTGTCAAATAAACAACAGAAAGTTACAATGATATCAGAAACCTCAGTGACCAGTAAAATAAAACAGTAAATAAAATACTAAAATCTGGTCCAGTAGAATATCAAATGTCATGTGTGGTAATATTGGTTTAAGTCTATTTCTTCTCTGAATTTCCTTAATACTATGCATATTTCAATACTGCAGCTATAAACATGCCAATATTATCCTAAGTGTTTTAAATATTTTAATTAAAAAGATGAAGAAGGTTTAAATGACTGAGTAAAATGACTGAAAATCAAATGGAAAATTAAAAAACAAAACAGATTTCGTTTTGGATTTGGAGTATACAAGTTTAAATGCATCTTATCCTTAACTGCCATAGACCAGATCAGTCACAACTAACATGTAAAGATGACACCTTCAAAGAAACTAAACCATGAGATAAAATTTAGACTTGTAACATGGCTTTCCCCTTCTCCAGAAACATAGGTCTGAGTGTCTTAAGACTGGCTGATACATATGAGCATAAACAACATTCATATTAGACAATGAAACCACCAGGTTGTGACTTTATGTCTTACAGAAAAATCTTCTTCTAGCATGTAAAATATTAGCAGTGTTTTGTTTTCTTAACTGATATGACTTATAGTCTTACATAAATCAGGGATATTATAAAATCAAACCCATGAAAAGTTGTGTCAACCATGAAATTAATGTTTTTGTATCTCTTTTATGAATGCATTAGCTATAAAAGATTTTCTGCAACAGAATACTAGGTAGTTTCCAAAAAGATTACTATAATTTTTTATTGATTTTCTTTTACCCAATACAAAATTCGTGCTCTTTTCTGAGGTTGAACTTAACTGTTCAAACAGTATTTTCCTATTTAGATCATCGGTACTTCGTGTTGCTACATTATTCCTTTACTCTTCCCTCTTCCATCTCCCCCATTAGTTACAGGATCATTTTTCTGACTATGAAGTCACATGTAAACTCTTTGTGGTACTGTCCTCCTGCCTAAGTTTTCTATAATCTTAAATTCATAAAGTCCCGGTTACACTGCTTTGCTTTGTAACTAGAATATCTGGCATATCCAAGTGGCCTCATGCATGAGCCAGGGACAGAATGCATTCACTCTAGTCTCTCTCTGGTTTTGGTATTCTTACAGCCCTGGTTATTACAGTTTTATCTGTTTACAGTCTTTAATGAATTCATACATCGTTCTTTCAACGTACAGAGGAAGTACTGCTGTTTGCATTTTATAGGTGTTTGTTGAATGATCACAAAAGAAGATATGTATTTTGAATTATTTTTTTTTTTCTCTTACATTAAGTGACTTTCAAACCTTAGATCTCTGAAGTCAAGATTCAAATATAATAAAACATTCCTAATTTTCTGGGCCTATTATTCCTTAATGACTGGCTGGGACACTGAGTAACATAAAACCTGATGAGGCTGGTGGCCCCAGCTCCTTTGGTAAAAGCTTGCAGTCCTGCTTAGTTCAGCTCTTTCTCCATCAATCTGCCACAGTCACTCCCTGCCTGGAAGGAAATTCGAGTCATCAGTAGACAAAACTTCCTACCTGTGTAACAACATCATGCTTGTGTATTTCCTTATAAACTCCTCTGTTGTACTTAGACCGTTGTCTTGATGGACTGAGATCTTCTGGCTCTTTAATGGTGCAGTGGACCTTCGCCAGGCTCTCTTCTCCCTATTCCATACAAACTAAAATTTGTATCTAGCTAATTAAAACACTAGAATTTGAGTTAAATTGTGATCATTAGTGCACAGGAGATGTTTTACTAAATCTCTTAGAGCTTATGAAGTTGAGCATTTACGTATTTTAAACAATCTGGAGCAAGTATCTTTCCCAAGATCAAATAGGAAGACTGTCATGTCATGTTTCAAACTGGCCACCTTTAGGGCTTTGTCTTTCTCATTTTTTTATGTATCCACACCTAGAATGTTCTCTATGGATTCACAACTACCAGTGTATCCATTTTTATTGTAAGAAAAGAAATGCTACAAGATGAGCTACTGAAAATTAATTACCTCTCTCACTAAAGCCATGTGTTTTTAATCCCAGATGAGTTTCTTAAATGTAAGTTTATATTTTCTCCATAGTTTCAAACTCTAGGTTTCTTAACTCTATTAAGAGCAAATTAAAGTGAAGTACAAAGATTTTCATAAAAAATAGTGTGCAAATGGAGAAAGATACATATAGGTGCTGAAAATACTTCTGCTGCGAGAATCTGATTCTCTACTCTTTGATCCAAGAAAAAAAAAGGATGAAAGAAAATTTGATGTTGGATCAGAATGAATGTAAAATCTGATGTTTCTGATATGACTTGTTTTGAAGAAAACAAAACAAAATGTACACCCAGCATTTGTAATATATTAAAGAAGTAATAATTGTCCTTTTCACTATAACCACTTAGTTTTTAATTAATGCAATTTCATTAATTAGTCTTAACCCTAAGTAAAGAGATTTTTTAGAGAAAATTTTACAGAAAGGGTTTTGCATTACAGGCATCTTTTTATATGTTCAGTTCATCTTTACACAGTATGAAGAACCCACTTTTATTTTTATTTTCATTATCCGACTTTCATTCTGACTGTAGTTAATTCATTTTCTAGCAAGAATAAAAGAGGGTAAGAACTATTTGTCACCCTGAAATGCAGTCTGAATGCCTTAGGGAAACCTGGATGTCTTTCTGATCCAGGCAGAACCCAGAGAGAAAATGATTGCTAGAGAGTTAGTTACATGGCTAAAAAGGGAGAAGTGAGAGTCCTGTGTGTGCTATGAGGAAAGCCTGCAAGTTGCCATGACTGGTTGATGAGCTACAGTGCACTTCCTACTAAGTCTGAGGATCATGTTTTCATTTTCAGTAATAACTAGGGTTCAAAAATATTCAGTTTCTCTTTATGACTCTTACAGCACTTGTGTGAAAATTGTCAAAATCAGGTTTTGAATGTTCTAGCCAAATCCTTGCATTTAAGACAAAACTATTCTTAAATTATCAAAAAATGAAAAGAAATCATATTCTGACACAACTTATGGAGTATATAATTAGTTTAATGAGACATATCTCTTTGCCATAGAAGTTTATCTATCCTTTATATTAATTAAATTTAATTTTATATGTGGATTTTTTTTTCTTCCTATTTATGTAATATAAAGGCAATTATCAGGGTTGTTGAAGGAAATATCAAGTGCTTATCTGGTATGTTTAGGAAAAGAGAAGGTTATCAATTGCAATGTCTTGCAATTGGTCAGGTTAATATGAATGAAGCATTGTGGCATTATTTTTCAAGTTAAATAGAATCTCCTTGCATTTTCAGTGGTATACCCTTTCTCAAGCCACTGCATGAGAACCCAAACTCTGCTGGAGGCCTGTCTGGTACTTGAGATACTAGAAGGTAAAGCAGATGGATGTATCTTACCTGAAATAGGGTACTATCTTCCATGTTCATGTGTGTGTATTTATCTCCATAGACACAATAGCTGCTGGTAACAACACTGAATGAATTCAGAGAAGTCAGTTACTCAAGAAACAGAGAGAGGGGTGAGGGAAACCACTGCCACCAAGCATAGCAATCTGCTAATATAGAAACATCAGAACATCAGAAACATCAGAAAAGCACTTATCTTTGGGCATTTCAGTGTCTGTTAATTTAAAGCAAGCATTTAAGAGTTTTGCTGAATTTAGACTTCAGAAAATAGGATGAATGAAACAACTATCTTACCTATTGCCTCTGGCTCAGAATCATTTTCCAGTTTAAAAAAAAAAAAAGAAAAAAATACCATTAGGAGTTATTTTTGTGGAGGGTAATAATGCCAATAAGCTGCTAAAGTCTGTAGGACCTTTAGTGTCATTGTAGAACTGGTGGTATTGTGCACTTCTGGAACTGAAAAAAAAAAAAAAAAGTCTAACATATGTATGCAAGAGCACAGGAGAGAGAATACTACCAGATGTAATTTTGGGAAATGAGATTTGCATAAGGTCTTGGTTCACAATGTTTACAGATGTTGTGGCAAGGGCAAAATAAATTATTTAGACATACCAAGATGAGGAGAGGACCCACATTTATATCAGAATACTTAACAAAGAGGACAGAAGACCCAGCCAGGGAAAAGAAGAAGGTGCCCTTTCAGGGCAAGAGTGTCTAAATATGACAAAAGAAGTACAATAACAGATAAGGAGAAAAAAAGCACTGAAAAGAAGGCCATTCTTTTAAGTGAGTAGGGAACAGCTATAAAAATACAGAATCTAAAAAGAACAAAGGATCTCTAAATTTATGAGACCAAATTAAAAAAGTGAAATGTGATATTGTGAAGAGGAAACAGGAACTTAAGATGAAGATGGTGGATTCACTGGCAAAGATTTAGAATGTGTAGAAAATATATATGCAATGAAATTCTGTGAAGATTAAAACATTGCACAAATAAGAATAATCATAAAGGCAAATTATTAAAAAAAGTACTCTAAATTACATATACATCTTAATGATTTTGAAACTAAGACATGTGAAACACCAGCAGACTATAAATGGAATAGCCTTTAAAATGTGAATTGGTCAGAGAATGATGAAACCAGATCAGGATGGTAACATTACTCTGTTAGACAACAGTGATTAAGATGTTATAGATGTTATCTATTGAGATTTCATCTATTCCATTTTATGTCCTTTCTCAAAGTTACAATAGTATTACAGTTTAAACATCCCAGAGTGCTGATTGATGGACTGATGAAAATTAGCCAGGTTAGTCATGACCAAGAGTTGTGCTTGTTCAGCCCCATACTGAGAACGCATAAGGCCTCGTGATACAGGAGAATCTGGACTCATTCTTGTGTGGTGCACATTGTGAAAGCATTTATAATGAGCTCAGGCTGCAGCTGGCAACCTGGTGCCACCTTCCAAATTCAAGGCTTGAGTCATAGTCTTGATAATCCTCTACCTAAATTACATATAAGTGAATTGCATCTCTGATCCTATCAACAGTTGCTTCAGAAATGCACTAGACATTTGAATGCAAGTTTGCATCCATGTAATCTGAGGCATTTGAAAGGGTGTTCTTATATGTCCACATGTAGTGTGATTTTCAGTTGAGACAGGAGTCATCATTTTACAGGTGAAAGAAAAATTTGTCACTTTGAAAATAATGGGCAGAATGAAGGATATTAAATTTTAACAATAGAATGGGAAGTAAAAACAGTATTAAAAGTACTTCTCAAAGAAACTCACATATTTCAGATTTATCTCAGTGTTCTGTCCCTTTAAACTAAGATGAAATACAAATTGACAGAAAAAAGGTTCATAGATGAGCCTGGAGCAAAATCTTCTTATTTTTCTGGATCTTCCACTGCATTGGAGAAGACAGCCAGTAGTACAGTTTGTACTTATCTGACAGTTCTGCTTTTTTATTCCGCCCAAAGCAAAGAGAAAGTGTAGGCAAGAAGGAACTGTGGAATTCTCCACTAATCTTTCAGAAAATGCTGGAAGCCTGCTCTTTCTCAAGCTGGAATATTTCAAAGGACAATTAAAAGATTCTGACTCCAGACTTAAATCTTAGCTAAATCTGAATCAAGATTTAGCTAGAAGTTTTGACTCTTGTCTTTTAAGTAATAGGAACACTTATGGCTATGAATTTGTCTACAAAACCTTAACATTCAGGCATTAAAGTAGTTTCTTGATAGCTTAATATTTCAAACTTACAGTGATGTGCCAGTTTTCTATCTTAGGTAAAATTTATAGGCAAGAGTGGTAACATTTCAGTTTATGAATAAATTTACTTGACCTAAGCTTGAATGTCAAATTTCCCAGTTATTTTTTTATTTCTTTAGAACTGTAAATAAACCTTGCATCCTGATGATGTTGAGTGTCATGAGGATGGAGCCAGGCTCTCCTCGGTGACAACCAATGGTAAGACAAGGGGTAATGGGTGCAAACTGGAACACAAGAGGTTCTACTTAAATTTGAGAAGAAACTTCTTCTCAGTGAGGGTAACAGAACACTGGAATAGGCTGCCCAGGGGGGTTGTGGAGTCTCTTTCTCTGGAGACATTCAAAACCCGCCTGGACACATTCCTGTATAGCCTCATCTAGGTGTTCCTGCTCTGGCAGGGAGATTGGACTAGATGATCTTTTGAGGTCCCTTCCAATCCCTAACATTCTGTGATTCTGTGATTTTGTTATCTGCTGAGAGGAAAGAGGGAAGTGTTAGGGATTTTGGGTTACTTCAGCTTTGTCAGTGCCTAATCAGTTATTTCTCCTGACCCCACGATCTACATATTGAGGTTTTTGTAATACCAAGACCCACAAGACACACTTCATACCATGTAGACAGGCAGAAAAGAAATATGGAAGTACTTCGGAGAAGGAGGTAATTGTAGTTTCCCAGGGCTTACTGTACTCCGCTGAAGAATGAGACATGGCTGGATTGCTACAAACATGAAGTGCAAATGTTTAGCCTACAGCCAGGGCAATGAGCAGTTTGGCTAACTGCAGTCATTGCTGGGTCATTTCTCTCACAGCTGGATGACCCAGTTCCCTTTTGCCTAGACACCAGACAGACTTCCTTGTCTTATGTTGTAGCCTTGACATACGACCGAGTTGCTTGAGCTGCATGCAGCCAACAACCACTGCATGTTCACCTCGGACCTAATGTTACAAAGTTCGAAGAATTATCTGTGGACAGAGATTCTTTTCAGGACAGCCATATGGAAGCCTAAACATTGATCCAACATGGTATGTCATAGTATGACGTGGTATGTCATCTCTAACAGTGACCAAAAGCTGAAGCTTAAAATAGCATAAACTACATGTAGAATCAAACGGGATGAATGAGGTTGAAAAGCATCTCTGGAGTTCATATGATCCATTCTCCTTGCTCAGAGGAGTAGTCCTGTTACTGGATCCTACTAAGAAGAATCTGTCTCCTTCTTATTGACTCCCCCCATGAGGTATACACATTGATAAGATCCTCCTTGGCCTTCTCTTCTCCAGGTTGAACAGCCCCAGCTCTCTTAGCATGTCCTTCTACGTCAGATGCCCCAGTCCCTTAATCATCTTCATTGCTCTTTGCTGGGTTTGTTCCAGAAAATCCATATCTGTCTTCCATATACTGTCCAGATGCTGTTAATCTTCTTTGCCTCAAGTACACAACTTCTGGCCCATAGTCATCTGGTTGTCCACTAGAATCCCCAGGTTTGTCTGTGTTTAAGCTCAATTACTTCCTTAGGCATATGTGCTTTCTATAAATTTAGTAATTCTGTATGTATGAGTTTCTCTGTTGTGAACTTTTCTTCACCTCTTTTAAGCAAGGCACTTACTAGCATAAATAACTTGTCCAGATGTCAGTGATGCTCAGGATTTCAGACACGTCAACACAAAAACACAGGAGGGTCAGTAGGGTGCTTTCAATGTCCAACAGTCACATTATTTTTTCTAAGATCCACTTGGTTTCTCAATTTTTGTAATTTATTTAGTGACAGACATCACATAGTCACAGTTGGTCAACCTATTAAAGTTTTTATTTATAAGGTGAGAATATATTAGCTTGGATATTGTGAGATATCTTTTGACAATACTGTCACAAATAGCAATCACTGTATTAGTTTATGAGAGTCTCATTTAATTGATAGCTTTTTTAAAATGATTGCACCACATTTAAATAAGATGTACATGTTGAATATACCAGTTATGAAGAAAATTGCCTCTGGAAACCAGAAAAATTATAATAATTTTCTAATTGTAAAATAACTTGGTTTGTGTTTCAGTGATGCCTTTTCCAAGAGACTGACAAAACAACAGAGATTCAGATCAGTTTGGTAGATGAATAGTTTTGAAGCTCAAATTTCAAGTAAATGGTCTAAGAGAAATTAAGCTTATAATATTTTTTAAACATTGATTGAAGTGCTTATTTGACTGTAACTTCCCCACTTGCAATCCAGGAATTTACTTCCTTTTCTCACTTGAGTTTTGTGAGGAAAAAGTTATTATATTACTATAGAATGTGAAAACTTTGCAATGTGTAAGAAGCATATAATAATCTATGATAAATATAGGTGGCTGTGATGGCTTGTGGGGCTTCCTTATTAAGATTTTGCTGATGACATCAAAACCAAAGTGATAGTAAGAAATTAAAACTTTAAACATAACATTATAAAATGGTCAACATTTTTCTAGAAATTAAAATAAAAATTAGTTGAAAAAAAGTACTGTATACCCTAATGTTTTTCTACATTTTTATCAGCTTTTTGTTAAATCAGTGAACATTTTTTAGAAACACAGTCATATTATATTTTTTTAATAGATGTCTGGCTCTTTCAGTGGTTGTTGTTTAAAACTTATTTATACACTTGTCACTCTGTGAACCTGATACCCCTTTTAAAATATTACCAGAAAGCCACTAATTTCCTAACTCGTTTCACACATTTTTTTTCTTATTTTTGTGTTATGATAGTGGTGATTTTAAATGCATTTCCATGGCAGTGATCTATGATATGCAACAATGACACAAATCACAGTTAGTTTGTGATATCTTTTTGCATGTACCTTTTTTTTAATTATAGTAGAATTTATGGTTAGATCACAACATTCTGTGTCCTAGAACCTGAAGCTGATCTGTGTGAGTTCATTATAAAAATAATAATAAAAAAACCCCTATCTTTACCTTGAACTCTTTAAAAAAAAAATACTGCAGCAGACTCAGTGGCCATAATCATTAATAGTTGTGATTAAATAGAAACCATTACAGAAGTCATTAATGCTCTGCTAGCAAAGTATTTAGGGACTACAGTTATATAGATGAAACCAGCAAGAACACCAAGCCTTAAAAACAAACAAAAAAAGGTCAAAATTTTAAGAAATCTGGAATATATAATATATAGCAACCTGTCAGTCCCTTTGTACATTTATATTATATAATGTCTTGTTTTACCCTTTTTTTTTAGAATTTCCTTCATAGATAAGCTGGATGTAAGCACCTTCTAATAGCTTTGTTTCGCTGTAAGTTAAAATGCAAGATTATAATTCTATGTGTGATATCTGCAGTATTTCTACATAGGCTCTTGTCGTGGTTGAGACGGACAAAGGACATAGACCAAGTTCTTCCAGGATGAAAGTAGTAGATGCCATTTATTGCCACAAGTGCATTTTTATACAGTTTTACCAATTCATGTGTCTCTTCACTATTGGTTACAAGTTACAGCACTAACATCTCATTGGTTAATTTTTCTATCATCCATGTTATTCTTCTATCCCCTTCTCTCTCACGGGTACATCTCTCCTCTCTCCGGATACTCCTTTACTCCCATCCTTCTCAAGGGTAAATCTTAATATCTTCAAGGCTGATCTCTACTCCCATATTTTCTGTCAAGGATTCCACAGACCCGCTGCAGTTTCCCACAGGCTCTGGACTAACTGATGCAGGAGATAACTAGGGTTTTCATGAGTATTTGAAAATGAATGGCTAGAGTTATGATTCATTTAATATTTTGGAAAGAATGTACCATAATAATGTATGTAATCTAATAGACATAGACATTTCTACCTCTGCCCAGATTTCTACTCCAGCTCTCTTGCCTCTCAGTCCAGTCCCCCCACTCCACCCCATACTGGTACTTCCAGGTCCTGTCTCCAGGGTTACTTGCAACAACAGTAAAGCACTGAAACTCAGCGGTGTGTTTTATTTGTCAATTAATATATGATTGAGGTGCACTGTGTGGCTTGAGTGCTATTAACCACCTGAAGTTTGTATTAACATACTAATAAAATATGCCCTGGAGTGTCTTAATACCATTATTACTATATGGCTCTTCAAGCATCAATTAATTTATTTAAACTATCTTTTAAAAATATTTTTTCTCTTAAGAATACTTTTTGTTACATAAAATGAATATTGTCTTTGTGATAAAAGGATAGAGTAAGAAGAACATTATTTCACCACTATAGTATTTTTTTTCATCCATTATATGTTATTTAAAAAATATTATCATTTGTATTCCCTGTCCTGTATGATATTTGAATCTTATTGCCTTTTCCCTTTCCTTGCAGCTTACCTCTCTTTTCATTGCTTTTCCAGTTCTTTACATATTTTTCTTCATTCACATTAAAGCAAAAGTCCACTAGATGATGCACAATTTTCCATTTTGATTTTTACCAGCAACTGCAATTATCCCTGTCTTTTAAGCCACTGAATTGCTTTGATGGCTGAGGGCTGAGTATCCTTTTTTTTTTTTTCTCTCTAAACTCCATTCTTGCAAATATTTGTAAGAGGAGTTAGATTGAAGTCAGTGTAAATGTGTCATATGGCATGTGTTTGTGCCAAACTGTTAGTTTATAACATTACAGTTCTAATAATTTGAGGGGTGGAAGTCTCAGTCAGCAAGAAGATGTGTCCAAGCTAGTCATTCGTTCATTGAGTTTCTGAACACTTAATTCTCCAAAGCTCTTCTCTTAAAGACATCCTTTAAGACATATCTTAAGCTTTCCAGAACCTATAGGGTTTGTTTGAGAGACACTTCATAAACATTTCTTAAATGAAAATGGTAATTATAGAATGATGAAACCTCAGTGCTGAATCCTATAGACAACCTTTTACTTTTGGGTTGCTGGGCCCCTCATGGGTTGAAGAGATTTGCTGGTTATTTCAAGCCCCTGCAGACTGTATGAGCTGTGTCCTTTAAAATCTGTGAAAGTCAATTGTGAAAACGTATAATGTATCCAGAAAAAAATATTCCACTTAGGAAATTGTTATGCAGCAGAATTCTAGCATGTCTGACCTTTTCCTTAGTTGTGTAGATGTCACCATACAGATATAACAAAGTGCAAACTGCCAGCTACTTTAAACAAAGTAATGATACCGGGCAAATTTTAATCCTTATTTGCTTCAAAGAAGCACTGGATCTTTTCATCACGTCTATAGAATCAGTGTTATCAATGCTAAGACAATCCACTTTCTATAAATAGTTTATGTCCAATTCTGTTAGACAAATATTGATGTTATCACTTGTAGATGGCAACCAGGTATTGCAAAAATGCAAAAATTGGGTGCCTCTACCATGCATACCAAAAAACTTCGTGATGCCATCTAAAAATTTCAAAGCCCTTTAAATTCCAGCTACAACTTTAAGACCTAAGTTGGAAACTTCTATTTAGCTTTCTACATGAAGCCAAAATGGGAAGTAAATCATTTCAACATGTCTGAAATGCTAATGAGATGAACAGCCAAACTTCAAAGAAAATTGTCGCCTAATTCGAGAGTCCACCAGCTACATCATTTCTTAGGCATCGCAGCTGTTGAGAGGCCTACCTTTCACCAGAGAGGTAAATTAGCTTTCTCTGAAGTGCTACAGCCAGGTAGGAAGGGCAATTTCTCTTTGAAGTTTGGCCACTAGCACTTTTTTCTCAAGGAACTGAACTTCAAAGAGAAATATTGTTTCTCTTCCTTTTGGATGTTGTATTCAGTAGCATATGAGACACAGCTACTCTTAGTGTAGTGAGGGGAAAAACATTATTTTAAACAATATTTCTATATACATATTAAATTGAAATTTAAAATTAGTTTCTTTGTCATAAGCTGAATAGTGCTTAGGAAAAGCTACTAGAGACTTTTAACAATATAATTTACAGGATTCTTAAAGGAAGTGAAAAGAATGGGTAAGAAAGAGAGAAAAGATCAAGATGATGTTTTTCCTTACTAGCTTTCCATTTTATTGACATAAGGGACCAACGTACTGTCACAGAATCCCAAAATCCAATGAATGGGCATCTGGTCTAACTTTTACATCTTTTACTGCATACCATTTTGGAATTTGTAAAAGCAATGGTGGTAAGAAGTACCTCTGGAAGGTATCCAAACTCCTTTTCTCAGCAGGACTCTCACCAATAGGTCAAATCAGCTTTGGCTTTGTCTAACAAAGTCTTGGAAGTTGCCAATGATGGACATTGTGCTGCCTCCTTAGGTGACTTGTCCTAGAGCTGTATTATTCTCCCATTTTTTAATATAATTTTTAAAGTTTTTTATTTCCAAATATCTTATCTGGACCTCCCAGACTACTAATTTTAGGCACTTCCCTTTTAACTTGGTTGTCTGCCACTGCTGCAAAAGTTAGGCTCAGTCATCTTCGTAACTTCCATTCAAGTAGTGGTAGTTTGCTTTTAGATTGACCCTTTGCCTTGACTCTCCCACTTAACAAGCTCAGGTACCTCAGCCTCTTGGAGGTCATGAGCTCTAGGCTATCTTGGTACCCTTCCAACTTTTTCAACTGTGGAGCCTAATACTGGTCACAATATTCCAGGTGTGGCTACGTTATCACCGAGTGGGATAAATGGTCTACTGGCCATAGTCCTCATAATATAACTTATTTGTGATGAGAGAACACTGTTGGATTATGTTTTGTGTCAGCTATAATATCCACTTTCTTTTCAGCCGGTTTGCATGAAGCAGTAAAACTATCATAACTGAAGCTGGTCTGATTCGCACCAAGCAACCCCGATACCATATACCACTACAGTAACAGAAAGAGGAGTTTGCCATTAATACAGTTAGCTGGAACATGTTCATTTAGGCAAAGCTTAAGTGGTGCTTATAAGCTTCACAATTTTCCATTTCATGGGGGTCTCTCTTACTCATTAATAACATCCTGAATTTCGAAAGAATGAACACCAATTGTAATGATGGAGAGACCACTAGTGTCTACAAGACCTTATGAATTACCTTCAGAACATTTTTCTGTCATGATTAAGCAATTATAATTTACATTCACAGGGAACAGGCTTACATCCTTGAAATATTTAAGGGTTTTATATAGAGTAGATGAGCTGTAAAATTGTATAAAATCTTTCACAATTGACCATTTTCAATTAACTTCATGGAGGGATGTCAGGAGTAACTTGAAATTTTAGTATTTGCTGTAGCACTTAGGAACATCCATAAGAAATTCTAGTTGACTTCAATAGGTTTGGAGAGAAAGCTAAAATACTGATACACACAATTGCAAATGAAGATGAAGAATGCTGCAGCCCCAAGTCCCAACACTTCTTTCAAGATCAGTGTGATACAAAACCAAAATAATAACAGCACATTTCAAATAATTAAAAAAAAAAAAACACAACAACAAAACCAAACAAAACAACTAATTTGGTTCCAAATAATATTCTAGTGAGTTTCTTTTTGCTGTGCCGTTTATGGTTTCTGTTGTGTTTTACATTGATTATGGTAGACTTATAGCTGTATTCTATTTTTGCAATAAAATATCACCAACATCAGTTAAGAGTCCCTTTAATTTTTATTATTCTTTGTCATCTTTTCCTACCTGAGTGATTCAGGTTGGTTTGACAGAACCCACCACTACTAACAGCCCCTGTGTTCTTTGAAGGTTGGTAGGGGTCTACTGGTTTTGAAATTCTAACAGTCAAAAAGACTGCAATCATGTTCATTGCAAATGGGAAGATGGTAATTGTTGTGTGTGGATTTATGCCAGTGAAATGGAAAAACAGAGTACAGTTCTATTGCACTGCATGGAACAGCCCAGATTTCTCACCCACCAAAATAGAGTGGCCCCAGGTAAACTGCTATTGGTAATGGTTAGTCCTCAGTCTGTATTTGGTTCTGTTCCATGTCTTCTGTTCCATCTCAAGGAACTGCTTGAGAAAGTGATGCTTAGCTTTTGCCAAAACTTGAATGGGAACTATTAAAATAATTCAGCAGGATAGATAATTAAATGCATAGGAATACCCCTTGGCATTGTTTAATTTAGTAGAATAGAAATGCCTAATGTTTTCCAAAGTAAATAAAGGTTTTCTTTGTTTTTACTTAATTGGATTAATCCTAATTCACACAAACATTTTGATCTTAGCCTAAGTGTTTTTCTAATTTTACTCATGTAGGATACAGAGGCTGCATTGTTTGGCCTCAGAGCTAGTCTGAAAACTAGTATAGCAAAAGAATGCAATTAGATTTTCTGATAGGAATCTTCTCAGCTTTCAAGAAAAATCCATTTTATTGTTTGTGTGTATTTTATTTTATATTTAATTCTAAATATGCCAGTGTTATAGGTAAAGGAATGTAGACGAAAGAAGAAAACAAAACGTTGTGTAAATCTGATCATTTGTCTACAGCATGAGTCAAATATGGTTCTTTGTTTTCTTCCAGTGTGTAGCTTTTGTATGCAGTGTTTCATGACAGAGAGAGTTCCGTCTGACTACTTCTCTTGTGGACATACTCATGGTTCACTGAGATGATTGCTGTATGGGAATTGTATATTGTGGCAGAGTCTTCCAATTTTTCTGTACGTCATCCCTGAAGGTAGAACTGTAAAATTGCCTGGGGAACTGAAAAGATTCTGAATTCATATTTTCACCCATTGCAGTTAACCATTTAAATGAAAGAGCTAGCAACACCAGTACCTTGTTAAAAAAAAAAAAAAAAAAAAAAAAAAAAAAAAGTATTCATCAAATTAAAATATTGAAAACAGTAGAGCTGGCTTTTCTGTCAGATGCAGCTGTAAAGATAAATGGAGGGAGATATGGTTTTCTCCCTGCTTCTCCTTTTTTCTCACATTTTTGCCCTGGTTCAGAGTGGGCTGTCTCCACAGGTTATAGTCTTTTTGGATAAATCTACTCCAGCAGACTGGAACCAGTTATTTCCAGCACAGGGCAGCCTTGGTCTCTTCCCACAGGAGCCACTTCTGTGGTCCCTCCCCTACCAAAATCTTGACACCTATACCAAGTACATAAGGAGATCCTGATTTAGCAAAATAAAACAACACTTTCAATCTGAATGGCACAACTCGTATGTCAAAGCACTTGTAGCATTGTGCAAGAGATGTGAATGAAGCCACTTGAAATTAAATGTAATATTTTATTGTTATTTAAGTGGAAATAACAATGCCATCATTGCTGCAGTTTGTATTCTGACATCATGTTTGTATGGCCACTACCTGTGCACACAGAGAACTATCAATAAGGAGTTGACCTGGATTATTCATGAACATGCAGTCACGTTTCTCTTGAATTAACCAGAATACAGATTCTAATTTTTATTTAATTTGGCCTTTCATTACAATCGTAAAAGACAGGTTAAACCTGCTCTGACAATATACTTTTTCAAGATTATTTAAATAGCAGATTGAATTTGTACCAAATAAATGCTTTGTGTGATATAATCCATGTTTTATTTTAGCCCAAACCGAAATCATACAAAACTACTATCCCAATTCTTTCAGAAGCTATATGTCAGTTTACCCCTCAATTATAATAAAAAGCTACTGAAAAAAGATGGACTTGTGTATATATATATATGCAAGACTGGTAATCTGGTTTTTAATGATACTTTTAGACAATGTTTTAAAGTTCTTGTTAATTATTTTGCATTTAATTGCTTTACCATTTCTGAAGGAGTCACCATCCCTGGAGGTGTTTAAAAGGCATTCAGATGAGGTTCTTAGGGATATGTTTTAGTGCTAGAGTTAGGTTATGGGTGGGCTTGATGATTTTGAGGGTCTCTTCCAACTGAAACTATTCTATTCTGTTCTGTTCTATTCTGTTCTGTTCTGGTTTGACATGTTCACCCTAAAAAATACTCAAAGTTAGATCAGTTTACTGTTAGTAATGTCAACATTTTATTGTTGTTGTAGTATATTGTACTACTCCATCAACTGCCTTACTAGGAACTGAAACAAGGGAATGTAACAGAGCCATTGTTTTTGAAAAGTCAGTGCTCTGCAGTCAGTGGTTTGAAATGTATGCCAAGTAGCATGAAAAGCAAACCAGAACAAAACAATGCTTCACAAGCCTATGCTTCCCAGGATGAATTTCATGGCACTGACACACTGGGTTTCTATTGTCAGTAATCTTACACTGAAACAGTGCCTGCCTCATAACACTAAAATTGTTTTTCAGAAGTCCTCTCTCATTAACTCTTGCTTGAAGCCATATAATTAAAACCTCACAAGGTGTTCTGCAGTGAAAGATGAGTATTTTTTTACATGAAGAAAGAACACATATCCCACTCCTAATACAACGGACCTTCTAACCTGGCACTCTCATAAACCCAAGATGTTGCCAAGTAAATTGGCTGCTAGCGCTATCAGTGCCCCACAGTGCTTTTGTTAATTATCTAGCCATAGCGCCTGATGCTGATAGCAATCTTTCCAAAAGAGCAGGCAGATTTAAAGAGGCAGAATTAATTAAAATTGATTTGTGCAGTCTGTCGTGTTGAGTTCTGCTGGGAGAATACTCTTTCCCCTTCTCTCTCCACGTGCTGTAGCAGTACATGAAACAGGTAGTTGCCTCACTTGGAGTACTAATTATGGTGAATGAATGGGATTTGTCTGCCGTGATAGGTAATTCACAGGATAAGAAGACATCAAAATTTAGTTCCTTTGAGTACCACCTATTGGGAATGCCTCTTTCTTCCAACTTTCAGATTCACAAGAAAGACGACTAGAAAGCAGACGCCAAGGTCAAAATTTTGCAGTTGTGCATGTACTTTGATTTAATTGTTATAAACCTTCATTGCAGATAGGATAGAAAATGGAGATGTAAGACTAGTGCAAGAATGAAAACACTCCAAGATAATACAGAGAAAATCCAATGTGAGCAGTAAATTTAGTTCCTATGTGTGACCTTCACTTGCAAGGAATACTACTCAATAATTCCTGAGCTCTTATATCCAGCTCAAATTTTATGTAGGATCCTTCTCACATTTGCAAAACTCAAAACATTGAGCTTTAGAAATAACTATGAAGAAGACATATTTCTTTTATCTTACCAGCAAATAATGGGCATATGTGGGCAGAATTAATGATTTTGAAGTATTTAAATCAAGTCAGTCCAAGCTGAATCTTCAAGAATTTGTATTTTTAAAAATCTATACCTTTAAATGTTTTAGATTTGATATGTGTTTTACAGTCAGTTTTTTAAACTGTGATTTATGTGTGTGAAAGTAATTTTTATGATTTGACAAGGCTATGATGAAGGCATAATCTATAAAGACAATAAAAAGTTATGTAAAAAAAGAGAAATATGTGTTTAAAATAAAAACTAAAGTTTATGTATTATTGAGGGGGTTATTGAGCAGGACTTGGTACTTTCAGTAGATATTTTATAAAACTTTCTTGGAATTTTTTAACTTCAGAAAGCTCTGTCTGGTTTTCTAATGCTGGAGTTGTTACTCAGAAAGATATCTTGATCTAACTTTGAAGAAGTATTATAATTTGTATTTAATGTGAGAATTTGGAGAAAGTATTTTAAGAAAAAAAACAAAACAAAAAACAAAACAAAACAAAACAAAAAAAAAACAACAACAAAAAAAAAAACCAAACCACATTCATGCAGCAACTCCTTACTGAATCAGATGTTGAAATATATAGTTAAGGTAGCCACAACAGTCAAAAACTGAGACAGGAACAGCTGAATGCATCAGACAAAATACTCACCTTGACAATGATGTATTGGATATATTTGCACATTTAGCTTCCTATCCAGCTTCTTATCACTTTATTCTCTCTTATGACTGCCCCTTTTCCACATTCTAGTAACAGCTTTTTCCCCTGCCTTTTTTCTCAGCATAATTTCAAGAAATGTAATTCAACATGAGGCAAATTCTACTCTTGAATAGCTGTGATTTCAATGGAAACAACATGTTTGTTAGACTTAAATATGGAAATAGAAATAATAATTGAAGCATGTTGGGCTTGATTCTTCTCTGATTTTCATCCACTGAGAAGACTATAGGAATTAATGAAAGTACAAGATAAATTAGAATGTTATTATTTTATGCCCATTTGTATGTTTCAAGTATGAATTTTTTATACAAGGTGTAAAGCAATAAAACCCTCTCACTTGGCTGAAGAAATATTCATCAAAATGACACATTTTGCTAAATAGTAAAACAACATTTGTAACAAATATTATGAATATAGAAATTGGAATTGTGCTACTGTGAATTTAGTAAAGTTGGTTTTGTCCTGTTCTGGATCTCTATCTTCAGCACACATACAGAAGGGGAATGAAATAAATAATCATAGTTAAAAACAAAACTTTGCTTTCTTATAGTCTTACATGACATCTCCATCTTTTTCCTTCTCTCAAACGTGCTGCTTTTCTTGACAAAAATCACTCTTTGGTTGCAAAAAAAAAGTCTGAATTGCTCATCAGAATTTTCACAAAATAATGCTTACAACTACCCAAAATACATTTTATGTTCATTTCATTTTTTCCTCTTTGTCAATTTCATATAAATTATCTAACAATTTCACTCTAGCAAAGCTGTAGCAATGAACAATTTGAAAATACATAACCTTACAGATATCATGTAAAAAATAGTTTAAACATAGTCTCATGAAAGTATTTCTGAAATGCCACTCTAATTTTGGACTCAAATTTGCTCCAGCTCACAGAATGCATGACAATATGGTTTATTGCTTGTATATGTTCCCATAATAATAACAGGAATGATACTCAGTTTTTCTGTGATGAGTTTCTTTAGAAGATGTCTAAGCAATTTACAAAGATAGGCAGTAAAGAGTTGCCAGAATGATTTGCATTCTGGGAAATGTGTCAGATGGGAAAAAATATACCTCATTTTTCAGTCTTTTTTCCAAGAAGAGGTCATATATAATTTTCACACACTGTATGACTATCTAAACATAGCAAAGAGGTATTGGAAATATGTTTCTTTTTGTTTCTATTGAAAAAACTGCGAACATATCTCAGTAGATGGAATACAAATTTTAAAATCAAGTTAACCTTAAATTGACATGTTAAGTACTAAAGTGAAGTTAATTTTCTGTTGCAACTATTTGCTCAGAGTGATGGTGGTTTCTTTCTTACTTCAGTTGAACCTAGATGTTCTTCCTAGTAATATTACAGCTCCAATAGAAATTATAGCCTTGATGCAGAAATTGCTCTGTGAGGTTCTGATTGGGGATTCTCTAATCTAATCTCAGAATCATAGAAGAAATTTAGGCTGTAAGTGACCTCGGAAGTTCACCTTATTCAATTTCCTGCCTAAAGCAGAACCAACTGTGAAGGCAAACAGGTCAAATATCTCCAGCAATGGAGACTAAACGATTTCCCTGTGCATGCTGATCCAGTGTCAGCAAACCATGTTCCTAAATATTTTTACTTTTCTTGTTGCTTATTTATTAAATGCCTATGACCCCCCGGCATATCAGCCATTCCTCACAGTTTTATGTCACCAGTAAAGCTGCTGAGGGTACACTCTACCACGTCACTCAGGTCATTAATTAAGACATTGAACAGTACTGGCTCCAGTGTTGATCCTTGGGGTACTCCAATAGTGACTGGCCTCCAACTGGATGCTGATCACACTTTGTGCAACTGATCACAATCCTTTGAGCCTGGTAGCTCAGCCATCTTTTAGTCCACTTCACTGTCCATTTATCTAGTCTGTACTTCATCAGTTTGCCTATGAGGGTGATACTGGAGAGAGCGTTTAAAGCATTACTGAAGTCTAGATAGACAACCTCCACTGCTTTACCCTGAATTAGTATCTTGACAGTAGTTTTCTATTGCTCCTTTTAAATAAATGATGTGAAATATCAAGGTTATTTAAGGCAACTCTTAATTCAAAAAATCCATGAAATTGATTGGTAATCCAATAAAATATTCCTGGGTATAAAGATAATAATTGAGGAGTTTTGAAGTTATATTGTATTATATTATTATTATTATATTGTTATATTGTTATGTTGTATTGCCAAAGCAACTTTTTAATTGAACTTAGTCAATTTCTGATGATTATCAAGTAGTTTCAAAATCTCCTCAAGGTTTATAAACTTTCTTCAAGAATTCAATTTTAAAAGTCTTTTTGAAACTAAAAAAATTCTTTCAGTAGTGTAGATAATTGTTTGAAAGTGTCTGAAACAAAATTTCAATTCCTGCTAAAGCCCAATGAAACCAAAAAACCTCAAACAGTTAATGGAATGGAAGAATGAATTCAACCATAAAAGAAGATAGAAGCACTTACTATATAGACAAGCTGAGAAGAAATCACAACAGTATTACATTTGCAGTCGTTTGCCTGTACAGAAGCTCCAATTTCTCAAAATTTAACCAATGAAAGCACTGAAATAATGCAAATACCACCATCTCATTTTATTCATATCAAGCTTATAAGAAGAAGGGATTTTTATTTTTATCAACCATCTTCCAGTGACACAAGGAATTATAACAAACCTTCTAACTGAATAACTTAATTGATATTAAGGTAGAACTCAGCAGATGTAAATATCTTGATAGTGAATAACTTCAAATGACAGAGCTACTTAAATCATCTGTCTTGTACTTCTTTGTTCAAAATATTTCTATCTTTTTTTTTTTTTTTTTAAGCAAGGGAGAATGTGGTTGTTTAAATAGAGATGAGAAATAGAGGCTTCATAGCAAGCCTGCTAGTGAGTAGGTGTTGCTATATGTTACTTGAATCTAATACATGAAGTGTTTTCAGTAGAAGGTGACTTCCAGGTTTCTGACTAGTCCTCTAATTTTTTCTCTTTTGAGTTAGAGCAAGCAAATACGAGATTAAAGCAGTGAAAAATAAATGGTATTTTAATTATCTCAACAAGAAGCTGCAATCTACTCAAAGAGAACGGATTAAGTTAGAAAATGAAAGCTGTACTATATACACAGCCAACACCAACCAGATTTTTCAGATGATACAAATTGATACTGACCCGTTAAAATCAGCAAAGTGACACTGACCTGCATTAGCTGAAAATTAGGATTTCTTTATTTTTAGGAAAATACCACTAAAATGGCCTTATTAAGTGTATATTCTCAATACTTACACAGATCCCAGGTTAGCTGCAGTTTTTCAATAAACCTTGACAAGGTTAATTTTGGGAAACCTGTACTGTGTATCTTTGCTAGCACTTAGGAAAGTTAAGAATCAAAGAGGAAAGGAATGGTGTCCTTAAGTTTCAAGTCTGAGAAACTATATTGGAGTTGTTTGATCCCACAGCAGTACTGGAGACTTAATCCAAATCTAATGAGTGGCTTTGAAGAAATAAATTCTACTGCCTATGCTTCGTTTTTCCTTTCTGTCCTTGCTTCTCCTGTTCATTCACATTCATGTTTTTTTGAACATGGGTTATCTCTGACAAGAAATGTCAGTGGTTTACATGTAAACAGGGATTTGCAATTGTTGCAATATGAAATAATTGCTGGAGAGCAGAGACCTTTGATTCTTCAAAGTGATCCTCAGGTGAGCATGTACAATCATCATGACAGCAACCTCTCCAGGAGAAGGGCATCTAAGATGAGGAAAGCAGCTGTAAAGCCAAACAGTCTTGGCTAAATTTACATATATATATTTTAAACAAATACATATTTTAATATATAAATTTATTATAGACAAATAAGAAAACACAAATATAATCCTAGTTGCTGTCATTTCTAATGACATTCCAGGCGTTTTTACTCCCTTCAATTTTAATCACTTGCAGTTTTTCTTGCTCTACACTAATGACACTAAAGCAGAAAACAAATAACAATCATTTATTTAAATAAAAGTTTTTTCTTAATAGAGGAAGGAAGGAAGGAAGGAAGGAAGGAAGGAAGGAAGGAAGGAAGGAAGGAAGGAAGGAAGGAAGGAAGGAAGGAAGGAAGGAAGGAAGGAAGGAAGGAAGGAAGGAAGGAAGGAAGGAAGGAAGGAAGGAAGGAAGGAAGGAAGGAAGGAAGGAAGGAAGGAAGGAAGGAAGGAAGGAAGGAAAAGCAGTGAGCAATTGTTCCCCTCCAAAATCTCTTAATCACATATTTATGTTAAGAGCTTTTCACATCCTTATATTAATAGCTTTTAGCTGGGGTTAGAGCTGTGTCTGGACTTACCTAATCAAAGTAAATATGAAGTACATTTTTACATATATCAACAACTAAATGAGATATTAAACATACATTTGTAAGACATATTCTGGACAAGATGACATTCAGCGGTACCTTCCAACTTACACCATTTTGTAATTGTGTGGTTCTATGAAATAGCCAAGAATGTTTAAAAATTATCAAGAGAGTTCCCTTTAAGGCTTAAAAGGAATAGTGAATTCTGTTTAGACCTCTGTGTTACTTTACAATATAGCTACTTTACCTTAACTACATCATGTGAAAACCAATTCAAAAATCCATCAATTCACTTTAAAGAGCTATATTTAACATCATAACTTAAAAAAAAAAAATAAATAAAAATAATACAAAAAAAATTAGTAAGTATTAGGTAATTAAGTAAGTATTAGGTAAATTAGTAAGTATTCCGGAGTAAATCTTATTGTTTCTTTCAGCTAGTCAAGTTTGAGTGCATAACACTTCTTCATGAATGTATAATCATAAAAACCTGATGCTTAACAGAAGAAGCTGTTAAATGGTAGATACAACAGCTTTCAGATTCCTTACAGGAAAAATCTGAAGCATGGTCTTTGGCAGTGCTTTTACCTACATCCTCTATTTAGTCACAGCAGTTGGCACTCACTGATGCATAAAATGTGCCAAAGTAGAAGGTTAATGATCCTTGAGTTATCAATAATGCTGACAAATTTTAAATTATCAGTTACTAATGTTGATGTTGGTATGTTAACAAAGTTTTCAACTAGTGCAAATATTTAAAGAATCAATGATAAAAGCATAATTGACAACAAGAAATCCAGGTCACTTGGAAAAATGACTGGAAGAAATATTCAAAACAAGTATTTATCATAGATTTGAAAAACTGTATAATTTTCTTTTCCTATGTTTGCCTTCCTGGTCATTGAGAATACATTCCTGTGGCTTTATTTCTTTTAGACAGATGATAGTACCCAAAATTGCAAATAACAATGATCTGAAGCATAGTTCACAATTATAGTTCTGTGTAATAAAAAGAAAAACAAACAAACAAACAACAACCCCAAACCTCAAACCCACAAAAAACAACTTAACTTTTAGATGCACTTTTATAACATCAAATAAAAATATATGAACCATTAAAGCAGTATAGAAGTCTAAAAGCTGATCTTCCAAGTCCGTCCAATGGACCTCAGGGTGATATGTGCAAGTTTACAACCCAGCAAGGGGTATTTATCTGAAAGCTTTTCATGACTCTATTTATTGAAGAAGAACTGAGATTTACCTTAAAGCAGAGTCTTATTTAATTAGCCTGAACTCTTTATATAATAAAATGAACAGCCAAAGACATGAACATGTGAATTATATTCTTCTAGAATAATGTCTGAGGGAGTAAGTATATCTCCTACAAATCAGTAAAGGCAAAAGAGATTTTACAATGCCTAATATCATATTTTTCTATATATTAAGGTTTATTACACCAGATTACATTGAATTGTCCTGCTGCAGGCTTTGATATTAGACCTGTGCTGATAAATCCCCTCTTTTGCAGATTTTTCATGTTTTAATAATATCGGCAGTAGTGTAGATGTTTGTACATTTAGATTCATTCAGTTTCAATCAATTCTTGTTGCTGGATATCTAAAAGCATAATTATGAAAATGTGATAGTAATCTGATAGAAACTTACACTCACAGACCTTCTTTTTACAAGGCTTTGTCTGAGCTACATGACCATGTCTGTTAGTTCACACCCTGAAGTGAATTCAAAGCATCACAATCAAATTGTCTTATAGGAATTAAGATCCACAGAAATGAAGAGTGGATTCTTCTGTCCATGTTCATCTTCATCCAAGGAGAATTGCTATGAGCTTCTGAGAGTCTTCTGTCTGAAGTCCATCTAAAATACTCATTTAGACAATTGGTCATTCAGAACAAGGTTTAAACATGAAACTGCTGAAGTGCTTGCAAGGCTGATGCAGTGCTTTTCAGAGACATTACATGAAGTCTCAAAAGTATTACCACTTCACTGGTGTGGTGTTGCCCCAATATGCAGTAGCTATAACTCTCATGGTAGTTAACATAGTTCTTTTGCTTATTGTACTGCATTTAACTCTTTGGGTTTTCTGCAAGTTGCTTCATTGCGTAACATAGATGTACATTATGCTGCTTAAAAGGGGAAAGAAAACTACTCTAAGCAGCACTGCTTACATTAGTAGTCTGTCTTTCTGTCCTCATCCATTTCATCAAATATGTAAAATTATCTGACTGAGCAGCTAAATATAAAGTACCTCTGCTGTCTCTAGCACCATTCTATGGAGAAACTGTTATTACACACAATGTCTTTACAAGCGTTGCATGCTTGGAATTTGCAGGACAGCACTCGTACTATTCACCAGACTCTTGCATCAATGAATAAGGAGAAGGCTGGTTAGAAGAGAAAAATACTCCATTAATTGTACTACCTAAATATTCCTCCTGGTAAAAAGTTACTACTTTTTCCCACGATAACAAGGAAAATTTGTACAAACACCTTGATTTTTAAGACAAAGCCAATTTTACTCATAAATTCGTAGATACAGTTATGAAGTATCTCAATTATAAATGCAAGGGGAACTGTACAAGATTGTATTATTAACATTGTATTTGTTCTGGAGAGATGGAAACTGAAATCTTGCATGCAAACACATTTGATTTTGTGAGAATTCCTGTTGACTACAGATATTTACTCTGGACTTCTTCCTTTTTGCTTTATCTTTTTCTTAAAATAAGTATGTATATTATAATGACAGGATAATTTTTGCTACATTTAAAAAATATAAAATTATGTCAGAGTGAGTGTATTATTTAGGTTCTTCTTCTGTGATCTAAGGAAAGAGTTAGTGTTTAATGAATACTGGCTGTTAGTTCACAAGTGATGTTTTAAAAGGTAAAATGTGTTACTGCATATTGCAAATATTTTGGATTCTTGTGTCGTATATTTTGGAGTGATTGCTGAACATTTTACAAATTTAAATAATTTGCAGCAGAAAATACAGCTGATTGCTTTTACTGAAAAAGAATGTTTCTAATTACCTCTTAAAGTTATTTTCTCTGAAGGGGGTTAAGACTCTGAGATCACTTGTTGCTTTATTTCTCTTTTCCATCTTCTTTAGGCATCTTGACATTTTACAGTGTCTTATTTTTTACATACTCTAAATTGAGGCTCTTAACCTGATCCTAGAAATAATATTTTTCACTGAAGAGGGGAAAAAATGATTTTTGGGTTTGGTCAGACAATCTCTAGGCCACCTGCCTTAGCAGTACATGAACAACTGCTGTGCCATACTTCTGTTCAAGTCTGTGTCCAAAGACAATGCCACAAAGACTTATATTCTTTTAAAAAACTGACACCTCTTTTTTCTGTTAGTATTAATGAAAAGACAAGGTGACCTTATTATTTTCTGCTTTGTTTGTTTGTTTGTTTGTTTTTGTTTTGTTTTGTTTTTGTTTTGGGACTAGAGGTAGAGATAATTGGCATACTTCTTGACGGTCTCTAAAGACCAATTAACAACAGGGAGACATGTACTCTGCCAGTCTGAGTTTCAATTAAATGTCTTCTCCAGGAGGAGCTAAACTAACACATAGCTACTGAACAGCAGTTACACTATTGATATAGCTGAGTCCACTGCTGAGGACAAAGACTCTTGCTTCATGACAGATGGCCTAATGCTCAGGCAATTAATACATTTTTATGACTTTTAAATCTTTCTGACCTTTTGCTTCTCTCTGAATTAATAGAGCACAGTTTTATTAGTCAAAAGGAAGTTTAAGGACACAGTTATGTGACATCTTTTCAGAAACTCTGTTCTACTTTTTTTTACATGTTAAATGTGTTATTTTGGCAAGAATTAACAGCCAAATTTTAATCACTCAGGACTGCAATGTACTAATTCTGACTGTAGGGATGGTGATGATTTTTGATGAGATCCTATTGTTACTATAGCTGGGCTGCCATGGCAGTGAGGCATTAGAGAATAATAATAATTAATACATGTCAGCAAGAACTCAGTGGCCTGGGGTACATGTAACAGAATTCAATATTTTAATCCTAACTCATCATGTCCTAGAGTTGTATAATTAAAACATAATTTTCCAAAACCAGATATTCAAGAGACAAATCAACATAGAATAGGTTGCCATGTAGACATTCTCTTTCAAATTACAGAAATATCTGCAAATTTTGGTTAACTAATAGAGTAAGTTGAAATCTAATAAAACGCAGTCAACCTAACATTTTCTTAAATCTTTGAAGTATTAAAAAAGGTAACCATTTCCCTCATCTATTTGTTTCTTCCTCCAAAATATCATCAAGATAAAGTTAAAATAATTCTAACAGTAAAAAAGTAAATTAATGGTTTTCTTACAGGCATACTTTATCCTGAGTGAGTTTTTCAAACACAGCTAGATAAATTTAGATCTCTTTCCTGGCTCTTAATAGAAGCCAAATCAATTTCTAAATAGTAATCACCCATAAGTCTAGTAAAAAAAAAAAAAAAATCAGTGCTTAATTAAGTGCTTGCTATTCATGAAAAATAAACTCACACCTAAAATCATGGAAAAACGGTGAAAGATACAAGTTATTGGGTGCCTAGCACACATTGACAATGTTTTTAAGCATTACTTAATTATTCTTCTCATTTTTTTTTAATACAATAAGGATTGGACTATTTGTATGAATTAGTTTATAGCACAGGACACAATATTTCAGGGGGTCATTATATTACTGTCTTTCCCTATTTCTATCCAAGCACATCATAGAATCATAGAATGGTTTGGGTTGGAATGGACCTTAAAGATCATCTCGTTGCAAGCCCTGGCCAAGGGCAGGGACACCTTTCACTACATCTGGTTGCTCAAAGCCCCATCCAGCCTGGCCTTGAACACTTACAGGGATGGGGCATCCACAACCTCTCCGGATAAACTATTCCAGTGACTCACAACCCCCATGATGAAGAATTTCTTCCTTATATTTAATGTAAATCTCCCCTCTTTCAGTTTAAAGCTATTCACTCTTGCCCTGTCACTACATGCCCTTGTAAAAAGACCATCTTTTTTGTAGGCCCCCATTAGGTATTGAAAGGCCACAATAAGGTCTACCCAGACCTTCTCTTCTCCAGGCTGAACAATCCAAGCTCTCTCAGCCTGTCCTCAAAAGAGAGGTGCTCCAACCCCCTGATCATTTTTGTGGCCTCCTCTAGACCCTCACCAACAGGTCTATGTCCTTCTTATGTTGGGGGCCCCATGGCTGAACACAGTACTCCAGGTAAGGTCTCATGAGAAAGGAGTAAAGGGGGAAAATCACTTCCCTCGACCTGCTGGCAATGCTTCTTTTGATGCAGCCCAGGATACAGCTGGCTTTCTGGGCTGCAAACACACATTGCTGGGTCATGTTGAGCTTCTCATCAACCAGCTCCCCCAAGTCTTTCTCCTCAGGGCTGGTCGGAATCCACTCCCTCTCTAGCCTGTATTTGTGCTTGTGATTGCCCTGACCCACATGCAGGACCTTGCTCTTGGCCTTGTTGAACTTCATCCAAACAAATAACAAATAACACAGTTTGACTTTATTTATAGATTACAGAAATCTTATTAGTCTGTTTAAACATATATCTGTATTCTAAGAATATAAGTGATGAAGGCAAAGCCTTTTCATTTAAAATCCATCTATTGTTTGTGGGTTTTCCCTAATATCTAAGTATTAAGATGATCTGAAATGAATATCAACACCTAAAATGGTTTTGATATTATCTTGACTACAGATAACTTCAGTGATATAAAATCATTAAAAATAACAGCTGTGACACTCAGAAAATATATAATAGATATTTTGTTACATAAAAATATTATATTAAAAATTATAGAAATTAGAAGTTTTAAAAATAACATACCTTAAAAAAGAATGACACATTCTATGGCTATGCCATTCTATATGTATTTTGTCAGTATACATAAGGTCCCTCAGCTCCCAAGCAAGTCTTTTCTATGCTAATTCACAGTTCACGAGGGAAAGAAGACTAGCAGATGAAAGGTATTGAGACCCTTTTTTCAGTATAGGATCAAATAAACTGCGGGTGAATGTTTGACCATCTAGAGAGAAACTGAAGGCTCATCAAGCAGAGAGTACCTTAAAATTATGCCTGCAGTTAGGAAAAGGGGATGTGTTTGGAAGTGAATGAGGTTGGTTAATTGTCTTTCAAAATTTCAGGTACACCATAAAAACTATAATTATTCCCTCCTTATCATTTTTTTTCCTTTTTTTTTGATCTTTCAGATACTGTTTTTCTGTAGTTTCTATTAGTCTGTAGAGATCACTTTGTTAACGTATAAGTCTGTTACCTGATTTTTACAAAGTTACTTCTAATCTTGGCTTTTATCTTTCATAGGCTTATAGTTTGGGGGATTTATGGGCATGTGAGAAACCAAGAAATACGCATTCTACTTTCCATGTAGGTCTTCACTTTTCATAGAAAGTGATTATTGAACTAAAGAAATCATTTTTTATTAATAGCTTGGTTATAAATTTATTGCTCACAAAGCACACCAAGCGCGCAGCACTGTAGATGGATATCCTTTGTTTATCCAGGTATAAGTACAGGATCATTAAATTCATGCTTTTCATTAGCCCTATTCAGTGAAACTCTAGTTCCATTTAGGTGTATGATACCTTTGAGACAGACACTGTATAACTAACCTTGAAACTAGTTCAGGGTATATGAAGTTCTAGCTCTACAGTACATGGTTAGTATGGTTTTATAGTATTTTATCATTTTTCTGCCTTTCTCTTTCTGTTTTTCTTTCTCTCTTCCTCCCTTCTCCTTCTGCCCTTCCCCTTTGCTTTCTCTTTCTCCACTATAATGAAACCCATTCCACATGGAAGTTCGCACCATTCCCTGCCACCTTAGTGAAATGAAATACATCTGCTAGCCAACGTTATTCCAGTCTACAAAAACAGTGTGAAGAAAGACTCAGGGAACCACAGACTGACTAATCTGACCTCAGTTCCTTGAAAATTATGAAGAGAACTACTGGGCCTTAATGACAGGCTTTTAAATAATGCAGTCATCAGGCACAGTCAACATGGGTTCACAAAGAAAAAATCCTGTTCACTAATTTGATATCGTTCTATGATAAGGACAAGGACTTCTGGACAAGTTGTCCAACTGTGGGATGAGCAGGTTCATGGTGGGGGTGAAAAGCTGGCCAAACAGCTGGGCTCAAAGGTTTGTAGTAAATGGGGATACATGTGGCTGGTGAGTGATTGCTGGTGGTGGTCTGCAGGGTTCAGTTCTAGGGTCAATTCTCTTCAATATATTTACCAATGATCTGGATTAGCAAGTTTGCTGTTGACATGAAACTGGGAGGTTCTGTTGACTCTCTTCAGGGACAAAAGGCCTTGCAGAGGGACGTAGATAGATTGGAGCATTTGGCTATGACTAATGGGTTGAAATTTAAAAATTTCTAAATTCTGGGTCCTGCATCTAGGATGGAGTAATGTTGGGCACAAGTATAAACTGGGAGAGAAGTGGCTGGAGAGCAATCCTGCAGAAAGGGATCTGAGGGTGCTGCTTAATGAGTCAGCAGTGTGTGCCCTGGCAGCCAAGAGGGAAAGCTGCATCCTGAGGAACACCAAACACAGTATCACCAGCTGGTCAAAAGAGGTAACTGTCCCACTATATTTGATGTTAATATGGCCTCACCTTAAATACTGTGTGCAGTTCTGGGCTCCACAATTTAAGAAGGTCTTTGAATGTCTCCAGAGGAGGGGAACAAAGATGCTGAAAGGGCTGGAAGGAATGTCCTGTGAGGAGCGGATAGGGACTTTGGAAAAAAAGGAGGCTGAGGGGTGATCTCATTGCTCTGTACAGCTTCCTGAGGAGGGGAAGGGGAGAGGGAGATGCTGATCTCTTTTCCCTGGGATCCGGTGACAGGATGTGTGGGGATGGTTCAAAGCTGTTCCAGGAGCAATTCAGACTGGCCATTAGGAAGCTTTTTTTTGGTTGTTTTTTTTTTTTTTTTATGGAGAGAGTGATCAAACACTGGAAGATGTTTCCTAGAGGGGTGGTCCATGTCCCAAGCCTGTCAGTGTTTAAGAGGTTTTTAGACTATGCTCTTAATAATGTGCTTTAGCTTTTGGTCAGCCCTGAAATGGTCAGGCAGTTGGACTAGATGGTTGTTGTAGGTCCCTTCCAAATGAAATATTCTATTCCATATTCTATTATTTTCTATTCTATTTTCTCTGTCAGGTTTTATGCTTGTAGGGAATTTCATTTAAAAAAAAAAAAAAAAAAAAAAAAGGTGGGTAATTAATTATGTATATAAACCCATTTTCCCTTAAAACACAAGGTAACGGTGCAAATACTTGCTTTTAAATAACAGTGAGCAAAATATCAGCTTCAGGGGCATCTGAATATCCTAGTCTTAAATCTGTTCCTACTCCAGTATTGTTTTTGAAGCTGCAGTTGTTTTGAGCCTTAAAAATGTTAAGACCAGGATAAGCTCAAGTATTCAAAGACTACATCTGTTCAAAGATTACAGATGGTCTTTTGTGTTATCTCTATGCTCTGTATAATTATGTGTGACACTGTACTTCTCAGGGAGGTGTTGCAGTGTACAGATACATTACAACTGAAATGTTCCAAGGGGCTTTCCTTAATACTTATCTATTCCTCAGTGTATGCACCATAACCTTAAGAGCAAAGATTAAATAATTGGGCATTGATTTGTACTTGTTGCGGAATTCCTGCAGTTGAAAAAGTCTTTCTTGTTAAGTTGAAAAATACTGAAAAGCTTGCCTTCTCTTCCTGCATAATTTAATAGAGAAAAAATATATGCTTTAAGTTTTTCAAACCATGCTACTGGAAATTATCTTTTTGACATTTGCATAAAATTCATAAAATAAATATTAAAAATGTTTTCTTGTAACATCAACACAAACCTTTTCGTTCATGTTAGATTCTTCAGTATTCTTTGACTTTCAAGTTTCTCTTTTCAGTGAGCATTCCTTCTTTCTGCCTTCAAAAATAAGTTAGTAGTCTTAGAAACACTTATTCTTTTTGACTGCAGAATCTTCCTGGTTTGCCTCACAGAATAAAGATGAAAGGGTTAAATACAGCAATGTGAATGTGAAGTTAGTTGAAGAAGCATGTGGAATTTCTTATGGATGAGAATATACACCTGAGAATTGAAACAAAAAGGAAGAGAACTATACTGAATTATTTATTCTCCTACATTCCAATAGCTCTTTTCTCAAAAAAAAGCACTTTTCTGTTGAATAAATAACGAATTCCCAAAGGTATCCCTGCTACAGTTGAATCTTATTAATCCTAATGTGAAGGACAGGGAGACTTTATTTTAAGCAACCAAAACACTATGTAGTATAAGAGAGAAGAGAAAACTGGCAATATTGTAGACAATTTTTATAGGGGAAAAAAAAAAAAAAAAAAAAAAGAAAGCTGTAGCATATTGCTTAAAATGTATTAACTATTTTAAAGTTTCAAATCTCTAGATGAATAGCTTGAACACTGCCAGTTTTTTCTATTTTTTAATAAATCTCTGTACTATGAAGTGTATTAAACCACTGTTGTATCAATGCAATTCTGTGGTAACTGCTAGACAGTTGTCTGTATTGTTAATTATAAGTAACAACAGGACAATTAGATAACTGTTTCTGTTTTATAAAACAGAGCCTTGTTTATATAATGAATACAAACCAATGTATAATGTAAATGTATAATCTGCTGGAGGTCTATTCTTTTTGTCCAATACATTCTCAATATTTCTTGATGCTAATAAACATTATATGCATACATCAGGACAAGACCTGAACAGATTTTATGGTCATTATTTATGAAGATTTTTGAAACTAAGTACTAAACAGACTTTTGCCCTGATACAAGTCTAGGAAAAGCAAATATTGGCCAAATCATTATGTTCTTGCTGTGTTCTGCTGAGTTTTTATTTAGTCCTTGCTAAGCATCCCTTTTGTGAATTCTGTTTTCCCAGACATATTTTAGAGCAGTTGTTGGAGCTATGCATAGTATTAATCGAAGTAGAATTGAAATAATGAGCTCACTAATGAAAACTGCTATTTTTCAGAAAATTGCCTTTTGTTATCTTTTTAAGTGTAAAGCTTTTTTCAAGAGTCTGTATTCAGCAAAATCATTATTAGAATAGATTTTCTTAATTCTGGTGATTTTGGTGATAGCTTGGGTGTTCAAAAAACAAACTCATAATTAAGTCTTCTAGTTCATCCTCTTCTGTGGAAGAACTTTGAACTTAAAAAATGCCTATTTTTATTTATTTATTTATTTATTTATTTTAGTTTTGTCGTTAGAACCACTACAGTTTAAAGAAAAATAAAACAAAACAAACCCAGAATTTGCTGCAATTTTTCAGTTGATCTTTAACTTCATTTAGCATTCAGAATGTAAACCATGATAAATGCCTTTTTACTTTAAGCAACTGATAATATTAAAGGAAAAGCGTCCATATATACATACTAGGTGTATTTATTTTTCATATAGCCATTAAACTGTGCAGTTAACAGGGACAATGCTGACTTAAGTGAAGTGACTTGTACAGTATGAATTTCATTCTTGTAAAGAGTCCAATTTTTCAAACATTTTTTTTTTAAAGAATCACACAGCATTTTGACTCAAAGTGCATAATGCTTTTAAGCAAAGTGCTTTATCCTATTCATTTCTCTTTAATATGTGTTTTTGCAGACCTGCATAATTTTTTGCCAGATTGAGACCTAAAAGTAGTATTGCTTTTGGAATTGGGCTCTGTGAAAATTGTTGCTGTTTTTCTTTGCTTAAAATAAGAAAATGCCATAACAAAAAGCAGTATTAGTAATTGATGAATTACTAAAAACTGCAGCAAGTTTTAAAATATGTTCCAAAAGGTAAAATGAACAAATGCAAGAAAGAAAACAAATGCATAGAGTATAATCTTTGCAAACATAGACTTTTGAAAATATTTCTGACATTTATTGAATATGGATACTCAATTGTCAGTAAAAGTCAAAACAACAAGCAAAAGTGTTTTACATTTCATCCCACTTCACTGGAGAAGAGAGAATTTTCAATGGAAAACAGTAAAATCAGCTCAGATTTTAGGAGCAATGGTGGGATGTGGACATAATTATTTGTCTCTTGCTTGCTTTTCTATTGCTTGAGCTAGAAACTTGAACTTTGTAAGCGACCTCATGACAGCAATTTATTCAATTGTCCTATTTTAACCAATATGTTTTAAATGGTACTGTGCTAAAAGATAAATAGATAATCTTAAAAAACACAAATACTTTGTCTTATTTCCTGTGGGTACATTAGAACAATTCTCTAAGAGTGTAGTTTGTTTTCAAAATACTGATTTACAAAGAAATGTCCTTAAGTGTGTTGCGTTTCCACTCTAAGAAACATTTTTTTTCTTGGATGGTACCTGATATCAACAGAAGATCTTCAGGCTATGTGGGACAACATTGTTTCCCCTTGAGTATTCTTGTAAACAAGCAATAAATCAAGGGAAGGCTAAAGTCTTAAAATTGAGGAACCGTCAGTCATCTTGACTAGTCAGTTAAAGGTGAATCTTTTCAGTATTGTGATGATTTAAGCAAATGTCCAATGCTCATACCACATATTTGAATAAACAAAATTAGACTACTCCGTGAAACCTGAAAAAAAGTTGGCCAAATTCACAATCACGTGGAAAAAGAAGACCACTTTCTGCAGAAACATCTAAATAAAAGGAATATATGCAAGAAACATCAAAAACTCCAACAATGTTCTGCAGAATACCTTTACAGAAATATCTCATGCCTTTATAGACCATCTGGTAGAGAGAATAAACAGTTTATCACTGAAATCTTCATATTAAACTTACTAGGCTGGAATTGTCTGAACTAGTAAAGAAAAGACGAAGAGGAAACTAAAGGGTATTCAAACATAGATAAAAAAGAAGATGAAAGTCATCTTGGGGAGAGAAGCAGTTAATATAACCAAGGAAAACAAACCAGCATGCTCCTTCTCAGCTGGAAAGCAGTAGTGCTGGAAAGAACAAGGCTCACTGTCATCACAGGGGGCAGTTACATTTCCATGAGCACATCAGAGAAAGGTAGCAGAAAGACAAATGCAATGTTGGGCTTTTTGCACAGTGGTAACAGTAGTAATGACAATAACAGACCTTTAGAAATGTGGTCCAAGGTGACCACATCCTGCTATGTTACTTGGATCAGAATGATTTATGCAGTTATTATAACATGGTTCATTTAAACAACAGGGACAGAAACAAATAAAGGTAAAAGAGAGGCATTTAGTTGCAAACATAATTGTTAATCTATTTAAGTTTTGTTGTTGTTGTTGTTTTTCCTAGAAGTAGTAAAATAAATGTCCCTTTATATAATAGTTTAAAGACTACAAACCTTAAAATACCTGTGGAGATCAACCCTTCTCAGCATCCCTGAGAAGATGGACTATTTAGTGGATGTTTTCCATTTTGGATAAGGATATTTCTAGAACGAGGATGTATTTACTTTTGTAGTACAGACTTAAGTGTGTCCTCATTCCTCATGCCTGTATCTGTGGAACAGCTAGGTTTCCAGCACTGGAAGAAGTAGTTTTCCTACATTAGTATGTCACCACATCTACCATAAAAATCACCTGGCCTGCCAAGCAGGATGTCATTCTAAAGACAAAGATGAGAGATTGGCACAGTGATATATATATATGATCACAAGTAGGGGTTATCTGGTTATTCTATGATTGATACTGCACACAAAGAATAGTTTATAAAACCTGAAATACTGTGAAAGTTTTCAATTTCTAGCAGCACTCATTCTTGGCTTTGTGTCAGCATTTTTGTAAAATCATTTTTCTAAACTACACTATTATAAGCTTCTTTCAGGTACGACTATTGAAACTTACTGTTTTGCTTCAAGTGATTTTATGTGCCTCATCCAATTCACATTCAGACTAAAGATATGTATCATGCAAGCTGTGTGTTAAATCCCCTCTCCAGAACTTGTAATATCCCAAAAGCAGCTGAAGACTTCAATCTCTTCACCTAGCCAGTTTAAACAAAAGAAAAAGTATCGTCACTCGGAGAACTCTGTTGAAAAAGCCACTGAATGCACAGGCATTTCCTCACCAAAAGAACAGATTTAGAATAAACAATAATAATAATTTGTGGCACAAGTAACTTTTCTCACAGGTCCAATTCTTCCAAAGCAAGACCTAAAGGTGGTTTCCCAGTACTTGCTTCTTTGCACAAAGCGAAAGTCTATCAGTGCAGTCTTTGCTCTGCACCTTCTGAAAGAAGCACCTCTGGAGGTAGGTGTGAGCAACGGCCAGTCAAGAACTTCAGGAAAATTAACCTACTAAGATTAAATGCAGATTATTATTCTAGTTTCTTGGCATAGATCAAGGAAATTATAAGAGGTGAAAACATAAATCTCAAGGGTCAATGCTGTCTAATTTCTAGTTATCACAGGTGGAAGGTAAAGAGACAGATGTTACAAATCTGTAAATCTAAATATTATGCAGCATGCTTAACCTATGTCCTGTGATGGTAAAAGAAATTTCTAATCTTCTGCAAGTATTTGACTTGTGTATGTATCAGTTGCCTTTGGTGTACCCCTGCGCTGGAAAAAAAGGAGGTACAGGAGCCTTTTTTATTTATACTGCTCTGTACCAGCTAACAAAAGCTATGATCTGCTCACAGAGCACCTGTGTCACACTCTCTCTCCCTGCCTGGTGCAGGAGGTGGAGGCAGGGACAAGCAGGTCCCTGTCTCAGGGCTACAGCTGCTCTGTGCAGGTCAGGCATTCCCAGCATGAAATCTGCCCTTGGAACAAGTCAGCAGCAAGAGATGAAGTTTCTGCAGAATCAGAGAGAAATCCTGTTTGTATGAGCTCTCAGTTACTACTTCTTTTCTTACCTTGTTTGGAGCGATGCTTGAAGACTACACAAAAAAAAAGTCTTTACTGTGAATCGCTATGAATACCTTAATACAAAAAAATACTGCCATGATTTTAAAGTATTAAAGATATGACTGATTTTTTAATAGAAATACACTGTCACTATAACATCCAAGCAAATGACTAAAGCTGAGTGTTCATGTAAAAAGCGGTAAATTGATCAAGTTCCTAAGAGTTCCTCATCTGTTGTTTGTTTTTATTAATTTGAATTCAGCAATGAAACCTATTAAATATTCTTGTGAAACACAAAATACTACTTCTTTGATCAGCTCTAAAGAGTAGTAAAGAAATAACTGTTGTACTGTTATATTATAGATGCAGACTATAAAGATATTTCTTTCTACATATTCTTTTTATTTTCTGTTCCACTCTAAAGGCTGTTAGAACATTTAAAAAAAATCCAAATCCCACAAATTAATACATAGCTTGAGTATTTTTATATACTTCTACAAATTAATGACTACACTTAGGCAAGGCATCATTTGACAATTATAATCTAGAGAGATCAAAGGTTCAGTAGCTATAAGGATGAAAACATAGATGTAGAGGAGCAAAAGATAAGCAAGTTTAACTACTGTGGCTACCAGTAGTCCTGCTGTAATATTGTTTTCTTGTTAACTTTTAAACTTTGCCATGAAAAAGGAGCTTTCTACCTTGAAGGAGCTTGTAGTGAAAGTATAATACAGTTACAAGTAGTGCCCTATGGCTCTTGCTTTAAGACCTGGGGATTGCCTCAAGCAGTAGGAAATGAATACAGAACAAAGTTCTTATTTGGATATTTTCAGTGTGCTTTCTGCCTTTTGAGATAATTTGAAAAAAAAAAAAAATCTACGAGTGATCAATCATTGATAAATGGTTATTTCTATGAACAATTGAGAAAGAATCATTCCTGAGAAATATAAAAGAATATTTTATGTTTAGCCACAGTATGTGGCACAGTTGCCTACAACCTGTGACCCTGAAGGATAATGCCAGAGGTGTTTATAGTAGATTAGAAAATGACTAGATCTTATTTTGGTAAGTTGGTGTTATTTGCTTCCACACAGTTAATGAAAAGCTCCATTTAATAACATAGATTTTTAGCATTGCATTCTTTGATGTTTCTTTTCAAAATATCATCACTACCACTATTTAAAATATATGGATTTATATAAAGATATTTAGAAATTAAATGTGTAATTTAGATGTGCAGAATTATAATTTTAAATGTGACGAAATCCAAAGATTTTTTTCCCGCGGTGTATTGTAACGATCAGCAGTGCTACACACAATCAAAGCAAAAAAGAGACTGCAGCAAAGTCATATGGTCTCCCAACTTCAGCAATACAGGTTGCTAAAGCCAGTAATAAAAAAAAAAAAAAAAAAAAAAAAAAAAGCATGCAGAGATTTAGGAGCAGAATAGCACATAATCTTCTGCTTAAACTGCAGGTGATGGAAACTTCAAATTTGAATGAAACAATCCAAGGTTGCCATATGTGTATTGTGCTCCTTCTCTTTTTGCCAACCTCAAACTTTCTGAATTGAAAGGAAAATATATTGCATTATTACCCAAAGATCATCTTACTGTACTGGTAAAAAATCCTACTCTGAAACATGCCATTCCCAGTTAGCACTGATATTCCTTTTCAATCAGGATGAAACTACTGAAAAAATCATACAGGCTCTGTGAGCTTTCAGCTTTATTCAATCTTCATGTTCTTTATGTTTCAGTTCATATGCTTCTTTAGGTTTTTGGGAGATCAAGAAACCATTTTCTCAAGAAACTATGAAACCAGAGAACATCTTCATTATAAGGAAATGGTACAAGTTTTTGAGGAAATGGCAGATGATCATCCATGAAAAGAGATCTCTCATGATCTAGTGAAATACATATTTATCAGTGTCCTTCTGTGCTCAAGCTTCCCTGCATTAGGATCAGTTGATTTGTCAGCAAAAGCCAGACTAGAACCACAGTCCAAAGCAACCTGCAGCACCATGATTTGTGGAGTGGGTGAGGGACAATTCAAGACCTAAGTTAACACAGAAAAAATTTGCCTGGGATGAGTAAGTTGCCCTGACTTTCAATGAAACCCAAGTTACAACCTATTCAAAAGTGCTTGTAAGAAATGGCAGCCATTTTTACTAATATTTGCTAATATGTATGCTGAATGTGACTACAACAGAAAATATGTCCATTGTCTTAAGCTAATAAATATATAAATCAAAATTAGCTTTCAAGCCTCGGAAAGACCAAAAATATGTGGGTTTTTTTTTTTTTTTGGTCTAAATTGTTATTTATCTTATGTTCACCTTTTGCAGTAGTATGTGATCTTTACATTTTCATATAATGAAGGTTTTAAGAAGTCATATTTACAAAATGTTGAACAGTTGTACGAACATTTTACAGTATAGTTATCTGTGTCTTCTGACATACATAGACTTTTCAAAATCAGCTATGATTTTCTGATGAATAAATTTCAATTATTCTTAAAAAAATAGTCTTATATTATAAAAATGACATGAAAACCCTAAACATTCCTAACATTCATTCTAATGAGAAAAGAATACATCCTTGTCCTTTTGTTTCTCCTTTTTTTTTTTTTTTTTTAATTTTAGTTTGTTTAAGCACATTCTAAGAACTTTAGATATTTAGAAGGGCAACACAGGTAATTTTTTTTCTAGCAAAGGCAATTGATTTTTATATAGATTTAAAATATATTTCTGCAGTTGAGGATCTCAAGTCTTAATGTGTGGTGATATCTCTATAGAAACAAACCATTATTTCTTCCTTAGATCTAATAAGCAATAACAAAATAATACATTTTCTAAGCTTTCTTTTGAGTTTGTTGATTAACTGTTGAATTTCTCACGTATTATACCAAAATGAGGTAGAGATTTAAGCAATGATAAGCCCATGTAATAGAAAAGTCTGATTCCTGAAATTAATGGTTCTGAGTGGTTTGCAATTTACATTAGAGTGATTCTGTTTACCTCAGTAAGTTTATTTATAAATATACATTAGCCTGGCTTTACTTATCTTGACTGGAGCTGGAAAAACAAAGAATGGGCTTTGTTTCTGAATGCTTAGTTATCTGGAATTATTGTATCACTATCAGTTCATTACTCAATTTGTGAAAAATTAATACGTAGACCTGGGTAAAACGTTTTATTCATTGACATATATGGCATTCAAATGATGGGATTATTTCATCCTTGTCAGAAAGAGAAGAATGGCTTTACAAGGCGCAGCAACAGTGACCCTACATGGAATCACACACACATACATACAACAATTTCAGTTTCTGTTCTTCCAGCAGTTAAATTAGAAGCAGTTATACTAACGCCTCCCATGAACATAGGGGACACCATCCATATAGGGTCATCATAACCAGCATGGTTATCACACAGTTCCCACTTGTCAAAAATATGTGAGTTCTGAATAGCTTCCACTTTTATTGTATAACAGCCTCTTTGACATTGATTTCTGAATATTTTTATCAGGGTCCTTCCTCCCTCCCTTCCCCCTGGATTATAGTAAAGCACTTTACTAACTTGAATTTACTATGTGCTTCTTTACTTTTTGTCTATAGGGTTGTACATGAAAATACACTGCATGGATTAACCTTAAACTACAAATAATGTAATTAAAAATATAGTATCTCCTGTTGAGAAAATTAGTTTTGAACATCCACATATATTTTAAATTCAATTTTTTATTGAAAAAGTGAAAGAATTAGTTTAAAGAATTTTGTAAATATAAACAAGATTTCTTAAACTTAATATTAAACTAAATGTTAGACCCCGTGTACTTCCATGCCCAGACTACATAAAAAGTATGGCTACATATAACTAGTAAACTGTAGGGAATAATTCCTATCATCTCCATAATTCATTTATTCATATTCCTGATGTTTATTTCTTTTGATATTAAGTGGAATATTTTTTCAGACCATAGAGTCAATCACAAAATTTCTAGTCAGACATTTTGCAGAGACAAAGGTCTTACTGAAATATCTAAGAATTCTGAGTAAACTTTGATTTATTCCTGCAGAAAGCAGAATTACTTGCACAAATAAATACATATGTGTATTCAAGGTCTGCAGATTTAATGGGAAGTAGAAATTCAGACTATGGTGGACGTTAGTGTTCCAGGAAACATGGCACGTTTCCTACATACCAGTGCTTTACATTCTTCCTGGTAAGAAACAGTTGAGAGTTTTCCCTAGCACATTGGATATTTTAATCTTTTGTTTAATTGGCAAGAGTTTTTATTTGGCAAGAGGAATTAGTCTCTCCTGCCGTGTCATTTTTCATATGTAATTATTTATATCTTTAGCTTCTAAAGAAAGAGTTGCCTTAAAGATATTTTGTCAATGTCTAACAACAGGTATGGTAAAACAGGTATGAAAGAATGTGTTGACACTTAAATACATTATATACTTAGCACATCTCCAGCTGTTACAACAAACAAATTGTCAAAGAGAAAATTTTATGAGAGAAATATCATTGTGTGACATGATTATGTGTTTTTTTTGTCTACAGCTTTTACAATGAGATAAAAAATGTTTAAAAATAAAAGCTGAAAACATGAAAGAGACCTTGTAACACAACTTTTCATGTGCCTCAACGCCTTATAAGATCCAGCTTTGAATGAACTTTAGACATTTAAAGATCAAACGTTTTATTGAAGTTATATTAGATATCCAAATTCTCCCACTTAAAATTCCTCTGTAAAGGGATAATTCTATCTTTCAATATTTTTGAGAAAGCCTAACTAAAACCTTGGTGATAATTGGCTAAAAATACCTAGCTTGTCAGAGACTGTATATTCTGAAACAATTCAGAAGTCCTTCAGAAATTAGCTTTCTCTAGAAAGTTCTTATTAAAACACAATATTTATTTTATTGCAAGCATTATCTCCCAGTCATTTTAGCTGGCGGAAACAGAAATGAAGTATGTATGGTAATTACGAGAAACTATTATAATAGAGTTATTTCTGAAAATAAGCATTATCTACCTTTGAAAGATAAACGATGACTATAAGATACTGCACAAATGAGTGATAATAATTTGGTTTTGTCTCTGATCTTTGTGTAAGTCCAGTAACAAATTAACATGAGTCCAAAATATATACCCTAAATCCATCATTAGAAAATGAACCAGTTCGTATCTGTTAAACTGTCTTCATGATCAATTAATCTTATAAAAATATCCTTTTGAAAGATCTAGAACTTCTTTCTGTATTTACACTGACTTGCCTTCTATAATTAAAAACAACCAACCAAACCAACCAAACAACCCCCCACAACAAAGCAAACCCCTGAACAAACAAACAAAACCCAAAACAAACTAAAAAACCTCCACCGATATTTGGAATATCCTCCTTAAATATTTCAAGAAAATATTTATATACCCATAGATATCATAAAAATGGTATAAAGAGGTGGCATATGAAACACCTTTTCAGTGTTTTCCACCATGCAAAAATAAGGGATCATGCAGTGAGAGTTTTAGGCAGGTTAAAGGAAAAAAAAAACCAAACAAAAAAAAACAGGTTGCCTTTTTTTAAAGGCACAAAATTAGTGTAGCTCTGATGGCCCCAGAATATTATCAAGGCTAAAAGTATGTTTAGTAGCCATACAGCAGTGACCAATAACAAATGTCAACCATACACAAACTCATTTTTAGGTATATTATTAAATATTTAATTACTTCTCTTACAGGATTAGTATTTTATAGGCTGTTTCTTTTGCTCCTTCCTGCAGTGTCTGTTACCCTTCTCAGGATTTCAAGCTACATAGACTTTTCATATGGGTCATCACAGCCATTTTTATGTTCACATTATTCCCTGCCTGGTTTCATTTAGCTTTTTTCCACTGCTTCGAAACTCTATTAGAGCCTGAACATCTGTAACTTCCTTTCCTATGGTTAGATTCCCAATGCGTCATGTTTCTTCTTAGCCTTTCTCCTAGCAAATGGAGAGTGCAGTTGCATCCTTGCCTGTTTTCAGCTTTAACATGGTATTAGATGATCTGAGCATGCTTTTTGTTGAGCTTATTCTCATCTCCTTCATTTTGAGGTTAACCCGTGAAAAATCTGTATAGCTGTGTCGCATGTGGGAGTTATAGCAAGGCTTTCCAAAGATGCCAGCTTTGTGGGACTGAACCAGGAGGAATGCTGAAATCCTGCAGCATGTTCAGGTTTGCTTAGGCCCAGCAGTCCTTTGGTCTGACAGGCACTATCTTGAGACAGAACAGTCATTTCAGTCTGTTTTCTGATTTCAGCTGTGCGGTGGGACAGGGCACAGGGACGAAAGGCAGCCACCAGCAGACTGACAATACAGACAGCTGAGCCCAACTGAAACAGCAAATGCAACTCCTGGACAACAAAAAAACATAAGAAAAGGTCCTGAATACTCAAGAGATTTTGTATGATCAGCAAAACCTGAGACAAGATACTAAACACATTTCATGTGAGGTACAAGTCTATTTTTTCCTGATTTAAAAAGTTGTTCTTGTCCTTGATAACTTAACTCTTGTATGGTGGAAAGTGTGTACCCATGGAGAAATTAATCTGCAACCTATACAGAAAAGAATGATATTGCTTCCTGTGTTTCTATTTATGAACGTTGAAAAACTTCTAGTGGCCAGGAAGAGTTATGTTTTCATTTTTCAACAGAAAGTAATTAAAACAAAGGAATATAACAAGTTTTCTTATATGAGTCATTTCTGAGGTGATTAGCTGGCATTTGAGTGCCTAGGGGGTAGGACTGAATTCCATGTTGCTTTCTCTATTCTCCTTCCCAAGCCTGACATTTCTTTAGTTGTTTTAAGAAGGCAGTTTTTCAAACAAAGGATTCCTCAATATTCAAATGTCTATTATCAGAAGTTGTTTTTAATGAATTTTGGTCATGATTGTTTTTATTTCCAAGATCTAGAGTATGTGTAAACAAATTAGGGAAATAGGCCCACACAGACAACACATAGAATTACTTATGCATATATTCTGAATGTAAAACAGGTAATCCCTTGCATAACATCTTTTTATAGAATTTAATAAGGATTACATCAAATGGTCTATGCAAGTGAACTAGGATTCTGTAGTAATACATACAAAACTTATGGGATTTAATGAAGGATTTTAATAAATTATTTAAAATTTTAAACCACTGCTAGACTATAATATGAAGTTACAAAATGGAGTCAGTTGATTTTAAAACCTTGCGGCAAGACCATTCTCTATCAAGTTCTGAGATGTTTCTTTGTGTGGGAACAGTTTGCCTTTCAAATGTGAGTGCTATTAGCTGAGGTAACCCATGGCCTAGAGGTTCAGCTGTCTGTGATTCTCAGCCTAATTTTGGATTGGCACAGCTGCATGAACTTGTTCAGTTTTGGGGATAAAATAGTTGTCACCCTTTAACTTTATTTTTGTCAGCTGACTCTCCTATGAATGGATTTTTTGAAAACGTAGATCATGTTTCAGGCTTCAGAAATTCCAACTGGGACAAACATAAGAAGTGAATTGATTAGATGAGTTTTGGCTGGAGGTGGTGATAGAAGAAAGGGTTAGTACAGGAGACAGAATGAAGAGCTCTGGGATGGGAGTGAGGGGAAATGATGGTCTGCAGTGGGAAGATCCGCAAAGCTTTCATGATTGTCAGAGACTTCTGGGGAAGTTTTTCATGGTTGGTATCTTGGGGAAGAGGGTCGTGGTTAGTATTCCCTTCTCTCTGAAAGTTAACATTCTTGCTAGGGCTTATGAGGGAAGTGAATGTATACACAGGACTGCTGTCCTCTGTACTCTCCTCAGCATCTCCTTTTACAAATTAAAGAAATTTAGCAGCCCTTATGTCTTGATTATTATGCTTTATTTTCTATTCCTTTTCTCCCCTTACGTTTCACTCAGATATTTTGATTTAACTCTTCTTCATCCTTCTGTCTTTCTACTAGCATTCTCTTAAATATAATTTTTATTATATATTTTATATTACAATTACCTGGAGGGTTTATTATGTTATCAGTTTGTAGGCAAAAAGTTTTGTGTTGTGTGTGTTTGGTTTTGGTTTTGTATGTGTGTGTGTGTGTGTGTAGTTTTTGTTTGGTTGGTTTTTTGTTTGGTTTTTTGTTTGTTTTTTTTTATTTTTGTTTTCCCAGAAGTTGAAAATGAATGTGATTATGATGCAGGTCTTCTAAGCAACCAAATTTGTTCTGAGCCAAATAAAGTACTTTCCAAAATCAGCCTCCAGATCACTTCTCAGCCTGTCATTACTTTCACATCTGCTGCTGCTGATAGAATCTTCTGTATTGAAAATGCATACTTGAAATGAGAGCTGCACACAAATGGCAGGAAATAAAATGATGCAATGAATGTAAAGGAACAATAAAAAACACTTTCAGACATCATTTATGGGCTCAATCCTGCAAGATGCTTCAAGTTTTCAGGGAATAAAGGACAATATGAACCTCAGAGGTCAGTATCTTACCAGACCAAGATCTGTAAAATTATAACCTTTCCTCCAATAGCACTCTTAAGAAAAATCTTTCTTTTGCCAAGAGAGAGGTCTGACAGAAGACAGAAAACAGCATGTAGGCTTATTCTAGTTTGAAAATACATCTCTTTCCTTCTAAAACTCAATAATTAATTGAAAAGGTTAACCACCCACTGTTGGCATTCCAAATATCTTTTTAATTTCTAAAAAAGTAAAAAGAGTGTTTTTGATTCTCAAACTGATTTATGAACAAAATACAAATCAGTGGACAAAGCTCCACTGAAACCAAAATTCAATAAAAAATTTGAATTTGATCTGAAGTACAAAATCCTATCTCATAATTTGCAGGCATTCTTGTTGGAAAAGTGCAGTGGTGCCACCACTGAACTGCTTCCTGCTGGAAATGGAGTAGGTCACTGTGCTCTGCCCTTTGTTTCTCTTGTGCAAGGCTGAAGACTCTCTGCTCATTTGATTCCCCTGTTGTATCTTTTTTTTTTTTGATAAATTATATTCTTAATTGTGAGGTAAAACCGTGAACACAACTTCTTTATATGTTTTCTGTCATAGTACTAGCTGGTTTGTAAATCATGGTAACAACAGGAGACTCAAGATTTAATTCTCCATTGTCTTTTCTATCATCAGCCTTCGCTTTAATTTGTGTTTAGTATTGCCAGAATTTAACCAGTAGGGATAATATACTCCATGTTAGATATGTCCTTCAGGCTTATTTTTGTGAAATAAGTTTCAAGACACAAGTTTACTAATACACTAAGGGGAAAAAAAAAAAAGGTATTATTCATCCTCAGAAATTCCATAGCTTCTGAGTGTTGGCAAGTCATTTATTTATCCAGGCCACATTCCAATGTCTTCTAACATGAAGGTCCATCAAGACCACAACCTTTCTGTCCAAAAGATAATACTTATATCTGAAAACAATAATTTTAATATTTTTATTATTTTCAAATCCATTATAAGGAAATACGTTTTCAAAATCATGTACTAAATAAGTTGCAGGTCCAAGTTGTGTCCCATATACAGCAGGATACAGTTAGGATTTCTGACAGGAGTTACATGTTGAATGGTCTAGTAGTTTGTTAGACTTTGTTAGTCCAGCAAGAACTCTGTATGAAGAAATACATTAATGAGACTATATGTTTTAGTGTGGACTCCTCCACTGACTGTTGGATGTATAAAATTCTATATAGAATAGATGCTTTTGAGTTTTGAGTTTTGGAAGCTCTAAGTATTGTTTCATTTAATGATATTGATTATTATTTGAATTTTTCAATGTTGGAGTTCTGCAGATCATTTCTCACACAGATCTCTAATGCACAGCCCCCAAACATCCAATTCCTAATCAGCCTGACTGAAATCTAGTTTATTTAGTGACAAAATTTTTCATTGTGGTGTGATGTCTATAAATATCTCTGCACTGTTAATAACTCTAGGTGATGCTTTCAGAGGAAAAATATTTGGACATTCTGAGGATCTGAGGTTCTATGCCCATATTGCAAGCAGTTTTTTATACTAGAGTGAAAGGTCTGGCGTATTTCCTGTGTTGGCTGGCTGGCAGAGCTTTTCAGTATAACGTTGTTACCATACAGTAATAATTCAAATGATAGAGATCTACATAGGCTACCCAAAAAGCCTGTTGGGTGGATGAAGATGGGTATCAGGAGAACAGTATGTTGAATGCTGGAAATACGTGAAGTGGTGATATGGGACAAAAAGTATTTTTCTGTCAATAGCGCTGTGCTTTGTGCCAAAGGCAAAGCATCATCCTTGGCTCTCTTCCTGAACTACCGGTGTGACACCAGGCAAGAAGGAATGATCTGTATACAAAGGGACAAAGCTGCAAAAACAATCTTAAGACTGATATTTTTGTATTTCCATATTATTTTAATATATTATTGAGTCTGTTTGGGTGACTTGAAAAGCAAGACTAGACTTCCATTTTTATTAACAATAGAAGACCTCATTTAGGATAGGTGATATCTTGTTATTAAATTGTAAATAAACCAATGTGATTGAGTTGTCTATACCCCCAATCTTGTCCTTCTGTGTAACTGAAAATTTAGAGGTTCATTTAAAAGCAAAGCCAGCAGGAGACAGACTGAGCTCATGTGGGCTTTAAATTACAGTGAACAAGTGTAAAGAGAACAAAATTGAAAAAAGCCTTGGAAAAAGAATGAAGTCTCTCCAGAGGTAGTGATGGTATCTATAATTAGTAATACTGGTGATGGCACTTATTCTCAGGGAAGGGCACATGCTGCTTGTATCCCCATTCTGCACAAAAAAAGATAAGAAACCTGGGATTTTATTAGTCACTTATTTGTTGTTGTTCAAAATGATTTATGGACACTATCCATTTGATGAGTGAAGGAGTATCAATAAAAGGAAAATGTATCAGCATGTAGCTGCAAGGGAATATCCTCCTCTTAGATGTCTTTATAAAGAACTATATATGTTCATGGAAAAATGTATGCAAACTCAAAAGTTTCAAAAAACAAAGGGTTACAATTTTTTTTTAAATTGCTACTCTATATTTTCTCTGTCATACCTCATAACTGCCTGAGTTTCCCATGCAAATTTGGCTTTCAAAAGTAGGCACTTTTGTTTCCTACAGATAATACATGATCATTCCTTAAAAGAGTGTTTCACTATGTTTATGCACAAGATGGCTGAGTCCAGGCTGCACAGAGCATCTTACTTCTGGGATTCCCTGCCTTCTCTACACCAAATTTAAAAAATCTTCAAAGTCCCAGTGTATTGTAGTACATTAGGTTGTATACAGAAAAAACAAACAAACAAACAAGCAAAAGAACACTCAAAACCCCAAGCAATTAGTAATGCTTTCAGAGAATTAAGCTAATTCATGTTTAGAGTTACCAAATGGTTACCAAAATAAGCTGTCCTTCCTCCATTCATCAGCCTAGGCTGTTATGTAGACTGATCTCTGAATAGGCCAGTTATCAGGTAGCCAAGAGGGAATTTAGATAATTTTAATTTTTGCAGTGTAGAATTACAGATACTCAGGCTTTATGGATTTCTGCAAGAAAATATGTGCTGTTGATTATATATCCTGTTTGTTGCCCTGTCTCCTGACTCTTTACTTACTGTTTTGTTACACAAACCTCTAACTCCATCCTTACTTCACCTTTGTTCTGTACTATTGCATTTACTTTTTTTTTTTACTGGAGTTCTGCATCCACATCTGTCTCCCTGGTGCATGAATCACAACATTGAGAGTACTGAGAATTAACCCACAGTGCAAAACAGACTAACATCTAGTTATAGTCAATATTTATCAGATCGACTTAAACGTTAAACAGTGCCTGGAAAGGTTTTCTTTTGTAGCTTCACAGAAAGACAGAAGGTGCTACTGCTGAAATATCACAGAATTGTCTTAATATTAGGTTTTTTTGCTAGTCATATTTATGTTATGAACTCTGTATTGCTAAATGTTTCCCAGTCAAATAATCAAACAGACTTGCCCCAGAAAGTTTATTGTCTATGACATGTGTTACTCAGCTTTTCAGACTTTAGAGCTTCACAGATAATGAAAGAAAAGATTCCAAGACTAGCATATATAAATAAGGTGATGAACTTTTCGGCTTTGAACCTCACAAATTTGCAAATAGATGACGTGTAACATTATGCTGTCTTCCCATGTTGAGGTATATTTTTATTCATCTTTTTAGATACCTTTTCTCCTGCTAAAGCCACGGTAACACCATACTCTTGCCTCAGTCATTAGCAGAAGGCATAGCCTTTAATTTCTAAAACCAAAAATCAGAAGTGTTTATGAGCTTCTACAAGGCATCACAAAAGAGAATGAACCTCCATACCACATAGATTTGAGCCTGCTTACCTATATAGTCCATGTATCTTTACTACTTTTCCTGTCATATATTTTCCAAATGAAACTACCTTTCTCCACACTTTAATTTGCAACCTCAGTTCACACAGTATTTCCTGTTCCTGTTGCCATCTATTCCAACAAATCATTTTTGTATATTTCCAGTGAAAACAATGTGACACAAGTTTTTGTTGAGGGGGGTTTGGTGGTTTTTGTTTGTTTGTTTGTTGTTTGGGGGTTTCATTTGTTTGGAGTTTTAGGGTGTTTTGTTTTGTTCTGTTTTGTTTTTGTTTTTTGTTTTTCCAGAAGATAAATGCTTTACTGACTGTAGTAAGATGCACATGTTGATGTACACTTCGAACTAATTCAGAAGAAATTCCAGTATACAGAGATTTTACACTGACTAAAATATTCTGTTCTTCCCCAAAGTATACTGCCTTCTAAACTGATAGTGGCCACTTAATCAGAAACAACCTAAACAAATTGTAATATTACTCTATGATTCTTTTTTTTAGCTAATTTGCTAAAAAATAGGTACCTCCAAAAGATTTGAAAGTCAAGTTGGAAGAATAGTCATGTGTTACACTTAGCATTTGACAGTCTGTTTGAGGTACTGAATAATGAATAACATTGAAAAATAAAACAATCCTGACAATACAGCAGCATGTTCCATGCAGATTTTCCAGTTGGAGGTACATCAGCATATTTCAACTAGCTTCACATCTAATATTCTTGTTATAGACATGCACACACTTTGCATTTCTTTTCTTTATTTTAGCTTAGTTTGGCATACTTGAGTTTCATTGGCTTGATCTGGTTTGGTTGAATCTGGGGCTTGCTTTCATTCCAAGAGGAACAAACATATAGGGAATTTCAGATTAATAGTTCTCTCAAAAGACATTAAGCAGACAGTGGAAAAAGGGACTGATTAGAAAAGGAAAAAGGAAATTAAGTCCATGTTTTAGAGCTCAGTAATGAATAAAGTAGGCCCTGCCAAAAGTAAAGTTTGCAGAGGAATTAAAAAGAAAGGCACCATTTCTCCAGCTATACTCATAAAACAAGAAAAAAAAAAAATGAAAGAAGTAGTGGGACACCTATATAATGGTAATTAGGCAGAAATTAAAGAAAATCCTTGTTTGCATTGATTTTTGGTAAAGATAATAATGGAGAGCATGGAACCAAAACAAAATGGCCTGCCAGGCAGAGAGAAGAAAGGCTAAAATGGAGACACAAGGTAAAACTAAAAATAGATAAAGGAGTTCAAGGTGGTGGGTAGTGAATGGATCACTAAAAAAATGAATTCTGAAGGAGTAAAGGCTGAGGGACCAGGGCTTGTCTGGAGAACAAATGGCTTCAGGGGGACCTAGCAGTAGCCTGACTGTACCTGTGACAAATTACTGAGGAGACAGAGACAAGCTCTTCATGGAAGTGCACAGCCAGAGGAGAAGAGGCATTGGTCATAGACTGAAGCAAAAGAGACTCTGACTTCTAGTAAGGGGAAAAAAATCAACCTGAGGACACTTAAATTATGGAATAGCATGCCCAGAAAGGCTCTGCAATCTATGTCCTTGGAGACTTTTCAAGACCTGATCAGATAAAGCCCTGAGCAAACTGGTCTGACCCTGATCTGAGCAAGTTAGACAAGAGGCCTTCTGAGGTCCCTTCCAGCCTGAATTAATCTGTGAAATGGTGAACAAAAGGGAACATACTCCCCCCCCCAAAAAAAAAAATAAGGCCTGGGAGAAGACCATAGTCACTGTCTCTACTCATATCATGTGATAGGAGTGCATAGAAGGAAGAAATATAAAAAGCATTACTGGCTCAAAAGCAAATAATTATATATACAGACTTTGAGTAAATTCAGTCTGGAATTAGATTTTTAACTGTTAGAGTCACAAAGGTTTTGGAACCACCTTCCAAATTATAGTAGTGAGGCCTAAGACTAAACCATTTTTTTCTTGGAACTTGATTCCTAAATGGAAAGGATTATATTATGTGTCTGCCTGCTAGAGCTTGTCGTTCCACTTCTGCAGCTAGGCAAATCTTCACAAGACATATTTTGTTCCTAAGAAAATTCCTTTGTTGTGACCTAATCTTTGCTTCTCAAGAGTTTCTACAGTTACTCTGTAAAAGATTGACACAACAGCCTGGTAACATCCTCTCTCTGTAGTCAATCAACTGCAGTTGTTATTAGGTAAGCAGAAGAAACCCATATATATATCAAGCAGAAAGGTAAATCTTATTTCTAACAGTCATCCTCAGTTCATTCCCAAGCCTTGAGATATAGGCTGCAGGGCGACTGCTGCATTGTGGTCAGTATTCAAGGGTTCCATCCCATTTGGTTGATATTAAACAGATTTGTTTTAATGTCCTCCCTTTATAATTGAAATTCAATATGGTGATTTGCAGCATTTTGAGAGTTCTTTAATAAAGTTCTAGATCCTTTAAAGCAAGTTTTTTCAAAACTTGATATAAATGCAGTCAAAAGATAAGTAGCGAGAAAGAGAGCAAATTTGAGCTTTCCTGTAGAATTATTCTCTTCAAATTTCTGTGCTGTACTTATATGTGGAGTAATTTTTTAAAGAACAAACCTAAACCATCTGGTAGCATAATACTTGGTTAGTGCTTCATGTCTATGTACAGGGTACACAGAAAAGCTTTGATTTACACAAAGTCTTTCTGAAGCAAATCAGATACACAATGCATAATTCATGATAGTATGTCTTGGCAATGGATGGCAGTCTCAATTCTGATGTTAGAACCATTTTGCTTTTTCAAAAGACTGTGACTCTGTAGGAGCATGATTACAGTTAAATGCAAAGATGAGTGTCATACACAATGAGAGGTTGTATCTCTGGCTTACATCTCTCTTCTGAGCATGTTGGTTTAGAGCAGCCACAAGCTGCAGGGCCTCATGCCAGGTAATGAAGCATGGATGACTGACATTACCAGTGTGACTGGAGAAAAACAATGAAATTTGAGATGAGTTTGTTTTGATGCTTGGACATAAAAAACAAGCAAACAAACAAGCAAACAAACAAACCACCACCACAACAAAAAGTTTTAACTGAGTTAAAAAAATTATAGCTTTAAAAACTTTGCAAACCATAGCATCTAAATGTGAGCCATATTACTTCGTAAATGGATTATGCACCTGGTTCATGTGATGTACTAATCTTTACATTCCCTTTAGTCTAAGGAGCACATATGGGACGTGGAATGGTTAGAGAGAGACATTTTATTGCCAAGTGTGTTTTTCACTTGAACTGCCTCTTGGCTGGCAGATCAGTACAGGGAATGGTTCCCACCAGTATACTTTTGGGTTGATCCTAGAACTAACTTCAGTGACTTTTGACATTAGGTCAACACTGAAATGGCACATGTGAGAAGTGTCCCATCTTCAAAAGTGTGATGCCTTTCACTGTGAAGAGAAGGGAACGCTTTCCCCACACACATTTCTAGGACTATATATTTTCTCAGTGAAACTCACTGTATTTCCTCTCTTGAGAAAACTACTAAGCTGTTACCCTGCAAATGACCGACCTGTCAGCTTCACCTCTATGCCTGGGAATATCATGGAACAGACCCTCCTAGAAGCTGTGCTAAGCCACATGGAGGACAGGGAGGTGATTTGAGACAACCAGCAGGGCTTCACCAAGGGCAGGTCCTAGCTGACCAACCCTGTGGCCTTCTACAATGCAGTAACTACATCAGTGGACAAAGGAAGGGCTACAGATGTCATCGATTTGGACTTCTGTAAAGCCTTTGACACATGCCCCCACAACATTTTTCTCTAAATTGAAGAGCTATGGCTTTGATAGGTAGACCATTTGGTGGATGAAGAACTGGCTGGATGTTTGCACCCACTGAGTAGCGGTCAATGGTATGTCTGAATGGACACCAGTAACAAGTAGTGTCTCTCAGGGGTCCATACTGGGACCAGTATTGTTTAACATCTTCAGCAGTGACCTAGACAGTGGGATTGAGTACACCCTCAGCAAGTTCATGGATGACACCAAGTTGAGTGGTGCAGTTGGCACACCTGAGGGACAGGATGTCGTCCAGAGGGACCTGGACAAGTGCAAGGTCCAGCACCTGTGTTGGGGCAACCTTCGGTATCAATAGTGGCTGGGGGATGAAGGAATTGAGAGCAGCCCCGTGGAGAAGGACTTGGGGGTACCAGTGGATGAAAGACTGAACATGAGCCAGCAATGTGTGCTTGCAGCCCAGAAGGCCGATCATATCTTGGGCTGCATCAAAAGTAGTATGGCCAGCAGGTCGAGGGGGGTGATTCTGCCCCTCTGCTCTGCTCTGGTGAGACTACATCTGGAGTACTGCATATGTGTCTGGAACTCTCAGTACAGGAAAGTCATGGACCTGTAGGAGAGGGTTCAGAGTAGGCCACCAAGATGATCAGGGGGCTGGTACACCTCTCCTTGGAAGACAGTCTGAGAGACTTGGGGCTGTTCAGCCTAGAGAAGGCTCCGGGGAGACCTTATTGCAGGTGGTAAAACACTGGATTAGTTTGCCTGGAGAGGTGGTAGATGCTCCATGCTTGGAAACATTCAAGGCCAGGCTGGACGAGGCTCTGAGCAACCTGATCTAGTTGAAGATGTCCCTGCTTATTGCAGGGGCGTTGGACTAGATGACCTTTGTAGGTCCCTTTCAACCCCCACTGTTCTATGATTCTGTGATCCCTCTCCTCTAGATTCACTCTAGTGATGGGAACAGCTCTTACAACCCACACTATTCGATGATTCTGTGATCCCTCTCCTCTAGATTCACTCCAGTGATGGGAACAGCTCTTATAACAAATGTGCTGTTTATGTCTTCTCTTAGACTATTATATTAATGGAGTTGTTACAGGAAAGAAATCCAACCTCTGAAAAATGCAGTAGTCTAGCAGATTTACATCCAGACTCAATATATTGCAATGTCCTTCAATAGCTTTTGTCATCAGCTGCAATGACATTGTTTTCATTACTCCCTAATTGTCCATGACATTTCCCTGTATTTTTTCTTATTAAAGATGATAGCTTTAAAAAGTAACCCAATAGCTGAGACAGCTCAGAATCATTGATAATGGAACCTTCTTCATCATGAAGGTTTGCATGACGACAACCCTGTAAGTCCTCTATTTTAATTAAGTGAAGTACGGTAAAAGCAGCAACGAATATGTTTTTTTCCCAGCACCCCAGATATGAACAACCTTGATGAGCAATTCCCCAGGCCTATTTGGTCTTTGATTTCTCATGAAATTGCTTACAAGACTGCAAATTAGCTTGCTAATAATAGTGAGGCAGACGGCCTGCACATGAATTCATTAATATCTTTCCCACTTGTTAATGAAAACCTTGGAAGTCATCAAAGTTAGCTAATACAGGTAACCTTGTGCTTCTAACACTAACATTTTTGTATTAGCTATCTCTATCTTAACAGTCTATGCAAATACCTTTATGTATCCTGCTTATCTTCCCTTTTTATTTGGAGAAAACTTTGGGACATGTCTGTTTTCTATTTCTGCAGCATCTAGATAAATGATTCTCAGGACATTGATAAGGGTTTCTCTTCCAGTAAAATAACATAGATTTCACAGCATGCAACATGTAAAGTAATTACTTTCCTAAGATGCACCAGAAAAAAATATTTTACATTATATGGCAAATATGAAAGAATAATCCCCAAAGGTCCCCAAAAGGACCATCTTTCTCATCTTGCCCCAACTGTTCTTGACAGAGCTATTTCAAATCCTGGTAAATACCTCCAATAATGAAAGTCTCACAGCTTCAATCTAATTTAGTGCTTAACTGTCTTTACAGTTAAAGGTTTTACTAATGTCTAATCAAACTCAAGTCTTCAATTTAAGCCTCTTACTTGATGTTCTATCCCCAGTGGAAGTTAAGAACAATTTATTTATTCCTTGTGTGAAACATCTATTTAAATGCACAAGGCAGTGCATCTTGCTCTTGTTGTAAGTCATCCAAAATGTCTTTTCATATATTGGTTTCTTTCTTTCCTATCAAGTGTTTATACATTTTAGACTCTGAAGACATGGTCTCTCAAATTGTCCACATATGGCATTTCTACATTTGACCACTGAATCAACTTCTTATTCCGAAATTATTAAATTTTAATATTAATTTCTAAATCCTGAATTTATAAGCAATGTTTAGTAGAGCTTTAATGTTCTTGCTTCTTGCATCTTTCAATTTATGATTGTCTTGAGAAGAGATTCTATTTGTACAATTCCAGAAGTCAAACACCCTGAAATTGCTTCAATTAGCAAATTGATCCATTAGTTATATTTGTGTACATCCCATCCTGCAGGTAGATTTATCTTTGTTTACTTGAGAGAAAAATCTGGAATACAATTTCACAAAACCAATTTTTTTACTCCTATCAATGGAAGTGAAATGCGACTTTCTGAATAAATTTAAATTCAGTGCAGTATGCTATTAAACATTAATCTCTTTGTAAAACAGCTGCCCAGTTTTGGTAGTAATACATCCCACTTATATTAGCTGTCCTTGTCCCTTGTCAAGGGTCACACCAAATAAACTCAGAGTATCAGGTGCTCAACTCACTTAAAAATATATACTTGTTTAATGGAGCATTAGTAGAACTGCTTATATCCCACCAAATCTATACATTTGAAACATATGTGTTCTGGTTTTTTGTTTGTTTGTTTGTTTGTTTGTTTGTTTGTTTGTTTGTAGTCAATCTGACTACTTTGTTATGAAAAGAACAGGCCCAACCATTTTACTCACTTGAAGTTTAGAAAAAATCTATATTAAACCAGTATTTACCAAGGGTAATATTTACCATATTTAATGTGTCACCAGCCTAATTGTGGGGTTTTTTGATACAATGACAGTTTTGTGGATGTTACTTATTAGTCATGAGAGCACATGTGGATACTGAGTCCAGTTTTAAGCTCCCAACATAGGGATGACACTGATAAACTGGAGGGAGATCAGCAGAGGGCCCTCTCTGATGGCGTCTGAAGCACTTGTCCTGTGAGGAGAGGCTGAGGGACCATTTGTGAATACAAAATATGAAAAATTTAGTCATCATAATTTTTTAACTTATTGGAAAATACTATGGAAGTGCAGTTGCTTAGTTGCTTTTGTGTTCATTTTGTGCATTTACTTCAGGTTAATTTAAAATATTCCTCATTATTGGAATTTTTTTTTATTTTGCTATTAATTTTACAGCCTTTTTTAGAGATTAGTCTGATTCATGGAACAGGTTAATGAGTTCATTGTAGCACTTCAGTATATTTGCCTGATACGGTGAAAGATGAATTATTAAGGACCTACAGGCTATTATAAACTACTCTATTTTCTCTCTGTCTCAGTCACTGATTTCTTGTATGATTCTGAAAGAATCAGTTGAATGGGACATTTGCAACAGGGTATCATTCCTTTCTGAATGCTTAAAAGGACTGATTTGCAGAAGCCCTGACACATAAAACCTGAAGTTAACCAGAGCTGTGTTTTAAACCTTTAAAGTTATTTTGAGAAGTGTTCTGAAAAATCATACAGTTGATGATACTTGCTAGATACTTCTAACAACCTTGTCCTTATTTTCACCATAGTAAAATGAAACTTTATTTTCATGTCACATTACAGAAATGTTGATATCGGTGTTTAAATATCTCATGAAGCTTTGAAGTAATAGTGAGAAAAAGATGTATGGAGTAAGTTTCCCATTCACTGGATGAGACAGAGACTCTGTGAAAAACAGCTACATGTGACAGTCTCATAGTGTGTGCAAAATGGAAAATAAAAAATGGAACAGTTCAGCTCTTAATATTTCTTAATTTTGAAGACTCAATATTTTTTTTAGTTAAGTTAGGATTATTTCTTATTTAAAAAAAAATATTTGAGACTGTAATTCACAGTTTTGATTAACGACCCATTCTTTGATCAAATAATGGGAAAACCTAGTGCCAGTTTAAGAAAATAGTATCTGGATTATGCCTGAGATGATCGCTATGTTGTGTCAGCATTGAAAGTAAGCTCTTTAATAACCACATTCAAACCTACTTTTTCCTTCACTTTCTATTTTGCTTTCTTTTATACAAGGGGAGATTCAGGTGCTCACACCTCATTCATACCCACATCACTATTTTGCAAGTCAATTCACTCTATTATCTTTCACTTCAATGCACAGTTCATATATTTCTCCAGCAGAATACACAACTCCCTCTGAAGGAGAAGAGCATATCAAAGGAAAAACAAACACAAACAACAAAGGCCATCACTAGCCACATATCACAGGTCATTATTATTGTTGCTGTGTTATCATCTTGCTTTTCTTTCTGTCTTTTCTCTCCTCCTGGGTGAAGAGAGCACATCTGCCTATAAAAACAGGAGTTTTTATTTTCTGAGGAAAAACATTTCTGCACCAGAAATTGTTGTGACTTTTTTCCCCGCTGTCATCAACCAACTACCATCTATCCAACACTGGTGAAAGGCATGCCTGAAACAGTATTCTGGAGGACACATAATTTGCAGAAAGTTTTTTCTAGAAATGACAAGCTAAGTAAGAGATACTAAAGTGCATATGTATGATCTGCTACCCCTCCATTCTCTCATATATAAATCCAAACTTTTGAAATTATTAGTGTAATTGAGCAATACCTTGTTGCTTTATTCTTCTGGTCAGATTAATTTTAGTACTGGAAATAAAGGCTTTCAAATTCTGCAGCAAAATAACTGAATATAGTTGTAAGTATGTTGGTTATTTAAGTGAACAGAAATCAAACCCAGTGTCTCTTAGACCAGAAATTCATATTAGTATATGTGTATTGAAACTGTGCTACTGGATAAGCATAGTGATACTTTGATTTCAAAGGAATGTTGCCACCTAATGTACCAGTCAAAACTTGTTTTTTATCAAAACTTCCTTTCTACATTTACAAAATCCGTCTCTAGCTTTAAACCAACCAGAAACAGCATGCACTTAGTCCATTTACATTATGTCACCTTGAATCTTCCTGACAATTTAATGTAATCTGCTTTTCAGTTTCATGTAGAAAGGAGTGCCATACAAAAATGTATCACTTTGTGACAGGTTTCACTGTAATTTTTACCCAGTAGTAATATTCCCTCTAAAGTTTAACCTCTCTGAGTTACTAAATTCACCCATTACCTAGGAAGAAATTCAGAGTTAACAAAAGGTATTAGATCTAATCTTGTTGATTCGATTTTATGTAGATAGGAGTCAGGGACCTGACCCTACATTGATATTGAGAATAAGCCATAGAAGTGTCAGACAAATTGCAGCTCATTAGTTTTCCTAGGCTGTGAAATTATCCTTTCTCTCACTTTTTTAAGAACAACCATTCCCAAGGAGGATGTGTAGAGATGGAATCACTAGCCTTGTTCCTTCCTGTGCTGGACTCAAGTGAAAGCTGATCCATGATGTGGAAACATCCAATGTGCTATCATCAGGAGAAAGAAAATAAACAAAAAGGCAAAAAAAGCCAACATGGTATGGCAGTCACTGAAGAAGAGATGGTCTTTCTTTAAGGCACATGCTCTTCTGAGGGTGTTTTTTATATGAATCAAGAGAAGATGTCAGCTCATACCAATATTCTTCAGTTTTTGTACCACCTTTCTAATGCTAAACACATAAAAACTATAGAATAGTTTGCAACATGCAGATTAAGGTAATTTTTATAGACATAGTTAAAGAGTAAGATATAGACCAGATTAGAATATATTTTTAACTGGTTTTGTGAAACTTTTTTTGAATAGATAAATTTTTAAAATATATTTCAATGTATTTAACACTGTAGGAGAGTGTCCAGTAAAGAACTGAAGGACAGAGGACTTTGTGATAAATTTGTATTGTCCTTCAGAACTTCTTAGTTGTCTGCAGCAATACCACTGAGATAATTCTAGTGCTTTCGCATTCAGTCATGTTTCTGAAACACATTACAAACTGGTAAAAACCTTTTTCCACTGATATCTACTTGTCCTCATTCTTCACAATCTCACTCCCATTATTTAAAGATCTTTTATCATGAAATACAGATATTTTATCATGAAATACATTATTTAATAAGAAAGGAATATTCCGTAATTTTATAAAAAATATTTCTACTGTATTGTTTCATAAGTTTTCTATTTTCTTTCAAATATTGCTTGAAATTATTTTATTTCATCTATACTTTCTCATCTATATATGATCTTATTTCTGCTTAACCAGTAATTATTTTTAAAACTTTGTACAAATATTATCATCTGTATTGAAGCCATCTTAATCGCACTAAAGAGAAACCACTATTATGATGGGTGAGGGTCATAGTATGCACAGAAGGCTCAGAGTTTGTTCTTATAGGAACAATCACTTATTTTATTTACTCATGCTAAACATGATTATGTGTATATATTTCTCAACCAGGGAATCAGAGATCACTGTGATGGGAATATCTAGAAGACTAACATCCTGGGCTAATTTTACACCTTAAAAGTAAACTTTACTAAGTTCTTTCATTAAGAGAAGCCTTGCTAATGTCTAATTCATACCAATTATTAATCATCACTACTTATATAGCACTGTTAACATATATTAAATTAGCTGTAAACATTTAATAGTTTGAGCTGATGGAGTACAATGAGCACTCATGTCTGTGGTCCTTGGTGGCTCTTTGTCACCAAAGTCCAGATGATGAAGCTTGAGGGTTCATCAAATATTTTCGTGCAATTGCCCTACTCTCAAAAAGAAGAGTCTCCTCCTCTCCTCTCCTCTCCTCTCCTCTCCTCTCCTCTCCTCTCCTCTCCTCTCCTCTCCTCTCCTCTCCTCTCCTCTCCTCTCCTCTCCTCTCCTCTCCTCTCCTCTCCTCTCCTCTCCTCTCCTCTCCTCTCCTCTCCTCTCCTCTCCTCTCCATTTCTTAGTTAATCATATTTAAATTTAATTTATTTTACTATATATTCGCATAATAATGGCTAAGAACTCACCGGTTGAAACATGTCTGACAAGTCTATTTATGTTAAAGTCACTTCCATATACAGAGACTGTCAACTAGTTAGCACAGATGATGTATTACGATAGACTAGAAGATTTATGTGTTACCCTATCAGTGTTTTGTGGTCTTACAAGCTGATTGATTCAGTTCACTGTGTTTACATTTCAAAAGTAAAATTATTTAGGTTTCTAAGAAATGTGAATAAGTTAAAAAAAATCTAACAAAATAGCTTAAAAATAGAAGCCAGAATTTGAGCCAAGAACTGACTCTCTCTTTAGAGAGCCAAGAACTGTATCTATTTTTAGATCTTTGAGAATAAAACTGTAGCTTTCAATGAATCTAAAGTACAGAAACCAAGCTTTAAGGTAAGAAAGGCTGTCTCAGACAGCAAAGAAAATGTAGCTGCTTGCTACTGCTGGTAATATCTGTCCCTCAGATTCCATAAACTGTTCTTCCCAGCGAACTATTTATATATTAAAATTTACTGACTGTGTGACAATTGGTGATCCTCAAAGGCTACAGGGTTTGAGGCTGATCATTTTACAGGTGGGTTGTGTAACAAATAAGACTTTCCACAAATGCTTCACTGCCACTGTAGAGTCTCTGTGCCTTAGTGCAGCTGTGGAATTGAAGATTTTCATTTATAACAATACTGCAACTTGGAGTTTTCTGCCAATACAATTGCTCAGGTAGCGAAATGACCCAAATTAATTTTTCATATGGATGAACTGCACAGAGTTGCCCCCAAGAACTGCTGCTGTTCTCTTGCTTGAGAGGAGGGTTTGAGAAAATAAGAAGAGGCAATTTAATCTAGTATTTTAAAAGAGGCTCACTTGGTAAAGTTGAGAAACATTCAGAAACACTCTATGGCAGCTGTAAGCCAGACTGGAGGCTAAGGTGTAGGACTGGGCACGAAGAAAGTAGTGAAAAAGGGAAATGGACAGAGGGACAGGTAGCTGCTTGGGTGGTCAGCAGGACTGGGCTCTCCATTGCCCTGGGACTGGGCAGGGGCTGCCCTGGCACCAAGACATGAGCAGAAAAAACAAAAAAGGAAATAATGCAGGGAGTTATTCCTCAGAAAAGTCAGTTGGAGCTTTCATCAAAATAAGACAGAGATTTTAGCTGTTGCACTGGTGTCTGCCCTGATGGACTGTCACTTTATTGCCTGTTAACTATCTCATTATGGTAATGCCAGTCTATAAGGAAATGATGTTCAGAAAATTTTCCTGCAGACTAAAAGTAAGAATGGAAAAATATGCAAATGGATATTTTAAGAAGAATCTGAGAACATTTCTATTCAGACACATTTTCAATTTTCTGTATCATTATCTGAAATTAATAATATTTTTTTTATATATATAAATCTATTGCCTTCCAAGAGATGGAAGCTAGAAAACTGTGAAAGGGAGCCCCACTTCACCTTTACATCTCATTCTTCTTCTTTGTGTACTCTCTCAAGAAAAAGACTGAAAATGAAGAGACCTGGAAAATACACTAATAATCCAAAATTAATATCTGAAATATTTGAGTTTCCTAAGAAAAAAGTGATATCAGTTCAAGTAAAATGCAACTTTTCATATTAATACAGAGTACAAAGTATTAATTTAAAGGTTATTATAGGCAATAACTAAGCAAACGTAATCAAAGTGTTTCAAACTTTAGAATGATTTTTTTTTTTTCCTCATTAAAAAAAGTTTTTCAAGAAATTTCTTTCTAGTCAGAGATATGGAACTGTAAATGAAAAGAATCTCTTCCAAAACTAGCGGTTAGAGGTGAACATGGTTAATTTTTCTCTTAAATCTATATCCACGGGATCTACCTCTAGTTAATTCATATCATGATATAATATTATAAGAATTTGTATTCTGAAACATGGAGAATTTACAGTCAAAAAGGGTGACCCAATGGGCTAAAACATCTATGCTCTACTTCTTAGATGGCACTTAGATTTTAACCCCTTACTGAACTTACTCTTCAGCTCTATGTTTATGTCCATAAAGGGAGAAGAAATATCAATTTATTTTATCCATACTGCTCAATTTCCTTTTTACATTGTTTAGGAAATGGCAATTCAGTGAAGTCGTACCACAGGTTTTGAGTTTTGTGCAGTGACCATCGGATTTATTTTTTTCCATTAGTTTGTGTCTACTATTTGTTCCATGTACAAATGAAATGCGTGACTGGCAGAAGTTCCCTTATTTACCTCAGTTTATTGCCTCCCTCACACCTTACTAGATTATATTTGCGCTAACCAAAGTCACTATTTACACTTATTTAACAGCATTGACTGAAGTAATACTGAATCTCTTCCAGTGAGGGCTGATTTAGCTACAAATCACCGCTCCAGCACCAAGATCATTAATCAGCCTCAGGCTAGATCCATTATGTGGATATTCAGCATAGAAGAAATATTAACAGCTCCACAGAAGAAACGTTACCATCAGATTAGCTCTGACTCCCTGCTGGAGCAGCAAATTACTCTGAAGTAATAATTATAATACATTAGTAGAGGTTTAATTTCCAATAAGTGATGTCTGTTTAAGGGATGGCAATCTCACCATAGCTCAGAGAACAATGGATCATGTTATCAGCAAGAACAAACTTACATGGAATTAAAAAAATATATAATGCAATATCCATTACAGTCTCCAAATTAAAACAAAAGTCCCTAGAACTTTCTTAGCTAGAGTTTTGTGGGAAAAGTCCTGTTTATTCTGTTTGCTGAACCTTTCTCTTAAGCAGTAAGCAATGAAACGTGTTTTACCTGTAAATAAGGTATGATTATGCAAACTCCAGCCTTCTTTTCAATATTTATTTCTGGAACATGCTTACCTCTGGTTTAGGGTATTTATAAAGCAAGAAGAAAGGAAGGTGTGCTGTGCCTGAATTATTTAGTTTGAGTAAGCAGAGCATATTGATTTCGATGGAGTTTAAAGAGTTTACCATAGCTGAAGGTCGGGACTTCTATGTATATCCTTAAATCTGGATATGAAAGGATTTGAGTAGTCTGCACAGAGCCACTACACACCAAAACATGGAGTCATCTTTGAGAATTGACTACAGCTATTTTTTTTCCCCTTCTTTTACCTCTGTGCTGATATTCTTCAATTTTTAAATTGTGAAGTCAGCAAGTGTATGCTCAAAAAATTTTAGGTCCTCATAATTGCATTCTGAGGAAGTAACATGAACTTTTGCACCATGTGGTGGCTTTGAAATATTCAATGCAGCTTTGATCAATGCAATCATTTGAAATTACTTTCTAGACACTTCTGAAAAACTCCAGTATCTGATGACTGTAGAGGTGTTCCAGCAATGATCCAGTGTAATATATTATTTTTATCCATTCTATGATTGTTAGTTTTTGAGGTTTTGGGGAGAAAGTAAGAACGGGAGAAACAAAGATCTTAGAGTTTAAAGAAAGAAGGGCAAAAAACTTTCTTAGTGTGAAGATTAAAATATTTAACCACTAGCTATTTACTACTGTAACTTCAGTTGCAAGTGTTGTATTACGTCTTGCCTTCTTGGTCATCAATTCAGTTTTTTCACACAGTCAGAAAAAAAAATTGTTCCTGGGACCTGGGGCTGAGGAACACTGATAAGAGCACATATTATGTAATCAATTTTGATAACCTCAACCAGTTGTCACTTGGCTGCCATCTTTTTTTTTGGATGAGACCAGAAATGTCAATAGAGACAGTGTGTCTCCTCTTCTTCTAAAGAGCATCTTGGTTACTGAGTCAGATTTTCTGCCTCAGCAGAAGCAGACATCTGCTTCCCTGCACATAAAGAGACTGGCAAAAATTGTGGCCCAAAATGTGTTTCCAGACAGGGATCCAAGGTTGGTCTGCATGAAAAAGCCCTTGTAAACGAATTCCCATACTTTCATTCCAGAACAAGGATGACCATTCTGATTTATCTCACTCTATTGTGGAATGAGAAAATAAAAACAAACCCAAACAAAGAAAAAAAGAAATCACTGCTTTCTCTGTAAGGATACTGGTTCAGTAATATATAATCTATTTTAAATTCAACTCCTGTGTTACTCAGGTGTATTTCTTGTAGACAAGCTGACTTTAAAAGTAAATTCAATGCATTCAAGGTTAGTGAGTCCAAGAGCTGCTTCTTCTCTATTGTATTGACATTTAAACTTCTTTTTTTTTTTAATATTATTGCCCATATCCCATTATATATTCTGAGAACTGTTGTCTTGGTTCACTCAAACCTTGATTTTTGGAATATTTTGTGATTTTGTTGTACCAGTAAAGAGATTAATATATTTTAATCGTATATCTTTATAATTTGATTTACATCTCTCAAACATGTATATTGTTGTGTTTCTTTTTTTTTGTTTGTTTGTTCATCTGGTTGTGGTTTCCTTTATTTTGAAAAAAAATCAAGCCATATTGTGTGTTGTCAAATACAGAATAAATTAAAGCTTTGCTGCCTGGATTTAAGCTTTTGTGACAGAGCTGTAAATAATGTGTTAAGAGCAGTTTGGGCCCACATCACTAAACTCTGCAGAGTTTGTATTGGAAACATTTGGCAAGATATGGACCTCATAATATATTGAGCGTTATTTTGAAAATTGAGTATTTTTATGGCTTTCCTCTTTTCCCCTGGCTCTAACTTTATTCAGAAAGGAAGAGAAAGAGGAACAAAGAGAGGAAGAAAAACCCTCTCCACCTATCTTCCCTTCAAAAACTAGAGAAAACAACATTTTTGGTATTAAAAAATATTTTGCAGGCTTCCATTGCACTTGAGCTAAAACATTTTCTTATGAGAAAAGGTAAATTTAACATATGTTAATGTTGAATCTCATGTCCCCATCACAAGTAGAATTTGTTTTCAGAGATCTATACAGCTCTGTACAGGGGAGTGGTAGAAAGTTTAAAAAAATCGATTACAACTCAGAGGACCTTAAGCCTTAGATCCCAAAGCTACCAATCTCATCTCATGGTATATGCATCAGAACTGCCACCTTGGTTAGCTGTCTAGGAGACTACAAACTGAATTTGATAGCTTATTGCACACTTGTCCTGATTTAAGACACATTGGCAAAACTGAGTAGGAAAACTGTCATGCTCACTTTCTGCGCTGTCCACAAGGTGAAGGCAGAGGATTCTACTTTCCTCAGTTTGGCAGCATTATGTAAAAGATAATTCCAGGTGTACAGAACACTAATCTGCTCTTGCCTTCAAATATCTGGAATTTCCTTATCTCGTCCTCTCCTTCCTACAAATGATACTAATTTAGCTGCCAGTCTGAGCATTATACAGCCACATTTTTCAGCATTTCGTGTGCAGGCCCCATAAAAATTTGGTTCTGTAGATTTCTGTAGCAGTTCTTTGTATAAATCCTATTAACTATTCACTCTCATTTTGCTAGATAGGAAGTACATTCCGTAAGTTTTCGATGAGCGCTGCTAAAGGTGAAACTGCAAACATGATTTCCATAATTTCACATTCTAACATTTATTTCTGCTTAAAGATGAGTGATAAAGATATGAAATGAGATACAGATTAACAACAAAGAGAATGTATTACATGTATCTTCATCCATACCTTCTGAAACAGTGATTTATTCTTAATCTATTGAAGACTAAGGGATGTCAGGTTTTTTATTACTACATTTTTACTTCAAAATAGTTAGGATGATTTTCAAATTTGCAGTATTTTTTTTCTCTATAAATTTTTGTTCTCTCAAAAGTGATCTTTTTGCTATACAAAAAACCTACAGAAAACCTTCATATACCTCTAATGAAATCTGCTTATGAAACAGGTACAGGCATGGACATAGGTCACACAATAACAGAAATTCTGATTTTAACTGTCTACTTCCAGTTCCATGATCAGGAGCTGTTATTTCATGTTTTAGAACAGTTCTACATTACTGTCACAAGCATAATTTCCCAAAAGACCTTCAGAAACTTCAGAACACTGAAAATATCTAGAAGACTTTAAAATTAATATTTAAAAAATTCAAAACAAAAACGTTTCAAGATGTTTGCTGTTATAAAAACAACAGAGCTTGCTTTTGCATTGGTTTATGCAACTTTTAGTCAGAGAAGTCACAATCCCTTGTCATGTTTACTAGTCCTTTGGTTGGCACTTGTCTCTCTGTCCTCAGGTGAAAACCATCATCTGAACCATTTCAGCATTTTTTATCCTTTTAATTTTTTAGAAATACACCAAAGACTCTGGTTCCTCTTCAAGGAGTTGATATGAGAATAGACTTGTTATCCGAACTGTTTCAACCACTGGGAATTGTCATTCATTCCATTATTTTCCCCATCGAACAGGAAAAACAAGTACTTATGGGCCCCAAGAGAGACACGAGGATGGATTTATCTCACTGAGACCTGAATACTCCTCTAGAAGTATCTTTTTCTGTCCATTGACTACAGACGCGATGATTATAATCCTATATTAGGCATCTTTATGAAGAACCCAAAGTTAACTTCATTCAGTGTCTTGTGCAGTACTGACCACATCATTCATGTTTTGTAAACACTAAAAAAAAAAAAAAAAAAAGAGGAAATACTAATAAAATGATTGGTGTGTCACAACCACAAGTGTGAGGATGAACTTCCACATCAACCCAAGACAATCTAACTGGTGGATGCAGCACTCCTGCTTTTACCCAAACTCCACCTTCCAGCACCACTGCTCATTGGAGATTGAATTAAACATTTTCAGGAAAATCAGTAGAATTCTCCATGTCTTTCCTTTCCCAAGAGCAAATTAAACTGACATAAAGAATAAAGTATTTTGTACATACTCAACATACACACTACAGCTGCAGTTCTAGATGTCACAAAAGGTAGTTTGAATATTTTTTTCTATGTGCTTTCTATTATTTTTTTTAGGTGATGAATGCATATTTTCTATATACTTACCAATGATCACAAGAACTGAGCAATGCAGGATCACTAGGTGACTACGCTTTGTAGCTTAGCCACTTTCCAACCATATTTTAGATTTAGTTGGATTTAGTATACTACCTTGACTATTGCCAGAAGCTAATCCGATTACACTGTGTGGTCCTGTACTGAAGGTTAAGCTTCAAACCTCTGAATCTGGCAGAGTTGTGAAATCTTCCCTTGATCTATCACTCCCAGCAACCAGCAGGGTTCCTGCCTTTTAAGATGGGTGAGTTATGCTGGGGATCAGTCTATAAAAATGTGCCTGTAAAGGTGCCGTCTGGTTTTGTTATGTGGTCTAAGATTTAAAAACCTTTCTCTGAAATGTGTGCCACTTCTCTTAAAAGATAGACTTAAAAGTCCTCTTTCTGTCCCACTATTTAGTTAGTATCACTTTGCATTTTGGCAGCAGTAGAACCTTTATCCTGTTAAGGTGGTCTTCAGTGGGGCATTTTAATTCCGTTCTGTGCCATGATCCATGTTCCAGGCCTCCCTGAATCTGCTCCAAGAAATACTCCCATTTCAGAGCTTTGGGAAGGGTGGACTTGTTCCAGGATCGCTGTTGTCTGAGGATGACTTGTTCTCAACAAATAGAAGGTTGGAAATATCATTTTCTGCTGCCATTTTGAAATTGTATTTTTCAGTGATTTGGGTACCTCAGATACATTTTTTTAAAAAACACTACCACAACCAAGAAAGATGGAAAATAGAAAATAAAACCATATTCATTATACAAACATGTCAGGGGCAGTGAAACAAAAAGCAGTCTATTTACAGATTTCAGACTGCAGTCTAGTTACGAGCCTTTTGGGGGTTTGCTGTCTTTGAATGCTGCAATTATTTTATACATGTTGATATGCGTTGAGAATGTGATAAGAAATTAGAAATATAACTTTTTTTTTATTTTAATAAAAGAAAGGAAGAGGGGAAATATATTGGAAGTGAGAAGTTACCATAATACAAGTGGATTTTGAGTTGTTTTGGGTTTGTTTCTTCTTAAGGAACAGACCATGAAATAGGGAACGGTAAATCACAATTATCACAACAGAAAAAAGGTTCACGCACAAACAATGAAGAACTATTTTTTTGGGAGGATCATTTGGTTAAGTACACGAATGGACGTGAGAGGATTTGTTAACAAGCAAGTAGTTCTATTCTAAGTACACATCACAACTATTTTTTCTTTGGTTTGACAATGGCTATTTCTTGACTGTCCAAAAGAAACCAAGATGAATATCTGTTTTATGAAATGACCATCTAAATAATATATGTAAGTAGCCAAACCTAGTTTTACTTTCATTGGATGTAGTCCTTGCAAAAAAACACACAGAATTTTCTTTTAAAGTGAACAGTTGCTCAGTATAGCGTATCCTGATTGCTTGGTCAGGAATTAGTACAGGACATTACGAAGCAAAGAGACCTTTTAACATTTTAATTAATACTATGGATCCTAACAAGAAGTCCAACCACCACAGCATCCAGTAGATGACTTGTCACTGTCAACAGCAGGAAAAATATCACTAAGCATATAGCTATGTGTTTTCTGTCTCACTGACTTTGATATGGTCTATTTGCAAATTACACCATTTTCCTGTAATTCTTTTATTGCATTTTCTTATTCCATTCGTTGTAACATTCTTTGATTTTTATTACAAACCAGAGAAGGTGATGAGATCAATAGATAAAGTACAATATGTCTGAATTTTATATTCTACATTTTTTTTATTAAATTACAAAAATGTATTTTCCTTGGTGAGTTATTGATGAGCCTATAAGCCACACAGAAGTCAGATAAAACTCCTCCTTGTGAACCACGGTATTTACTACACATAAGCTTCATAGGTGCTCTGAGGGTCCCTATGATGGCTTCAGGACATTTAAAATTTACATTGAAGCTGACAATGGCCCCGAGCACCCTTCTGCTCATTTGCTGATGGTCAGAGTAAAGTGTTGCTTACCCCTCATTCAGTGAGAATTACCTGTAGGTTGTAAACTTGGAGATGAGGGGGCAGGGTGCTGTCATGGGCTTTCTATTACTCAGCCAGTCTATTCTATAAAATTTATTTTTTGGGAATCAAAATTATTTGATGTGGCTTTTCATGAGCACAGAGAAGAGAGAAGATTATGAGAGGTGAATATTTGCAGGACTTAGGACGTGAATATCACACCCACATCTATACTAAAGCCGTCATGGACATGGACTATTATCAGAGGGTATTTTCAGTTATTCTAGGAACAGCTGATGTATTTTTTTCAATATCTGTAAAGGAATCACTTGAAATATTTAACATGAATTAGAACAAGAATATTTGGCTGCTTATGGTGCCAATTTTGTTATAGATCTGTTGTCCCACTACATAGGACTACTTAGGAACTTTTCTTAGGGGTGATCGGAGGGCAGGTTGAAATACTTCATCAGAGAGAACTGCCAGCCTCACAGAAGTTTGCAGGGCCATAAAATGCACATTGAATCAGTAGTCAGATGCCAAAAATACCTTAATTGGCACTGATTAGGATTATACCTAATTGAGTGTGTTGTTCTTCAAAAAAATATTTTTTGGTTGGTATAGAGGAGCAAAACAAAAACTATCAAATAACTCAGTGGTAACTGCCAAGAAAACTCTCTGTTTCTTGATTTGTTCTCTTGGTTCATCTCCTTAAATGACCACAAATAAAGTGGAATACATTTAAGTAAAACAAACTTGATAGGTCCTTAATATATGACTGTGTTTAAAATGTAATACTCTTTTTATACACACTAAGGTTTTCAGAAGGTTTTTATCTTTATTAGAAAAATCAAAGTCCATTTTAACAGTGGTAGGCACTATTTACAACTCAAGCACAACATGTGTGGTGAAAAATAAAGAAGATGCAAAGCTATCTTGTGTGATAGCCTTTCTTTCATACTCCCGTTATCCTATTTTACTCTCTGTATTCATTATGTATGTGGTATAGCTATAACTCATAGAAAGCAGGGAATATTTTCTTTTATTAGGTATTGTAACTTCATTCATATGCACATAATAGTGACATTAGGTATTGTTTATTTAACGTTTCTCTTTTTTTTTTTTTTTTTTTTTTTTTTTTAGGAGGATAGAATGTGATTATTTCTAATGGTTTTTATCCCATCCAATTCATGTTTTCATGCTATCGTATCTAACCTATATACTTGTCTTCCATCTTACTATGAATACTGCTTTTCTTTTTTTAGCCAAAAGAAATTCTGATTTGGACTTCATTCAAAGTCACTTTTTCCTTAGTATAGTCTCCAACCTAATGAAAGCAATTATTTTTTTTCCCTTTTGACCAAGTTTTTGTTCTTCATGTGCCTTCACCCCTTTCCTCCAAAAAAGCTTACTTTTCATTTCCAAATACTTCTTCACTGTTTATTTATCTTAACTAGAATTCTTATAAACAGACAAAATCACAGAGAACAAGAGTGAACAGTCATACTCCCAGGAACAATTTAAAGTGTAACTTCTTTAATACCTTCATTTTACTGAGAAGCAGATGGAGTAAGTGTAGCAGAAAGCTTTCACTAAGGAGACTAATGAATTAAATCAGGACACCTATTGAGCTAGATCAGAGGAAACCAATTACTTTTTGTTTGTTCTTTTAACCTGCAGAGAGGGAAACAGCTGGGAGCAGTGTGAGAGGTAACACTACCTGGGAAAGTGGCAGGCATGTGTTTTGGGGAGATGTTTTGAGCAGGTGGAGACAATTGTGGGCTCTGTTGGGATTTTCTGGATTTTGCTGAACACTTCAGTGGTGAGTTGGGGTGGAGGAGGAGGTGGCAAGTTCTATGTAATTGTTTCTTAAGTCCTGTGTCTTGTGTAGTGGGAGTACTTAGGCTGTCAGGCGAAGTTGAGGTCACTTGGTTTCTGTGTGACTGAGGTTTTAGTGTGCAGGTTTCTTGATAGAGAGCTAAGTCAGAGCTGCTAAAATGATATCACTGAAAAGTTTGAATATAGCTGGTTTTGTCTGGCAGGCTTGCAGGAGAGGTTACAAAGGATTTCCTTGAGAAATTTTTCTTTAAACTTTTGGTTGAAGGCTATGAGGAAAGAGGATTCAAAAAAACTTGTGTTCAGTTCATCTGAGGTGGTTGTTAGTTGTGTTTCTGGCATTAATTCTATTGAGAGGTTTTTGTACTGACAACAGGGTCTATCTGCTTTTAATTAATATTTATACATATAAAAATGAAAAAGTTAAAAGTTAAATGGGCCTCAGATAATTACTCTGATTTTCATGGGTACATTGTTTTAGTGGCTTCACTATACATTTTTGTGTATGTGTGTTAGCAGGGCTGAATATAGCTTCATAGACTTCAGATCAGTTTAGCCTTATAGAGACTGTACACCAAATATAGCATCAGTCCTAAAGGCTGCTGCTTTTAAATGCATAAGCCATTGTTTGATGTTTGACTATTTTTCTTTTTTCTTAAACACTGTGGTTTTTTTTTTAAAAAAAAAAAAAGCAAAAACACAAAACAAACCACCACCACCACAAACAAGCAAAACCAAAACACTTTTTTTTTTCTTTTTTTAACAAAATACTGATCAAAACCTTGCAGTTTAATATAAGGATTGTGACTTGTCTCTTTCTAAAGAGCCTGTGTTCCTTCATATTGTTATGAAGGAATATTCAGCCAAATATTTAAGTGCATGGTTAAATCCTATTGATTTCAAAAGTAGACATGTGCTCAAGTTCTTGATTACTTAAGCTCTTCTTAAAAAATAAAATCTGTTTAATGTTAGTAGTTGGACGTCATTAACGTGGTGCTACTTTGAAAATTAAGTATGTATCTGTGTGGCTGGTTGTATTCCTAAGGTTACTTGTGACATGCATGATGTATTCACTCACTTTCTTGGGTTTTTTTTGCTTAATTCTTGAAAACACATTTGTGTCAGCCTAGCAAATATTCCATAAAAAATTCTTCAGTCCCTTCTGAAAACTCATGCTTCTTTTGTATGCATAGTTTTGGACTTCAATGTTCTATTTTGAAAATGTGATTCACAAAGAAAAACTGGTGTTCTAAAACTTTGGTATGCTGAGTGAGAAATGCATTATGGATTCTTTTAAGCCATTTTGCATTTGTTTCTTTTAGTATGCCTTCTGCACCTGCAAGAACATATCAAAACTATTAATATTTTGGGTTTTTTCCTACTTTTCTGACTTAAAACTATAAGGTTGCATATAATATAGATATGTTGTGTTCTCAATTTTAGTAGTTAATTTCAACTGATTAAAGAAAAATGCAGCTGCGTTACTCTATTCTCATTTTTTTATTACTTATTTCAAGTTCCCATATCATAGATTAATAAATACATATCCAGGTTTTACTAACATTGGCACATCTTGGAGCTTGCTTTCATTCATATGCTGTGCCCTGTGAAACTCAGAATTTCATCTTGGGTCAAAAGGCTATTGTTTTTAAGTCAAGACTCCTTAAAACTTGGATGGTAATTAAAGAAATTAAAAAGACTTTGCTTTATGATGGTATCATGTACAATTCTTGTTAACTAATACTTTGGTTTTATTGTTAATCCTATTTCATGTTATACAGTTATGAACAAAACACAATCCAGTTTCTATTGCTGGTCATGTAATTAATTAAGTTATTATTAGATTTTAAAAAATTGAGTCAATCTGGAATACTACTGGAAGAGAACAGGCCCTCTTACTCTATTAAATATCATGATTAAATATCATTAATTAATGACAGCTTAGTCCTGAAGGGTATTAAGCTCTACTTATTTGAGAGTCTTTGACTTAACTGGATATTTTTTTTTTCCCCAGCTGAAGACGTGAGCTGCAGATAAGCATTAGTGGGATAAACAAAATTTAAAAGATATAACCTATCATAACTGTTTTCTAAAATTAAAATTAAGTGACCATACATGAAATGTCTGAGACCCTTCTGATCATTGTGGTTTTTTTCTCCCTCCTCTGATCCCTCCTTGTTCTCTTTTTTGTCTTTCAGAAGCTATATCTTTTCTGAACAATTATGGATAATTAGCAGTACAAGATTGAATTTTTTTTTTCTTTTGCTTGCTTGTGCCCAATGATTTTTTATTTATTTATTTTTTTAAGTTCTTATGCTACGATTTAGTTTTGATACTTAATTTATGTTATCCTTGGAGTGTCTGACCCAATTTTACAGTCAGCTGGGCTTTGATACAGACAGCTAAATTACTATGTGATAGGAATCAAGTTTTTGAATTATGCGTAAACAGAAAAGGATAAGCATTTTGCTAAATCTTTTCTATATTCCACTGTTCAATAATACCTGTAAAAGAATAATCAGAAATTTGTATTTAGGAAGGATAAGCAGCATAAGTTCATTAGAAAACCTAAGTTTTCATTGTCTCAACTAATACACACCTGTTTGTATGTTTAAAAACAACAAAAAAAATCCAGAGGATAAATACAAGATTTACTTATTTACTTTTTTTTTTTTTTGGTGGAACCTGGAAATGTAGCTTTAAATAGATACTATATCACACTTCGAGATGTTTTGTGAATGCAGAGGGAAGCGGAGGCATGTATGTGAGTCATTATTAATTAATCTGGCCACCTATCTGGCTAACCTACACTTGAAACAACATCTATCTATCTTCATTATCCATCAGCTTTAAGGCACTTCCTGCTGATTGACTTTTATGTTCAACACCTGGCTCCTTCAGAAGGAGAGAAGTTCTCCTGAGCAACTTGTATTGCACATGCTCCAACGTTAATCTGCTGCACTTTAACATTACAGGAAGCTACAAGTTCAGACCACGCATATTTTTCATAGGCTAAAATACACATTGTTTGGCTTATATTTTTATACAATTTTGTTGTTTAAAGTTTTTGTTGTCTGTCTTGAGTTTTTTCTAAGGCCAAAGCCTTAGAAAGTAGTACGTGTTGTTATATTTCTGCTTCTTAAAGCTTTCAAATTATTTTAACTTTGTTATTACATATGTTCCAGAGAAATGCAATGAGGGGGTGAGGAGAAACAACTATTGTTTTCCATGCTTCACCTGTAATCGAATTCCTGGGGATGGTTTTGACATATAGCATGCTGTGATAGGATTGTAACCCTTGCAAAAGAAGATTCATTAAATCCTGCTGATACTTGTGCATTTTCAGTGTCCCAGCATGTAGTTAGATCAGCTGCACCCTTAACTACTGTTGTACTGTGTGATGTTGCATAATCAGAATATGATGCTGCCGCAGCCATAGGCCTTTCATTATGGTTGCTGCTGAATGACTGCATTCAATATTCTGTATTCCACTCCAGGGAGTACTGCAGACGTGCTTTCTACAGATTCTGCAGCCCTATTAAATACCGTTGAATCTTCCTTCCATTCAGTGTGGGCTTTTAACTAGTTGTGTACATGAAGAGATAAGCACTGCATTAAAGAAAATCTATAGAGCTTCTGTTCTGATACCATGAATATGAACAATTTTGAAGAGGATCTAGAATGTATCAAAAGTGACAAAGTAATGTTAAATTTTTATTAATGTGCCTATTCACCCTGCTCAGGATGAGAGGAGGTTAACTAGGGGAATGAGAAAGGCAAGAAAGAAGTCCATTCTCTACTTCTATCCAGTCAACAGTTTGGGTGAAGTTGCCAGCCTTGTTGAAACCTTCAGGATCAATCTAACTATGCCTGTGTCATGTTTATGATGGGTATTCTCACATTTATTGAGCTGGGATTTGTGGCCAAAGAGAAGGAAGGGTTCCCCAACCTCCTCCATTTAGCTTGGTCAGATTAGTGCTGTGATAGGATGGATTTATTTGGGGGGAGGGGTGTGGATTAGACTTCATTCTCCTTATGCAGATTTTTTTTTTTTTTTTTTTTTTCCAGAATAGATAGGAAAGAGACAGTTATATCCAAATCTTTAGGTTGCGAGGGATCTGAAGTCATTATTTTTCAGATGCGTTCAGCAAGTGCTGGAGCTTTTAGGTCTGTTCCTTTTTGTTCCCCGATCTGGTTAATTCATTTATTCAGGGATTTGTAAACTTTTGACACACTCTTCTCTCTCCCCTCTTCTTTTTCATCCCAGTTTGTCTTCTGCAGTAAAGGTTTCTTGGGTTTCTGTACTCTTGAGGGGCATGAACACAAGTGCCCCCCTCCCCCCCACTTTAGTCTTGCATTTGAAATGAAATAGAGTAGCAGGCCTTTGGGAATGCAGAATTGGGTATTTTATCTAAAAAAAAAAAAAAAAATCAATATTAAGTAAAGCAAAATAGTTTCCTGACAGAAGTGTATTATGGTCTGATACTGCAGATGTTTTCAATCATTATATTGAATTCAGTTCAGTGGTTTATACACAAAATGCAAATATTACTAAATAATACTTATTTCCCAGACAAATCAGTGTGGTTTTAGCAGAAAAGCAAGAAATCTGGTAACATACACAGAAGGGAAAGACAGGAGGAAGAGGGAGGGGATGAAACAACAACAAAAAACCCAACACCCCAAAACAAAAACAACAGAACATTATTATATGAAATTGAGGAAATAGTGGGAAATATGAGAGCTGACTACTGGTTTCAGCTCATTTGAGGTTTGTTGTGGCACAGGTCAATTTAGTTCATCTTTCATTGGTCTGTTCATAAGTCTTCTTACTAACAGGAGTTTCCATCTGGAAGTTACCTATCTATATGATGAACTGCAGATTGTTTGAAATGGTAAAGTAGAAAGCATGATCATTATAATAATAAATAATTCTCAGTGACATTGTTTAAATGTCTGGTTAAATTATTACTACTGTGATCCTCTAAAAGGGAACTCACAAGAGTTTTCACAAGAATTTGCTTCCTAGAACACATCTGTACTGCGAAATCATGTGCTGTTAACTCATGTTGGCTAATTTGAGTTAGCTGTTTGGTTGAGAATGTTGGCTTGTTTCTAAATGGAGTTTAAACCTGCTTTTCTCCCTCCTGCAAGCAAAAGAAATTAGAAGCTGATGTTGGCCACTGAAGTTCATTATTCAATGGCCTAGCTATTGATAGCAACAACAAGGGTAATCAGAGATCTGTCAGTGACTTCAGTGTAAGGAAAGATTAAGTAAATAAATCTTCAACTTTGGGATGAGACTATTGTGCTAATGGGTTGTAAAATGATGAATGACCATGCATTAATCACTTTATATTCATTTTTCATTCTCATGATACATGAATTGAGGATGTATTAAAAAAAATTCAAACAGCAAGCATAGAACAAACAGAAAGAAGTATCTGTCATGCAAAGTACAATTAAGCTGTGGGATCTTCTTGCCAGCAATCATCATAGAAGTACAAAGTATGACTGTACAGAATGATTATACACATTCATAAAATAAGTTCTTCAAGAGCTATCAGGCACCAAGATGAAGACGTTAACTCTAGTTTAAGAGGTCCAGAACCTGAAGGTTAACAAATGTTGGTAAGGGGTGTTTCTAAGTCTGTTTTCTTGAGCACATAGTACTCTTCGGTGTACCTGCTTGGGCTCCTCAGTCAGACCAGATGGATCTTACTAAGTAAAGAAAATGAAGATTACCTCTGAGATTACAGAAACACAAGAAACAAATACTGCAGAAGACAAACTGGGAGTAAAAATGGGGGTTAGAGGAGAAAGAGAGAAGAGTGTGTCCAAAGCTTAAAAATACAAACTCCGAATGAGGTAACCAGGTAGGTTAACTAAAAAAAACCAACAAACAAACAAAAAACCAACCAACAACAACAAACAGCAGAAAAAAAAAAAAAACAAACAAAAACAAAACAACAACAACAACCAAAAAAACACAACCAAGCAAAACCAAAGAAAACAAAAAAAACAGCAACAACCAAAAAGCCCACTGAGACCTAAAGTACTTTCAGTACTTGCTGAAGGCACCCAATAACCCAATATACTCCATCCAGAGGCACAAATGTGCAGGGAAAAGTAGATCTGTGAATATTTGAGAACTCTCTGAAAACCTTCAGGCAATGAGTAATGAGGACCCAATTCCCTAATTATTCTATTTTGTTATTGAATTTTTATGTGTGTTCTTGGTGTTGTTGACAGAGCCTGTTTAATCTTAATTCAATTCCAAACTTGTTCGAACATACAGCATTGATTCATTTCCAGTTTGGGCTATTTAAGCTTTCATGTTAACTTGTTTATCTTTTTTTTTCATCATGGTTCTGATGTACTGTGTAGAGCAAGTCCTTCTTTGGAGCTAGATATGCCAGCTCTTTTTTCTTAGTTCTTAGAGTTTCACCATTTACTTGCCCTATGTTTGCTCATCCCTATGTGTCTCTTTGTGGCTTTCCAGGTGCCATGAGCCTCTATCCCCCTCAGAGACCTTCCTTTTAAATAAATTAAAAAAACAGAATGAAACTGAGGGACAAAGGGTGGGCACTAGTCTCAAAATATCAGAAACTTGGAGTAAGTAAACTGAAGCATGAATAAGCAGAGCTTTTACACCAGTACCCTGTAATTCTGGAGGTATCCAGAGAGGTGCTGCTGCAGGACTCTGAAAACAGTAGCACATTCCACCCTATCGTCCTTGTGTTTAAACTCGCTGTGGCTGTCAGGGCCAGAGATGGGGAACGGTTTGAGGAGAAGCTCCTGTGACTTGATTTTGGGGAGTGCAGCTTCTGAATTGTGAAAAGGGATCTTCCTGAGGCCTGGAAGAAGGGTGGCATCCAGTGAGTGCTGTGCAAATTGAACATGTGGATGCAACCATTCAGCTAGCACTGCAAAGGTGCTCGCACCCGCTGCTCAAGTGCAACAGAGCCAAACCTATCCCTCTGGGCTGCTGGCAGCTCAATGCTGCCAAACTGTCTGCAAGGTGTCACCTACGTTTGGTGGGAAGACACTGAGAATCCATGTCTGTTGAATGCGTTTGTGGTTACCCCCACGTTCCTCTGACTGAAAGGATATTCTGCCTAACGTGCTGATATTTGTACTTGTTGGCTGGTTATTTCTTCAAATTTGATTAGTCTTGGGGCTCTTTTAAAGGCTTACTTTTCCTGTTACCTCACTACATCCAAAAACTAATCAGGTGGATTCCCTGCTGCTTTACTGCTTTCACTGGTGGATATAGAGGAGAGGAACTACTCTGATACCCAAAGTATTCGGTTGACAGCAACAACATCTCCAGATTATTTGGAGCCTTTGCCCAGTAGTTTTCTCCCCTTTGTTTTACCTCACTGATCTCTGCAGAAGTTTTGGAAGAATACTCTGTTTATGCTTCACTGTGTGCAGGCTTTATGTTTAAAATGTAGCTATATGTCCAGTTAAGATGTTTATTATTTCTGGGAAAGAAACATTTTAACACCAAAAGATAGCTTTCTCTTTCCTCCAGACCTCTGTCATCCTACAGTCATGATAACATTTTTTAGACATATCCGAGCTAGATTAAAGTTTGGCAAACTGTCAGAATTAGCAATGGTAAACCTTTCTGCTGCATCCTCCAATATGGTGCATTTCTGGCCATGTTCAAAAATTACTTGGACGTCAATATATGAAGGAAGAGAGTTGAGATAATAAATTCCAGTCATTATCCGGAATAGATGAAATATCAAGGTAAAGACTGCTAAGATTTCAGTTCCTTGGATGTATAGTTTCTGTAGTTCCCATATGTTCAAAAAGATTGGTTTTCACCTATTTCATTCATGAGTTTGAAAACACTAGATGGTTGTTTTGACACTTCCTTTTGCTTCTGTTTGGCTATTGCTTCTAGGTTGACTCTGTGTAGAAGTAACCTACTCAATGTGCCCAAGTATTCTCTTTGCTTTCCCAATATCCAACAACTCCAACAATCCAACAAGTTCTCTATGGTGAACTCCAATTCTCATATTTAAAAAATAAAGAATAATTAAAAAATCTTATTGTGAAGAATTCAAGAATAAGTCTGGGAGTTTATAGTCCTCTGTTTATATCTTTACACTTTGTGATAGGCAAGTTACAGGTTATCTGCCATCATCTTGCGTAGTCCCCAGGTATAAGCATGCGATTCTGTCTTGGGTTTCTCTCAGATCACTATGAGGTTTTCTAACAGAAACAGCGTGGTATCACTGGGAAATATCATCCATTTGCTAGCTGTTTCCTTTTCAAAATCATTAACTGCAGAGACCCATGAGATTTTTCTACTTAAAAATATCTGTGGTTGTTTTGAAGAATAACTTTTAAACTTTATTTCCGATTGCTTAATTAGTTTCTAAATCAAGATATTTGCCCCTTAGAAAACTATCTAGTACACAGCTGGTGACATAAAGCTAAATAATTAATATCCTTATGTGTAATTAAAAAAATTAATACTCCTGTAGGAAAGATCTAATTACATTATTTTTGAAAACTGATGTTAATTAAGCCCACCTTCACTTACTCCCCCTCCCTTGTTTGTGTGTGTTTGCAAAGAGTAACTCTATTGGGTTAAAGGAGTAAGATTTCTTTCTCCTGCCCCTCTCGCCTTACTGGAACCATGCTGGTTTGAGCCAATCAAGTTATTTTTATCCAACTGTTCTGCCATCCTATCTTTAATTAGATTTTCTGTTATTTTACTCAGTAATGGGACAAATCTCACCAGGCTGTAAAGTCTAGGTTCTTTTTTTAGCAGCATTATTTAAAAAAAGGTACAGCATTATTATTTTCCCCACTATTCAACAGTAGTTTAAGTGTTTCTATAAGGACATTCTCCAGGTTTCTTTTTAGTACTCTTTTATTTTTTTGATTTTGTAATTTCTTCTCAAACATTTATTGAGTATCACCCAATCCTCAACCCCTTTCCTCTATATATCAAACTTTTATGTTCAATATTGTCATTGGTTTAAAACCAATGATTTGAAAACTACCATGTGTGTCCATAAGAGATAATATAAAAAAGTTGTCTTATTGGACAACATTTGAAATTCACAACAGAAGGGGTAGTGTTCTATTGTAGAAACATGGTGAACGTACACTCTGGAAAAGTTGTTGAAAATCACAGAATGTTAGGGATTGGAATGGACCTCAAAAGATGATCTAGTCCAGTCCCCCTGCCAAAGCAGGAACACCTAGATGAGGCTACACAGGAATGAGTCCAGGTGGGTTTTGAATGTCTCCAGATGTGGTCTCACCAGGTCAGAGTAGAGGGGAAGGAGAACCTCTCTTGACCTACTAACCAGCCCCCTTCTAATACACCTCAGGATGCCATAGGCCTTCTTGGCCACAAGGGCACAGTGCTGGCTCATAGTCATCCTGCTGTCCACCAGGACCCCCAGGTCCCTTTCCCCTACACTGCTCTCTAACAGGTCATTCCCCAACTTATACTGGAACCTGGCGTTGTTCCTACACAGATGCAAGACTCTACACTTTCCCTTGCTATATTTCATTAATTTTTTCTCCACCCAGCTCTCCAGCCTGTCCAGGTCTTGCTGGATGGCAGCACAGCCTTCTGGCATGTCAGCCACTCCTCCCAGCTTGGTGTCATCAGCAAACTTGCTGATAGTACATTCTGTTCCCTCATCCAAATCATTGATGAATATATTGAATAGTATTGGCCCCAGTACAGACCCTTGAGGCACTCCACTAGATACAGGTCTCCAACTATACTCTGCCCCATTGACCACAACTCTCTGGCTTCTCTCCTTCAGCCAGTTCCCAGTCCACCTCACTACCTGATCGTCCAGACTGCACTCCCTCAGTTTAGCTGTGAGGATGCTGTGGGAGACTGTCTTAAATGCTTCACTGAAGCCAAGGTAGACCACATCCACTGCTCTGCCATAATCTATCCACCTCGTTATGTCCTCATAAAAGGCGATGTGGTTGTTCAAGCATGACTTCCCTTTGGTGAAGCCATGCTGACTGCCCCTAATGACCCTCTTATCCTTGATATGCCTTGAGATGGCACCAAGGATAAGTTGTTCCTTCACTTTCCCAGGGATGGAGATGAGGCTGACTGGTCTATAGTTACCTGGGTCTTCCTTCTTGCCCTTTTTGAAGACTGGAGTGACATTTCCTTTCCTCCAGTCCTCAGGCACCTCTCCCATTTCCCAACACTATTCAGCAATTTCTCTCCTTTCCTCATCTTTGCACTTTATAGATAATTATGCACTTAGAGTACACGTCCATTTGGAAAACTAAATCCAATGTGAGTACAGTCAAATGAAGATGAAAAGGACAAATTTTGAATATTTTAATACAAAAGGAGCAATGTAAATTATCTGATTTACTTAACTTCAGTCATATATAGCCTCGTTCATGTGTATAGTAGAAAAAAAAAATCGCATTGACTCAAAACCGCTTCCATTCTAGGTACTTGTTAAAGTTTTGTTTGCTAAGTAATTCTGGGAAATTCTTCTTCTTGAAGCTCTTTATTTTTAGGAGGAGGGTGGGAAGAAAAAAAATGGTGATGTCTTTTGATAGAGTTAGTGTTTCGGACTGTTTTCAACTGAAGTGGTTTACGTGGCTCTACAACAAGTATCTTTTCAATGACAATTGTGTTTAAAAAGTTAACAGACCTATATCATGTATAGTCTTTTGCTGGAAATAAACATGGCCTGGATGGGTGTACTCTTTGATGGATAAAGAACTGGTTGGATGATCAGGCCCAAACAGTTGTAGTAAATGGAGCCAAATCCATTTGGCAGCTGGTCATGAGTGGCGTTTAGTATTGGGGCCAGTTCCATTTCATCTCTTTATCAATGATCGGGATGAGGAGATTGAGTGCACCATAGTAAGTTTGCAGGTAACACAAAATTGGGTGGAACTCTTGATATGCTGGAGGGTAGGATGTCCATACAAGGGGATCTGGACCAGCTGGATCATTGGGCTGAGGCCAGTTGTATGAGGTATAACAAGGCCAAGTGCTGGGTCCTGCATTTGGGTCATAACAACCCCAGACAGTGCTACAGGCTTTGGGAAGAAAGGCTGGAAAGGTGCTTGCCAGAGAGGGATCTGGGAGTGTTTATTGACAGCTGACTGAACATGAGCCAGCAGCATCCTGGCTTGCATCAGGAATAGTGTGGCCAGCGGGACTAAGGAAGTAATCGCTCCCCATGGACTCAGTGCTGGTGAGGCCAGACCTTGAATCCTGTGTTCAGTTTTGGGCCCTTCATCATAAGAAGGACATTGAGATAATAGAGAGGGTGCAGAGGAGAGAGATGAAGCTGGTGAGGGCTCTGGAGCACAAGTCTTATAAAGAATGGCTGAGGGAACTGGGGCTGTTTAGCCTGGAGAAAAGGAGGTTGAGGAGAGACCTTATTGCTATCTACAACTACCTGAAAGGAGTAGCATGGAGAGTGTTGATTTCTTATGCCAACTAGCAAGTGATAGGACAAGAGGAAATGGCACCAAGTTGCACCAGGGGAGGTTCAGATTGGATATTAGGAAAAAATTATTCATGGAAAGGGTTGTCAGGCATCGGAACAGGCTGCCCAGGGAAGTGGTGGAGTCACCATCCCTGGAGGTGCTTAAAAGGCATTTAGATGAGGTTCTTAGGGATGTGGTTTAGTGCTAGGGTTAGGTTAGGTTATGGTTGGACTCAATTCTGAGGGTCTCTTCCAACTGAAATAATTCTGTTGTTCTATTTTATTATTATATACAGCTGAACATATCAACACCATATTAATATTCAGTACCTGAATACTGTGGAAAAGGAAATTAACTGCAACCAAAGGCAAATAACATGGGGGGAATAATTTTACTTTTTTTTTTTAAAAAAAAAAAAAAAAAAAAAAAAAACAAAACAAAACCAAACAAACAAAACTGTACATGGACCAGAACCCTTGAATTTTAATATTCCTGGCTATGCTCACAGTATGATGCTCCAGTCAGCCCATAACAGCTCCTCTTTGCTGCTCCTTCCACCTTGCACTTTTCCCTGCTCCAACCTGGACCCTTCCCGGGGCTACCGGGAAACACCTGCCCCAGCAGGGTCTCTCCCGGGGCCGCAAGGGAATCTCTGTGGGGGCGCCGGGAGCAGCTCCTCCGCTCCTCCTGCTCTCCCCTCGGGGCTGGCAGGGCTGTTTCTCACAGGGTTTCCCTCAGCCCTGGCTGCCGGGCAGCGTTTTGCCCTTTCTTCCCCAGGCTTTCCCCGAGGCGCCCGCCCGTGGCTGAGGGGCTCAGCTGTGCCCTGTGCTGGGGCCGCTGAAGCCGTCTGTGTCCTGCACGGGGCAGCACCGGCCACTCCTCACAGGGGCCAACTCGCACACCCTGCTGCCAGCACGAATACACCAGTTTATGTTGGTTTTGAGTCTTATGTACTTTGCGTAACCTGGGTCGTATATCTTTATAGTTTGTTTTTTTGTTTGTTTGTTTGTTTGGGGGTTTTTTTTGTGGGTTTTGTTTTTGGTTTTGTTGGTTTTTTTTTTTTTTTGGTAGGGAAAAGAACATTTCCTTTTTCTGGAGATTTGGTTATATTATGTTGGAGAGCTTTTATTCCAGTGAGGGAGAAATAGTTTGAACTCTTTACTTCCATTACCACTGTATGACACCACTTCTGGCTGCAAAAAAATAGAGAGATGGTTTTGGGTTTTTCTGCCTACCTTCTGCCCCTTGTGAGTTTTTTCAATTTTCGTTTGTTTGGTTTGGTCAGGTTTTTTTGTTTTTTGTTTTTGGGTTTTTTTTTAATGAATTGTTGTCTGTTTTAAAAACACCTCGCGTAGCAATTATGCAGCTTTAAATTCAAGCTCTCTTCCATGAAAACAATATTTTTACTCAGTAGGTGTTAAAGACCTTTTCCTCTATTATAGGACGTTTTAGGTCTGTATGAAATTGCAATTAGAGAAGTAAAAACCTAGATGTCGTGTAATGAGTAAATGAAGAATTGGATAATGGTGATGTCTTGTAAAAGGTTTTAATGAGGAAAATGCTCTTTAATCATCTGATGATTATGAAAGAAGAGCAGTAATCTATAGCACTTTGATGTCCTGGCAAGGTAATTTACTGTATTTTGTATTCTTGCTGTGAAACTGAATAGCCTCGCTCTGTGCCCACACAGCTATCTGAAACATCTGGAGTCTGCTGTATTCAGAAGTCTTTTTTAAGTGTTCATCTCAAATTGAGTGAAGTGATAGGGTGTGCTTTCTATTGTTGATGCACAGAAACATATGAGGGGCTATAGACATATCTAGAGATAGGTATATTTTGTAAGCACTTTCTTTTTCAGATAATCTTTTGTTTGCTTGTTTGTTTTTCCTAGGGAGAGAGCTGCAACTGGCTGTCTCAAAAAAAAAAAAAAAAAAAAAAAACAGAACAAAACACAAACAAACAAAGAAAAAAACAACACCAAAAACCCCAAACTCCCCGAAACCCCCACACTAAATGCTTATCTGCTGCTACAGTGCATGAACATGCCTTTAAAACTAGAGGTTCTGAATCATTGTGGCCATGTTGGTTTTTGTTTGTTTTTTTTTTTTTCACAGCTGGAAACTCTTTTTGAGTCTATAACACTTGTATACTTATGAATGGAAGGAGTGGCAAGAATTCTTTTTTTTTTTTTTTTTCAGCTGATTTACAATTACGCCATGAAGTATTTAATGTGCTAAGTGCTTAAATGCTTGACTATGTCCTTCTGGTAAAAGGGTAGAAGTGTCATCTGTTGGTAGTACCTGTTTCTGATGGTATTAATTGATGTCCAGTGGCATGGTGATTGCACAAGGATAGGTAAAGCACTAATCTGTATGCCATTAACACCTTTGAGAAGAGGTCAATCTTCCTTGGTTCAGCATTGTTTATGGATCCTGGTATACAGGGTTTGAAGTGGAAGCAGCTTCCAGGACTATTCCTGAGAGCAGACTGCTGCTAAAATTGAGTACTCTCAAAACTTGCTTGGGACCAGTTGTGTATCCTGTGGTGTTTACATGTCTAAGAACATGTATTCAAAGTCACAGAATGACACTATGGCAATGAGTTAGAAACATTAAAGAAAAAATTCACATTAATATCTTCAAATAAAGTGTTTCTACTGGTTCTGTTATTTTTAAGTTCTCTTGGTTCAAAGCCCTTTTTATGGGTCTTCAGTGACTGACAAAAGCAAACCTCCGGACATGAATGAGGGTCTGCAGGTACTACTGCCATATAGATGGTTATTTTGTGTATGTAGAATTATAATCTCACAGCTGCTGATTGTTAATGTAGATTTTTTTTCTAACTCTAGTAGAATCTAGTGAAAGGAGCACTTCTACCTTCAAAAATACCTGACATCAGGCTACCAGAAAAACTGTGAAGGAAACCTTTATTTTGTGATGATGAGATAAAGTCAAGGCACTTGTCATGTATGTTGAGTCAAAAGAAGTGCCCAATGCATTAACTTTGGTTAGAGAGAGCATGAAAGTTGCAACAGGAAAAATACCTGATACTCAAGGTTTATTAATTGTTTCATTGTCATGACTGTTTCTAGGGCAGTATCTAGATGGTGGGTTTGCTGAAGTGCTCCTTTTTCTTTAAAAAAATAGAAAAAAAAAGAGGAAGAAAACTCAAAAAGCAGAGACTACACAAAGCTATGGATTCAAACACCTGGGATTTTGTGATGTGTTTTTTTCTTTTCCTTTTGCCTTATGTGCTTTGAGAAAATGAAAACAATGGCTGTGCAAAGTTTGGGTTGAAAAGCAACAGCTGTGTAATGAGATTACTACAGCTATCACAGTGTGATTCCATTGTACTGCTATGTCCATTTCCCACATTTCCAATAAATCATAATAACCAGCTGGCAATGCAAATATCACAGCATGTTGTCTGGGAATTATTCAGAATAGTTTGTAACTTGCAAAGGCTTCACTCTCGAGCAATGAGTCCTTCTTCCATAGCTGTTATTTTTCCCTGATACACTCTGTGTCATAAGAGATACTGAGATTGCAGTGGCCATAATTCTGGTTCAAAGGTGCTTGTAATAGCTTGTTTTTGTTACCTTCCAGGGCTTTTGGGAGCATGATATTAATACGAAAGTATGTTTTTACAATCTTCTCTTGCAGAATATCTATAACTGAATTTTTAAATCTTCACGTAAAGCTTTGGTTTTGAATCTTGCACAAAGATAAAAATGTATATTAAACCAGCATAGGACCATACAGTCTGCATATGTTGTCAGTAACATGTCTAGAATATGATAATCTCTGCAGAGGCAAACCATATTCTTCAGTTGTAATCTTTATATATGTGTTGGGTTGTGGTTTGTTGTTTGTGTGGGGGTTTTTTTGTTGTTTTTGTAACCTTTAATATTTTTTTCTCTTATTGCAAGAATGATTTTTGTGTAATAAATTATGGTGTTCTTTCCAAGCTATTTATCCTTCTACTGTGTGCTGAAAAATCTGTATTGTGCGGTGTGATAGAAGTATGAGACTTTGACTTGGATGTAAAGCTTGGAAATACGTGCTAGGCTTGTGAAAAAATTCAACAGACAAAGATTAAAGCCTGTAAATGTTTACACTGATACTTTTTTCTCTTGAGGTGTAGCTTAAAGTTTAACAAGAATTAAAACATTTGAAGTCATCACAGTACTATCCTATAGGTTGATCAGAGTGAAGGACCTACCAGTACTTCTAGCATCCTCGTCTATTGTGGAAAACCTTAGACTTCAGTCACAATAACTGACTTTTGTTTGTAGTGCGATCATGTTAGCTTTCTAACCCAGGTCTATGAAAACATTAGCTCTCATTATTGAAAACACCCAAACATCAGATTTTTCAAAATGATTAATCTGTTTAAACTTTAGCTATTTGGGGTCTAGCATACTTCATTAACATTAAGCACATAATATACTACTTGGGAAGCCAGGTTAAGCACCTTGATTCAATTCCACAAATTTCCCAAGTGGTCCCGGCTAAGTCATTTAACTTTCTTGTATCTCAGTTTCCAGTCTATTTAATAGAGAGAATATTATTCCTCCCATTGTGAAAGAGTACTCACTATCACTGTGGAAATACACTTAAATGGGTTTTGAAATGCTCAGGAAGTGTGGGATGGATCTATATGCCAGAGTTGATTATGGAAGGAAGCGGTTGTGCCCACCAGTGTGACAAATGAGGACAACATAACAGCCTTGTCCCAGAGCATAGTTGAGATACATGGAGACTTATACTAGCTTCATATTAATTGCAGGACCCTTGCAGCATTAATAAAGCAAGCCTTGGTTTTAAGTAAAAAGGAAACTGAACCTTTTTCAGCTGATAGCATTGCCTTCTGCTATTCATAAACAGTAATTTTAGCTATGAGCATGTACTTTGTAATAAATGGCAGACAAAGTTTCTTAAAACTGTGGAAGTGAAATAATGGGAAACTGCTCAAATCAGCTTGCTATTTTGCTAGTCATAGAATCATAGAATGGTTTGGGTTGGAACGGACCTTCAAAGGTCACCTAGTCCAACTCCCCTGCAATGAGCAGGGACATCTTTAACTAGATCAGATTGCTCAGGCCCCCATCCTGCCTGGCCTTTAATAACTCCAAGGATGGGGCATCTACCATCTCTCTGGGAAACCTGTGCTAGTGTTTCACCAACCTCATTGAAAAAAAGAGTCTTTATATCTAGTCTAAGTCTACCTTCTTTAAGTTTAAAACCATTGCCCCTTGTCCCATCTCTACAGGCCCTACTAAAAAGTCTGTCCACAATGACATTTTCTGCTGGAAGTGTATTTGTTAACAAATTGTTTGTTAACATGGAAAAGGGACAATTATTGCTTCATCTATTGGAGCATACATTAAAAAAATATTTACCAGAGAAAGGGATTTTTCTCTCTCCTGCTTTTCTCAAGACACATTCCTGCCAACATACAGATAAAATTATTTGAAAAATCTACAAAGAGCAAATGCTTCTTTATCTAAATATATGAAGAAGCTCAGTAGAACAAGCAATTTAATTGTGAGAGAACTAGTGGGAAAAGAACTGGTAAGAAGCTCCCATGCTTCAAGACATTTCTCTGAAGGGCTGCATATTAAAAAAGTCCTATTTTTTAGAAAGTGTTGTGGACACATCTGAAACCTTTCAGATAAATGTTTTATTGGATGAATCCCATTCCAGTGGTGCACGCTGGCAGCAGGGGCTGTGACTGAACTACAGCAAATGCCAAGATTCAGTTAAATATGTTTCAGAATCTCTGTGCTGAACTGTAATTACCTATTATAAAAATAGGAAATTGTCATGCCTGGTAACACTGGAAGCAGCATCAGCAAGAATTTGTACCTTGAACACAGCAGAGTCTCATGTATAGACAGCCTGTGCTGCTGCTCACTGATAACATAGTGTGCAACTTCTTTTAAGGGCAGGACTTCATTCTAAAAGAGGTCAGTTGGAGTAGGGGAATATATTGTTACTTAATGTGCAGATAATTATCACTGACTATTGGAAGGCGTTATCATTATCTTATGCATCCATTCTTTTTTTCTCTTTAGCCTTATTGCTAGACTTGTTGAGGCTAGTGTTCTATTTGATATGTGTATTGGATTTAATCTGTCTAGAGCACTTTCATCTATCTGTATTTAGTAATAGTTAGGAACTAGAAATAGCTAGGAACTTTTCTGGGAGGGTAAGAGATGGGGCAAATACTCACCATTTCCTGAAGTGTTGAATTCTCACCACCTGGGAGATCTGGGAGAGCCTAGAAATGGGTAAGGATGTTCTGGTTTTTGTTTGTTTGTTTGTTTTATTTCTCCTCTTCTTTCTTCTCTGTAGCTACCCTATCCTGAAGACAACTATACATTTCTCATCCTAAAAGTCATTCCAACAAAATACCTACTATTGCTGCAACCTACAAAGAAGTTGGAAACAGTCTTAATTGTTCCCTATTTGTTGTTGTTTACCTTAACATTGAGATGATGTCAACACTAGTAGCTTATAACAGTGCCTGGGAAGTTACCTGAATTCTGGAACAAATCTATCTCTATTGTGAGGGGGGGAAACAAACAAACAAAAACCAAACAACAGTAAAATAATAATAATTTGAACAATAACAACCCCCCCCCTTCAAAACAAACAAACAAACAAAAAAAACAACAAAACAGAAAAACAACCAGAAAACCCAAAACCTAAAAAAAAAAACAACACCAGAAACAACAACAAAAACCAACTAAACAAAACAATAGCAGAAATAAAACCCACACCATCCACTAGGCTTTAAGCCTTTTCTCACTGGTGTTCCTCCAAATACTTATTGCTCACAATTCAGCAACAAGAATATTCCAGGGACCATTTTAAGGTATCAGATAAGAAGTCTTCCATCATTATCCTATTGTGAAGCCTAGATAAATATACATGTATATAAACGTATCAGTTCTTCACAGTGGCTTGAGTGAGGATATTCCCAGGTCTTCTTAAGTGTATTATAGATGTAGCTCCTTGTTCCCCACACTGTTGAGCAGACATGGCAAGGAAGGTGCCCTTAGGTACTGCTCTAGAGTGTAAATCTTTAATCTCTTGCAGTTGGTACTTGAAATACCTAGGGTACTTTGTTGCTTCCCTGTAGTTCTAATTGCCTGTGGCATTTCTTCTGACATGAACACCTACATCAGTAAGCATAAAGAATTCTTACATCTGTAGTACATTGTTCAGTAGCTAATACAGGATCTATTCACAGCTCTGTCAATATTATGATGCACGGCAAAGAGCATTTTCAGAGTAGCTTAGTCCTTGATTCATGAGTAGAAAGCTTTATACTTTATTTGCTAAATATTATTGAATTTGAAAGGTGTAGAATGATCCCTGAAAAGATCTAAATGTTTTCAGTTAAGGTGAAATAATTTTGGAAACCAAATTAAAAGAGTTAGAAATGGCAATAGGTGGCTGAAACTTCAGATCTTCAAGACAACTGATGTTAGAACTACAGTAAAGTCTTCAAGACACAATCAGGAACTCACTTCTTCATGCCTGTTGCTGTTGTATATGCACAGAGTAAAAGGTTGCTTCTGTTGTGCAGAACTTCTGATTTTAATTGGCAAACAAAAAAACAAATTAAGGTTAGAAGGTCTTTCTTTTAAGCCCTTGTCTACTGAGCTGCCCACTGTTTCAATTTCTCAAATGAGAATATACACAAAACCTGAGGAATCAAGTTGACATTGCATATTATATTGCTAAGGGTGTTATGTACTCTTATGAAGCACTGCATATGGATATCTTGAAGTTAATTGGGTCTTCAGAGCAGAAGTGCTTAGCCTTTTCACTACAGAAAAATCACTGACTTTGGGATAACTCCTTTTCTTGTTATTTGTTGCATTAGGATCAATTTCCTCTTGTAAATACTGCTGTAGTCTAGAATGCTAGATAACATAAAAACTTCCCCAAGCTGCTCATGCTTTTAGACTTTTTTTCTCATAATTAAAATTGCTTTGTATTAAATAATGAAAACTTTAATTTACTAGAAAATACTACCATTAAACTGAGCTTGGTGTTATCTTCAGACTAACTGAAAACAGGTGTCTGTATACTCTAGTATCACAAGTATTAGAGTGTGTGGACAGGTTTTGCTGTTGAAGAACTGGCATCTGTGGTCTACAGCACCTGAAAAAGGAATAAATCAGAATTAATTCAGCATGTTATCAGCCAAATTACACCTTCCTTATGACATGTAAAGAACAGTGCTTTTCAGAAAAGAACTCAAGGCATGATGTGTGGTGTTCCTCCTGGTGGGATCATGTCATTTAATACTCCTTGGACTTTAATGCAAGTGTTGCACAATTAAGTACTTGGAGTATTGTCCTGATTTCTAGATGTCATGGACTTTGGCAAAGCATCTTAATTTTTATCATTAAGCTAATGAGGTGTGTAGTAATCCCAGAGAGAGCAACTTGGAACTGTTAGTGGAAAATATTTTGGGCAGGATCCAACAGCCTGAAAGGTGAGGTGAGGCTGTTAGAGCTCCATGTCCCAAGGTTCAGCTAGTGGCAAGACTGCAGGTGGATTCCCACAGGCATGTACACACAGAGCATACACTTCATATCTAGATTAAACGGACACTCAGAGCACCAGTGGTCTCATCCTACTTCCCTCTCTTGCTGGACAGGGTGGAAGTCCAATGGTGAGGACATACATGTATATATGTACAAGGTGGATCCCTCCAGCAGTTGGGTGTCTTCAGTTTTTCCAGTAGCTGTCTCTTGAACCCAGTTTTGCTGGTTGCTGGCACCTGTTCACGCAACCTCCTGAGGATGGAGCCTTATTCCAGTTGCTGGTACAGACTACAGATGTGGGTACACCTGTGCACATGCACCACATTCCTGCCCAGGAATCCCCTGGTCCCACAGCTCACCCCTCTGTGCTTTTTCCCCTAGGGTCACACAGGTGCTTTCACACCCAGATTTGAAATACTTTTAAGTTCCTGTTAGATTGTTTGCTGAGAATATTATGTTGTTTACCTTTACTTTGTCCTTAAAATACTCTTCGTAAGTGATCCTTTTGTCTTCTGGTTTTAAGAGTACCTCTTCAGAAGACTTAAACTGTAGCAGGCCCATATGAAACCGCTGACATGTTCTTTTCTTTCACAGATGAGTATGAAAAATAGGAATTAAATTTACTTTGTTCTCTTTATTCTTCCCTAGCTATCTGTCATGTTGGTTATTTACAAGGTTATGCTGCATTTCCCTAATTGTTGGGTTGTTCTGGCATGACAGTATTGTTTTATGGAGAAGTGTAGCCTGCGATGATGTCAGCATGGAAATGAGTTTAGACAGCACTGTGATTCAGAGTTTATAAGGGATCTGTCTCTAGTGCACAAAACTGCCTGTCACTGTCTGAGTAAGATGAAGCTGAATGGGCCATGAGAGAGGGATAGATGTTCTTTATCAAGGAATTTAGACCTTTCTGAAAGGTGTCAACCAATTGGGGAAATGTAGCATGAGGATGCAAGCCCTGCAGATGGAACTTGTCTTGCTGTGTTATATTCGGTCTCTGAGGTCAGTGACAGGGTGATAGTCACTGGAAAAGGGGCTCATTAGTTAAATGCCCTTTTGGCAGATGTAATATATTAAAAAAAAATTGCTTCTAGATTGAGAAAAATGAAAACAATCAGCTGCTGTGCTATCACATTATTTTAACTGTAATAATTGAACTGTCTTTTCATTGTCTCGTCTCTGTTTGGGATGGGCGTAAGAATTAATCTAGAAGTTCATGAATGGTTGTTTCCTTATTGGTTACCCACAAGAAAGCACACAATTTTATAAGAAAATAACTGTAAGCCAAAGTACTTGGAATGTACTTGCTGGAAGCCTTTATGTGCTGAGCTGAAGTAATCTGATTTAGCTGGCTGAGGGGAAGTAAAGGTATAAAGATTTCACTGGTGGGTGCCAGGTCTCTGGATATGTATTTCAGTAGCTTTGAGGGTGCACAGAACTGCCTCTGTTCAAACTGTGTCTCCATCTTGCCATTGTTGTGAGAAACCAAGATGAAAGTCTTGAGGAAAACCAACATGCATCTGAATTTAAATCCCTTTATAATTGTGTTTCCCAGGTCTTCTCTTCTGGGAGGTATTCTAGAATTTTTACAGAGGGAAGAGTTGCTAGAATAGCTGCCTGTTATCCTATTTAAATCATCACAGATGATAAAATTTAGCAGCTTTTCAATGTTTTACAGTCTCATGTCAACAACAGGTTGGAGTCTTTGTGTAATTTTAATATTAATATATTCTTGTAGCTGCTTTTAATGGTTTTCTTCTTAACTGTCTTACCGCACTTTGTCAACAAACAGCGATGAGACATAGCGAGGAGTGTTGCAAAATGAGAATATAAGCAAAGAGCTCAATGTTTAGATCAAAGGATTTTTATGGCCGTTTCATTTTGTACAGCTTTAAGGAAGCAAAATGTATCTCTTTCAAGCTTAACTGACTGCAAATTAACCATTTTTCCAGCACCTTTATAGGTTGTCTTTTTAGCATTTTAGCTTGTAAATAAGCATTCTGTGAGTACCCATATGGTATGCAGGCAGTTATTTTTCCTCAACTTTATGGTTATATTGCTGTTGTCTTCTTTCTAAGAAGTTGTCAGGTTGTCTTTTGAAGTTAGGTTTAATTATTTGAGTTTAGCTTTACCAATGTGTCTTTCAGTGTTAGGTTGAAAAGTTGTTTCTATATGATAGAGAACCAGGCCACCCAATAGGAAACATTTCCTATATTTTCTTGAGTTACTGTACTAAGAACAGATCTGATGAAGTTTTGCTATCAATTAGGTATAATAGATGTATCTATGGCTGTAGATGAAGCTGTTATTAGTAGTTTCATGTGTAAACGCAGGAACTTGGCATGTAAGAAGGTAGTGCTACCATGTTCAAGTATTGAATAAGAATGAATTCCCTCTTTGAGAACATCTGTCAGAAAGGCTGAAATGGTGCCTTCTGAAAATATTCCAGGTAATAGTGGTTTTATAAAAATTGGAAGCTGTAAAATTCTTACAGCACTTAATTTTGCAAAGATCATTATTATAATATTTAGATGGTTTGTTAGAATTTTCTGGTAACTTTAAATCAAAATACACTTTCTGCAACTTGGTGTTATACCCTTTTAAAGTAACTTATTTTTATGTTTCTTCTCATATCTCATTAAATATTCTAATTTTCTTTTTTAATTATTTTAAGATATTATTATACCTATAAAGAAAACAGAGAGCACTGTAGAAATAGATGCTTTGAAGAATTCTCGAAAGGTCCCATTGCCAATCTACCTGCTCACTCATTCAAATCTGAGATGTACTGCACTTGGATATTCAAACAGCTACTTCCCTTATGTACGTGTGTTTTTCAGTTGGAGTCTTGTGTGCTGTAGTGCATAGCTAATTCAAATTCCAATAATTAGTGTTAAAATACAGGGTATTTAAAAAAAAAATAAAGAAAAAAAAGACTAAATCTCAAAGAAATTGGAATTGAAATTAGGTCCATCTTTTTCAAACACCCTGTACTTCAAAGATAGATAACAGCATAGAAAAGTCTGTAGTACAAATGTAATTACAAGTTGTAATGATAGTTTATAAAAACATGTATGCACTTCATGGTGTTTTCTGCTTTGATTCATGTATGGAAGTCCTAAAAAATTAAATCATCTCCAGAGATTCTTCTGTCTTTCTCTCTGCTGAGTGAACATAACTCTTACCTGGTATAGAGCTTTTCAATTCTCCATTGCTTACCTTCCCTTAGGTATGATCTTTTATCCTGTAAAAATTAGGTTTTAGCATTCTGAGTCCTAAATGTTGAAACAGTTCCACTATTACCTTTTTCCCCCTGTATATTTTATGCACTGAGTGGCTTGTAACTTAGCAAAGCTCATGTTACCAGCAGTAGCACTTGCTTTAAGATATAACCAGTGCTTTGACAATGAGGAACAGCTGCAGTTGTGCCAGTGTTTGCTACTTACAATGAGTGCTGAGGAAACAGAAATGTTCTTGCCTTCCCAGAGGTAAACAAAAGGACTGCCAAAAAGCAATGTTATGTTTGGATATGAAGAAGTCATACAAGGCAGCCCTCTCCATGCAGTAAGATTCACATTATCACTTCATGGAACAACTCTTGTATTAAAGCTAACAAAGTTGAAGTATACAGGATGCATAAATCTGCTTCAGTGCTAGGGAATGTACTGAATTGGACAGAATCATCTCTTATGACTTGTCCAACCTTTCATAGCTGTAATTATAAAGACAAATTTCCCCCTGCCATCACTGTTGATACGTTTTGTTTAAAAAATATTTTTATTCCGTAACATGAATTAGAATAGGTTTTTGTGTTTCCCTATGCAATTATTTGAGAGTTCTCATTCCTGCGACTAGAATGAATACCAGTTGGAGGTTTGTTTTTTTACAGGTCATATCTAGTCTTGACTGGTTTAGTCTTAGGTTGTTATTTTTGCCCAAGGAACAATTCTATGTAGATAGGATGCAGCTGGTCATACCATTGGATATGTTGAGTAGCAAATGATCTTCAGATCAAGGAAAAAGTTATTATTTTTCTCATAACCATGTCATCAGTTGCATGTCATAATGTGTTAGGCCATCTAGGACGTGCCTATTACGTTTTTCTTTAGTCTGTGTGAAACCAGAAACTAATTTTGCAAGGCTTTTTTGACTAATAAATAGGATTATGGGTGTACCAGTCTAATTTGCTAGCTGTAGTGTGAGAATGCCATCGCCATAACCTGAAGGAGGTCATGAAATGCTTCAAGCTCACACTGTAGAGTACTCTACAGAAATATTGACAAGGGCTGAATAAACATAAAGGAGTTAAATTAGAATCATAGAATAGTTTGGGTTAGAAGGTACCTTTAAAGATCATACAGTCTAACCTCCCTGCCATAGGCAGGGTCATCTTTCACTAGATCAGGTTGCTTGAAGCCCTGTCCAGACTGACTTTCAACACTTCCAATGATGGAGTATCTGCAGCTTCTTTGGGCAATCTGTTCCAGTGTCCCACCACTCTTACAATGTAAAACAAAAACACCCTCATAAAATAATACAAAAAAAAACCAAAACAAAACAAAACAAAAAACAGATCTCAAAACCCCAAACAAACAAGCTACAATTTCTTCCTGATATTCAATCTAAATCTAACCTCTTTCAGTTTAAAACTGTTTCCCCTTTTCCTGTTAGTAGGCCTTGGTAAAAGAGGCTCTTTCAGTTTGCCGTATAAGCACCCTTTATGTAGTGGAAGGCCACAATAAGGTCTCACTGGGGCCTTCTCTTGTCCAGACTGAACAACCCCAACTTAGTCTTTCTTCACAGAGTAGGTGCTCTAGCTCTCTGATCATTATTAGATTTGCAGATATGTATTAGGAAATAGTTAATGAAAAATTGACAAATTATTGAATATGCAACAAAACTATAACTATGCTTTATTATTATCTAAACATCTTTATTATTAATTTCTTTATTGTCAATATCTTTATTATTTGGACATATGTACATGTAGCGCATTGTGAAAGAAAAGCCTTTTTTTGCTTATTTCTTTGAACCGAAGAACATGAAATCTTTCTTAATTAAGTTATTTTAATGATTTGTTGTTGTTAATGATTTGGAAAATAGATAAATAATCTGATCAGGATACAAGGTCAATTTGTAAGCAATAGAAACTCATCTGCTGAGGATGTTGTTTAAGTGGCTCAAAGTACAAATATATACGAGTTTTTATGACCTTGGGTTGGATTTAGAAACCAGACAAGCAAGTTGAAATAACACACACATAGTTAAAATGTGGATTTTTTGTGCACAGTTCCTTCAGCAACATTAATCCATTTTCAGATTGTGGAGGATGCCAGCAGGAGAAATTATGTTCTCCTTAAGGTACTGGGCTAAAAATGGGAAGGTCTTTCTACAGCTCTTCAGGCAACAATTGTTTCCCCAAGAACTCTTCAACAAAAACTCAGTGCTGTTTTATTTTGTGGTCTAAGCAGCTGCCTGTTTATTACATAGTTTTCCCCAAACACTTTATAGAAATTTCAGTAAAAACTTAGGTTTTGGGAAGTGCATTGATACTGTTGATGGCCTTGTTTCTAAGTTGCTACTTGTCCAACCACATCAAGGAGGTACCATGAAGAACCAGCAGTTCTCATAATGGGCTACAAGATATTTTCCTAAGTGAAGCATTAATGTAAGTTAATTATCACATACATTGCATAAACCTGTTCTTAATGGTGATTTTCAAATTGCGTCATTAACATGGCAGCACATCATAATTGTCTAATCACTTTCTGTGTGTATTGCACTTTTGGTACTCCTTAAAATAGCTGAATAGTCCATAAAATTGATACCAGACTCCTGGGAACCATTACTTGGTCAATGATTTTTTCTAAGAAACCAGTTGATATGGCATGCAACATCAAACCATGATTTTTCAAGCATTGTTTGTTGTTACGATTGCGTTTGTTTTGCAGGTTCTTGTAATGTTTTTCTGTTTTGCTAATGATAAGTCCGCTTTCTTAAAGATAGATGCTAATCCTGAAATTAAAAGGTTTTGGGGTTTTTTTTAAATGTGGATATGTTTATTTGCTTCTTGCTTTCTTCATGTTTCTGTGCAGCTGTCTATGATCTGTAAGCATAAGGAATGGTAAACAAACAAAACTAGTGTGTGATAAATTCTGAAACAGCCTTACCTGGAAAGAGGAAATTAACAAACTTTTTTCCATGCTTTTCATAAACATAGATGTAACAATGCAATAAGAAGAAGAACTAGGTTCCCAACTTGAAGAGATAAGTAGAGCAACAATTATATGCAACTAAGAAAAAGCTCCTGCTTGACAATGGAAAGAATAAGATGTATGATAATGAAGAATCTATTCCAAGCATATATGATAAACTATGTGAGATGGGAAAAGAGAGTTCCATGGAAATAAATGACGATTATAAGAACAATAAATAGTGTATGCCTACACAGAAAAGTAGAGAACTAAACTGAACACAGGGTATAAAGCTGTCTTATGCTAAGAAGAGAAAGCATCTTTTAAAGGAAGTAGGAATTCTCTTGCATGTGCTTTCTGCCTGATATAACGTTAAGATTTTTTTTTTTCCAATATTTCTTTTAAAATTTTATTTTGGATTTTCGGTTTGCTGTAGTCACTAGGGAGGCAGGATAGAAGAGTTAGAGTTCACAACGAATCAGTGCTTCTCACAAATTTATTTTGTAGTTTGGTTGCTGAAATCTATGACATCTCTGTCTAGTTAGTGTCAGAATGAGGTGCTAGATACAGCTTTAAGGGAGATTTATGTTTGATGGTTTCTTGACATATAACTTGCTCCCAATTTTTTTTTTATTTTTATTTTTTTTACTGTAAATGAGAGTAAGGTAACTACCTTTCAGTATCAATCCATGCAATAGAAAATGGAAGAAATTTGATTTGGGATTTGTTATATTGATAGACTTAGATAAATCTGGCACTAATCCTTCATACTGCAGAAAAATCTTATGCTGTAAAAATGAAACTATATAACATTGATGTCTTTCACCTGAGAGGAGTTGCCTCTTATCAATGAAGCATGCATGATTAGACAACTTATTCAGTGTCATCCTTATAGACCTTATCTGTGGTAATGACTTTTTTCCCCCAGTTACCTTCTAGGACTGGTTTATTTAAATTCAGAGCTTTTGTAGCACACCACTTACTGCTTCATGATCAGGATGCCAAACCTCCTTGTTTGCCTGATGAGAGGTTCACATCCTTGTTATTGATAAGGATTCTTATATGGAATTATAACTCAAGATAAGTGATCCCATTCTTACCACTACTCATATCTGTGCACGGGCTAATTCTGTGCAGAATGTTTTTTTGTTTGTTTTCATTTGTTTGTTTGTTTCTTTTAACTAGGAGTCTAAAAGGAGTTAGATGAGCTAATTTGGTCTTGTAGTTATACTAACATATGCTTTTGTTGAACTCCAGTCTAAGTGACTGCCTACTTATTTTAACTACAGAATTGCCTCTAACTTCCTGTGATTCCAGAGTTGAAAATGAACACCTAAATTAGTATTTATACTCTATTACGTTTCACAAATGATGTGTAATTTGTAGAAAACTGTGGATGTGTCTCAGGTTCACAGCACACTCTGAAATTTGGAACTGGAATAGATTATATCAGAAGTGAAGACTGAATTTTTGATCCAAATTGCTGTTGTTTTTATAATGGATTGACTCAGTATTCTAGGTCCAAACTTCAGGGCTGAATACCACCCCTCTTGAGAGGTACTGAAGTCACTAACTTGCTTTAATGACAGTACTGTAAACAGCCTGATGAACCGACTGGTTCATCAACACATTGATCCCCTTGGGTAATGGAGAAATAACATGACTATACTGCTATATAATTGAGTCCTGTTATTGGAGAGAACAGATTTGAAAATATGCAACAGGGGAAAAACATTAAAGGGAATTAAGCCTGCAATAAAAACATAGGATGTAGTGGCATGCCTTGAGTAAAAACATAGTATGCAGTGGCATGTGTGGATCTCCTGCAAAATAGGACTTGGCTGGTAATACATGTGTGTATAACTGCTTGTATCACTTCATTTCAAACACTAGTAGGTGTGTGTGTGTGTGTGCATAGGTTTAAAGTAAACAGAAACTAAGAAATCAACTAAGTCCCATTGTAGTTTAACAGTACTATGCTGGGATTCAGTTGGAATTCCAGTCAAACATGCTGTTTACACTGAAGTTTTTCTTCTGTTCTCTGCACTTTTTGAGTGGAGGTAATTTGTAATGGCAGTTTGTAACATATGCCTCTTTGTCTGTTGAAATTACTGTTCAGATTAGTTAAGACAACTACCAAAAGCAAAGGCTCCTTTTCTACCAAAATATGGTAGAAAACTTTTCTACCATTCTGTGTTGAAATTGCAGAATAATTCAGGTTCAAAGGGGCCTCAGGAGGTCACTTAGTCCAACGTCTTGCTCAAAGCAGGATCAACACAGAATTGAGACCAGGTCTTGAAAACCTACAAGGGTGGAAACTGCACCACCAATTTGAGAAACCTGTTCCACTGCTTAATTATCCCCATAGTGAGTTTTTCTTTTTTCCCTCTTACACTAAATCACAATCTTTTCTGTTTCAATTCATGTTCATTGCCTCTCATATTCCAGCTATGTACCTCTACAAAGAGCTTAGCTTAGTCTCCCTCTGCCGAACTTCATCCAGTTGTTCAAAGTCTGCCTTGTGCTAGGGGTTTAAAACTGGGTGCAGTATTCTAAATATTGTCTCACCAGCACTGACTAGGAGGGATTAATCCCTCCCTTCCTGCCTGTGTTCCTGTTAATGGAGGCCATGATGCTCCTGGCATTATTTGCTGCCCAGTCATACTGCTGACTCAGGCTGAAGTATAAACATGCTTCTTTTTTAGTCTTGGGGGTGTAAAGTTTGCCATGCTGGCTGACACAGTAAGGTCAGAACCATGTATTTGGAGTTAACCTGTGTGCTGTATTTCAGGTGAAAGTATTAAAAAGTAATAGGAAGAATTACAATGCTCTAAATTGGAGCACAATAAATTCTCTGATCAATTTGCTGCCTGATGCAGAGGTGTTCTGGCTAATCTGTACATTGGTCTAAAAAGAAAAAAAAAAAAAAGAAGTTCTTTTTGTCTAGATGAATGTTATAATTGACTTTCACAGCTACTTTACCAAGGACAAAATGATACTGGCTTGCATAAACTGAATCTTTGTCTTTTTTTTTCATCACTACTAAAAAAATATTCTTTGCACTTCTCTGTACCTCAAATGTTAAATATAGTCAGAATATATCCTGAGTTCTGTACTTGTTTCAAGGAAAGAATAAAACACTTGAAAAGTGTCTTACTATTTGGGTTGAATTATGTCTTTAGGGACATGATGCATTTGCTTTTAAAGTTAGATTCATACTTGGAAATATTTACTTATTTGCAGTTGCTTCAAGCTCATGGAAAAGTCCTCTAAAATTACAGTTTTTTGCTTTAGGGATCTAACAAAATGAGATGATCTGGGGTTTTGTGTGTGGGTTTTTTTTGTTTTTTTTTTTTTTGTTTTTTTTAATTGCTCTGTTAAAGAATATAGAACAATATTCTTCAGTATCATTCTGTAGAATGTGCTAAAACCAAATTGCTATTTAAAGACCTTGTTCATAGTAGATATAATCAGCAAGAAAGCTCTTTTTGTTACTTTTGAGGCTGCTTGGCTCATTTCAGGTTGCTGTTTGTAATACGTTTAATCTGTTGCTACAAAAGAATCTTGGCCAAAGGCAGAAATAATGGTTTAGGAAGGTTTATATAAAGTTTAGAGGTTTTGTCTTAGCAATTCAGCCAACAAATATCATGTCAATGGAATTTCTCTCTAAAACTATGTGACCCTAAAACAAGAAGCACAATCATAATGTGGAATGTATGAGATTGTTTTAAATTAGAACCGTTTATTACTCCGGAAATTTGATAAAGAATAAAATTTCTTATGCAAAATGACTTTAATCTGAATTGCAGTTTAATAGTGGTTGTTGAGCCACAGATTTTGTTCATGATTTTATCAGTGATAAAACCATCATTTACTAAATCTATTTGTAAAACTGTTTTGCATTTAATTTCTCTTCATAAATCCCTGCATTCATATTTAATACCTATTTCTTTTGACAGTTACATTTATGTTAGTGTGCCCTATTCTTCTTATTAATGATATTTCCATTTTGAACTTTTGATGGTTCTTCTCTCCTTCTCATCACTAATTATAAATCATTAAGTGGTGGAAAAATTACTTGTAAAATTGCTGTCCTTTATCAGGGAGCAAACTGATTTTTACAGAACATGTTTGAATGACAAATCTTCCCTATCTTGGCCTTCTGAAAGAGCCAAAAAAACATTCACAACAGATTTTGATAATCTACCTTGAGTCTTTAACTTTTGAGTTTTCTTCTTTTGGGCTAAATGAGATTATATTGTTAGAATTTAAGAGGAAAAATAAGGCTTTTAATCCCACAGGATCTCTTCCAATACTTTGTCTTTCACAGAGGCTTAATTTTAAGTTCCTACTGTAATTTTATTGTAGCTTGTTCAAAATTTTTAGTGTAGATTACCTAAAATTCAATTTCAAGGGAACAAAAGAAAAAAAAAGGCAATATTGTTTTCATCCGCATTTTTCTGTATCTTTACAGCCTTTTATGTTGCATTGTTTTGCCTCATGATTGCTTGCATTTTTCTGTCTCTGTCAATAATTTTATACTTAGGATTTGGCTTCCTCCAGCATATGGCTATCTTCAATTGTTGCTATAAGGCAGATATAAGGGAAGGGCAATATAAGAGGAATTACTAGAGGAACTTATACTAAGGCATAGCTCTCATAGAAAGGAACCCTATTTACTGTATAAGGTTCTCTTCCCCCACACCTTTGATTCCTGCTCATACAAACCAATATTGAAATACTCCAACTTTCATAAAGATGCACCTACTAATTAACAACACTGATCTGTGATACAAGAAAACATCCAAGTATGTAGAGCTCGGTGGTAATGTTCAAGTTTAAGTGGAACAAAGGCAAAGCTAATACTCAAAATTACAGGACTAGTTTAGTAATATTGGTAGTCCAACAATTTAGGCTGCTTCTTCAGGTTTTAAGGCTGTAGAAGCTATTCAAGAGTTTGGATTTTGTGAGGCTTTTAGTGTTGTGTGGTTCTGTTCGTTTGTTTTTTGTGTTTGGGTGTGGTGATGTGTGTTTGTTTGTTTTCTCTCCTAACAAGAGAGTTGGAAACTCCTGTTTCATTTGTAAACTTTTTTTTTTTTTCCTTTCAGATACTAATATTACCTATGGTTGCTAATTAAAAAAAAAAAAAAAAAAAAAACCAACCAAAAAAACACACAAACAACAACAACAAAAAAACACCACCACCAAACAAACAAACCAACCAGCCCTTGATGACTGCTTCAGGGAGTATATTTGTAAAGTACATAAGGCAGCTTTATGTGACTCTAAAACACAGCTGATGGTAGTTTAAATATGGCCAAATACTAATTCAGAAAGTTCCCTGAAGTTCAGGAATAATGTCAAATGACAACATTACAATTAGAAATACTGTGTCAGTGCTATACCAGGTGCTTATAGTCTTGTATATTTGAATAAATAATATATCCTCTTTTATCTGCAACTATATATATGTCATGCTCGTAACCCTAGGTTACATATGTTTTTCTTGCATGTTCCCTTGTCAAAAGCTGCTCTATATTCAGCCTTGTGGTGGTGGTTGCTATTGTTAGGGCCTCAGTCTGGTCAAATGTCACTGACAGCTGACTGAAATGATTGACAAGGCTACATGCAGTTTTAACACCTATCCTTATGGAGCTGGTGATGAATGCTACAACATTCTGACCAGGACTTCTTCTCTTTTTGCTAGTGCACTGCTTACTCATAGATGTAAATGATTAGTGATTTTACAGGATATTTTCTTTCTCTATTATTCCAGGATAAAATATTCTTGCTATGATTACATATTAAAGCTTAAAAATAAATTTTATGAGAGTGAATTGAAATCCAAAAATGTCTGCATAGCATGTGTGATTCAAAAATCTGTGTAGTATTAGATTACTTCTTATATTTTAGACTTGAGGAATCTACAGTATTTTAACTTATTTTTGCTTTTGATGTAAGGAAAATTTTTGAAAATTTTATGTGAAGTTTAGAAAAACTGTTGGCAAAACAAGAGTAATTTTATGTTGGTTTTGTAAGTTACTTGTTCTCTTAATCTGTGTAATAGTACGGTTGACCTTTGATGCAGGAGACTTTTTATACAATGGAAAAAACTAAAGAGAATTTTTTCACATATTTAGTTGCTTATATAGGCAATGTCACATGTTGAACCATGCATGTCATAGTTCAAGACACAGAATTCTATAATCTGAAAAAAAGTCAGAGGAAAAAAGGAATTAAACTAACATTTTCACTGTTCACTGAAGTTACATAATTATTGTCAAACTGCTAATAGTTATGCATAACCAAAAGCATTGTCTTAGGAAGTGTAACAGTGCAAATAAGTAATATTTCATCATTACAATAATAATTAATATAAATGTTTTGAATTTATGAATTACTTGAGTAGCAGTAAACGTGGGGTAAACGGATAGCTGCTGAAATGAACACAAATAACTGGAAAATATTAAATCTTTTTGTAGATAATTTAAATACTCTTGTTCCTGCATAATAATAGGAGTTAAGATTAATCTTAATGTGGAAAGGAAATTCTGCTTATTTGCATAGTCACCACCATGCCTGGCTTATCCACCTACATCTGCTGGTAATATGCAGAAGAACATAAACCCTATTAAAAATAGTGTCTTTATACATGTATTATAATGTGCACATATACCAAAGAATTTATATGCTACTTTCAAGATGTGCACTAATAATACACTTAGTTCATTTTTTTTCCCCAAATGTTTTGCAGGGCAGGCCCTTTTTTTAAAAAAAAAAAAAATATTTTTTTTTTTTACTGAAAATATCAGGTTTTCTTATGAATGGTTTCCTAGGAACATATGCAGATTTATACTCAAAACTGCCAATGAATAGTAGTTTAAAAGCATCACTTTAATTTGCTTTATTTCCTTTGAACTCAGAGTAGAAAGTAGCTTTTTCTAGTCTAGACTAGAAAGTAGTCATTTTCTATTGTATGCAAACCAGAAGGTAAAGTAAATATTATTTTAATAGTTCTCAAGAAGAACCAAATAGATGATTACAGAATGCTGAAAGATGATGTGATAGAGTAGCTCAATGTACTTCCAAAGTGGCAGGGGGGGAACAAAACACCAGCTTCTTAATGCTGGTATTTATACCATGAACCTGGCCTACAATTCACAGTCAGACTTGTAATACAAAAAAAACCAACCCCACAGATTACATCACTTCTGCTCACAGATGAAATAACACAAGGCCCAGCCAAAGCATGTTTTGACATACTTAATATTAAGGGATATACCCAATACACCTATGGTATATTAATATAACTATGGTATATTAAAGTATATATCACATTTGTGAACATATTGCTAAGGATGACAGACTTCATCACTCATTTATTACACTCGTTTTTCCAATAAGCACTCTTCCATATCTTTCCATGCAATGCTTCAATAGAAAAGATGCTGAAGACCATCTTGCATCAAAAATCTCTGGCTTCTTATAAAGCTTAGTCCACCTCTTCCTCAATTAATGAAAAAAAAGACCCTGGTCTCTATCATGATACATTTAGCATAATAAAGTTATAAATATATGCATAATATAGAATGAGTAGTTCAGAGTGGTTGTTTATGTTGTGGCTATAGTACAGAACTACACCATTTGAACAGTGTGTCATGTAGCTTAGATGACTGTAACCAGCTCTGTTCTTCTGCTTGTTGGTGGAAAAAGGATAAGAAAGACATGTTTGCACTGACAACGCAGAACTGTGGTTGCCGCAATATCCATGCAACTTCATTTGTTATAGTGGTATTGGTATTTTTATGCATTGTTAATATTGCTAAATAATTGGAGCCTGAATAAGTGGTATGAAAAGACCTGTCAGGTTTCCTAAGTGCATGCTTGCATGTGTGTACACACGTATTTATGTGTATATTTTTAATTGTGGGAATACTTATGTATTATATATATTTTAAACTCCCTCCTCATTTATTTCATATAAAATATGAGAAGTGTATCATTGTGCTAGTTGGCATTGCAGACATCTAAGTTTTGGAAGGGAATAACTACTTTTTTTACTGAATTTACAAGCTGTTGAGGCAGGCAACATCATACCTGTAGATAATTCATCTGTGCGGGTACCCACAGGAGTAAATATTTGGCTGGTTGTAGCAGATGATTTGTTGAAGGCTAGGGAAGAGCTCTGAGCAAAAGGGAAAAAATGCTCTGTAGGTAGGTAAGTACATAAAGTGAAAGGATTGAGTACCTAATAAAGGACTGCTAAATCTAGCTTTACTTTCCCTCATAAGCATCCTCATCTCTTTCTCAAGCCGTTCAGTGTGATTGTGTTCCCTCTTCGCTCTTGGTGAGAGTGCAGTACGATTACATACATTGGTTCAGCAGGCTCTGTCATTGTTTCCAGTGTGACATAAATCTAATCTTTCTGAAGATGAGCTTATACGGCTGAGAAATGTAGCAGCGCTGATCTCTGAGCATAACAGCACAGTGCAATAGCTGCCCGTTCTACACATCCATGTAAATGCATAGCAAAATTGTAACTCTTCTTTGATTATGGCATGGCAGATCATTGCATTGTGCTATGTCAAAGCCATAAAGCAAGTACTATACATTTCTTTTAAACAATGTGCTAGCTATTTTCATACATATGTGTTTATATATACACACGTATGCACACATGTGCATGTACACTTTCTCTCTTTCCCGTCATGATGACCAGTTCCATGTTCCTGGTTTTTTTGGGTAAAACAGATTAAAAATCTTCTTTTAGGTGTAACATTTCAAAGGAGAGAATTGATGATTTGACCTCTTTATATATTTCTTTCTCATTACTTGGTATTAGTCATTATTGAAAATAAAAGACAATTGAAATCTGCGTTATGTAGTTCAGAGTAATTTTGGGATTAACAGTTCAAAAAACATATTTTGGGCTGTGTCTCCATCTTCTTACTCCCTTCTGCATAAATGGCCTTGGAGGGCCTGAAACCTATGTGTACTAGACTGGTCTGGTGTTGGCTGTCTGATCTGAGAAGTTTGGGAAATTGTAGAGAGTTCTCCCATTGAGTTAGCAGGCTGTGTTAAAGTTCCTGGGGATAAGGGTGAATAGCCTGTGCTTGTAAGAAGTAACCTATGCTTTCTCCTTCTCACCTTGCTCCTGTTTACCCATCATGGCTGGTTGGCTGCAGATCCTGTGGGGAGATGTTGATAACAAAACCCTGGGCTTCTGAACACAATATATCTTGTTTTGCTCTTGCCTTTTAAGTGGGATTCCCCTCTCACCTGATGTTGATATCTTAAATGTTTATGCCCAAGTTGTATCTAAGCCTGCTCTCAAGTCACATGTGCTGTGATAAGGGCTGTCCCATTGGCCTTAAAGTAGTAAGACTTGTCATTTTGGATATCACTCTGTTTCTCTGGACTAAAGACCTCTGGTTTCAGGTAAGATGGAAAGCTGAGGTGGTACAAGCCAGCTCTTACTGCCCTACTGCCTAGTTTATCATATAGGTGAGGCCCAGATGCAACTGTGTCAGTTGGTAGGATTTTTTGTCTCAAATGCAAAAGAGTGAAGTGCAGTTTTGAGAAACTTGTGAATTACCCCTTTGTGATACTCTCATTAAACTAAAGGGAAACAATCTGCTAGCTTCTTCTTTCCTTGTAGTATCTGTCATGGAGGGACCCCAAAGTTAGTTTTAGGCGGACAACCAGGTCCAAAACAAGTTTTTCTTCTGTCCGGGAAAAGAACCAATTAGAAACGGGGTTAATACAATCAGTTACTTCGGTAACATAAAATACAGGTTCGGATATCAACTTTGAGGAAATTATTGGGGTGCAGCAAATAGTAACAATAGAGATCCACGGTGTGCATACACATGGTTCACCAAAAACAATGCCAGAGCTGTCCCTGACTCCAGGAAACAAATACACATGCTCATATTTAGGCACAGAATATCCTCACTTTGCCTAAGTGAGGAAAAACAACACTCGTAATCCTGAAAGGAAATATTAAGAATTTTATCACTCACCCACAGTGTTCGGTGAAGCAATCCCAGTCCCAGGAGATTACCTTAAGCAGCAATCCTGCCTAAGGGGAGGACTCTCAGAGGCATCATTTGGCCTGTGCTCTGAGAGGACAGGCCAAGCCAACCTCAGTGGGGTCTCGTTTATACACCCGAGTCAGACCTGACTGTGGACATTCCAGAAGCTTCTCTGCAACCCCATGCTGGCTGTGGGTTGTCCTGAAACTTCTCAGTACCTTTCCCCCCCACACTCTGGCTGTGGGCACCCAGAAACTTCTTGGCCCCTTGGCACCTCTGCGTCTCCTTCTCCTCTCTCTTAATGACCCTGGCCAATGGGCTCTGGGGCCAAACAAAAGAAGCTGTTACCCCCATTGCAGGAGAGGTGGGAGAGGATGTGTTGAGGGAGGGGGAGATGTGCCTGCATCTTCCATATCAAAGGAGGGGGTGAGGGGGATGTGCATCTGCCACAGTACCTTACACCAATACAGGAGGAGAAATTTTTTGCTAGCAGACACTGCATGGATGCAGAAGTGACATTAACAGTTTCAAAGCTGTAGCTTCTTAACCTTTCACTTTTTAATTTTTGTTTACCTGCTTTATAAGCTGCTGTGAGGCCTAAACTTATGTTCTGCTGTTTTAGTATATTTGGGTTGCCTCACATTTAATCAGTTACACGCAGGATCTTTGATCTGCTGGTTTGGAGCAGTTAGGAAGACCAGGGTCTAAGGGGGAAAAGGCTGAAAGAAAAAAAAATGTTCTCAAGTGATGCTGACTCTCTTGTACTCCATGAACAGCTTTTGTTCATATCAGACATTTCTTCAGAGGACTTTGTCTCTGCCTTGTGACACTAGGCACAAAACTAGCAAAGAATTAACCAACAGTGTCATGATCTTTCCTGACTTCTGTGTTTCTTTCAGTTTGTACTGTCTGTCTCCTCTGACAAAAGAAACTTACAACAAATTGAAATGGTTTTAATTTTCTGAAGATGCTGTGTGTTGCTGCTGAAATCTCCTGCATATGCAGCCTTACTGTCTAGGAAATCAATAGTAATCCAGGTAATCACGAGTTGGCTAAATAAGACTGATTTTAAAAGCTGAGTTTATAGTATCCATAGTATTACGTTGCTTAATCCCATGCAATACTTGCAACCTCTTTGAATTACAAAATGCTAGGTATCAACCTTTCGAAAACTCTTATGGTAATATTAGTTTTGGTGATTACATTGGACACTTCTTTAAGATGAAAAAAAAATAACGTGTTCTATCATTAGATTACAGTAATTGCCTTTAAAGGCAGAATCAAGACTGTATACAAAAAATTATGTTTGAAAAACATAAAATTGTATTTTGGGAGATGGAATTTGGATTTTTTTTTTCCTGATTGTTTGGTAAGCAGCTCTTAGAATACAAAATCATTTATTTATCCTTATAAATAGAACAGGTGCAAGATGGGGAGATTAATGTTAAGCTGTAAAGTCTCCTTAATGTGGTTGAGTCATTCCTGTGTCAATTGTAGTACTGTAAAAAGAAGACAGAGAAGTACTTGACATACTTTTAATAATGAAAAGAAAAAATGTTAGCATAGCCTAACATCGAATGAAGAGTATTTCTTATGTAAATATTTAATTCTATTATTTTTGAAGATTATTTTATTTTGTTTGTTTTTCTACATTTTAATTTTGCCTTTAAATTATTTTTCAAACTAAAATTATGTTAACTAGATTTATTTTTAAATGTTATAAGTTTACTGCCTTTGGTAAATGCATCTTGCCCCGAGTTGTTTTGTACTTGTAAATCTGTCCAATCCGTAAGGAGTTACAATTCAAAAAACAGAATGGGAAGTTACAAAATATAGAAAATGTGTATAGTGAACTGGACTAACATTTCTATATTTTTGTTATAATTACATCAGCGTATTTAATTTGTATTTTGAAGATGCATTGCCAGCCAATGAAATTATCTATAATTCTAATGTAATCTAAACACAAGGGAACAGAAGTTGGAACACAGTAGATAGACCAAACCAGTACGAAAAAAATTAATATATATTTTTGTGGTTGCTTAGCCAAACCCTGAGGCCAGAGTGGGACTATTATTTCCGGCACCACTAAATTTGTTTAACTAGTTTTAAGAAAACTTGGGGTCGTACTCATTGAACTGTTTTGGGGAGAAAAGCAGCCAAAGCAATTTTGGCTGAAGTGTTACCTATCAAGTATCTGTTAACTCCCTGAATCATTCTCTGTCTTAAATGGTAATGTTATAATCCTGAACTAATTTAGTAATTAGTAACCTTAATTACAGTACAAAGTAATGGAACTCTGTACATGAGCTAAACTAGTATCAGTGATGCACGCACTCAGGACGAAAATCCTGTCAGAGGTAAATGATCTTTGTAGTCTGTGGATATTGAAAACTGCAAGTTGATGAACAAAAAAGGAATAAACAATCTTGCAATTTTCATAACTGAAGGAATCTATCTTAAGAGAATTCTGGTGTCTGTGTGTACAAGAAAGTTCTGTTTCAGCATGATTTTAAATAATTTACTAGTTTCCTGATACAGTAACAGACTCCATTAGTGTCAGTTATTTGTGATAGTTCTTTAATCTATTGGCCAATTCCTCCTAAATTGTCAGGCAGTAGAAGCCTGAGGGCAACGAAGGAGTTTCTGCAAGTCCTGTGAAATTCAGTAGCAGGCGAGGAGTCTACGTCTGTGTGTGCAGAGGGAAGGCAGGCAGAAGACAACCTGCCTCTCACTACTGGAGGAAGTGCAGCTGGGTGTGCCTGCGGGTGTACCAAGCAGGCAGACAGTACCTGCTGGGGCTTGGTTGGGGATATGACTCCCATTTAAGGCTGTCTAGCCAAAAAGTGAAGGTAGAAGTTGGGAGGAAGGAAAACTGAAGTCCTCAGATGACATAGAGGTAAAGGAGAAAAATAAGAATACTGTGGGAAAGAGGGTGAAGCACACACTTGTTGTAAATGAAGGTTCATCAGCCCATGGACAGAGGACCATGCTTACCAAAATGTCTACTGCAAAACACACAGTTTTGAAGGAATACTTAAAAATACGCTTACTGTTGATCTGTTGTTGCATGTAGAGAAGTCAGGAAGCTCTAGCACTGATTATACACAGAGATTGTGTGCTTGGTCTTGAGCTGCATATATCTGATGCCCACCCTTTCTAATGCAAATTCATAACAAAGCAAGTATTTCCAGAGGTTCATTTGTAAAAATTTGAATTGGTTGCTTAAGAGAAAGAAGTTTGTAGAAGATGGATAACTGCTGACATTATGGTACACATAAATGTTGTTTTACCTGTTGTAGCTCTAGGAGATAAATGGGCAAGGCATTTACACATGCCCTGCTTCTGACCTCTTCAGCTACTCACTGGAATATCTTGTAGGGTAAAAAGCATCTGTTTCTGTCCTTGCTCTCAGGAGCTCTAAGAAGTACATGTGAAATGTGAACTACAGTTGCTGAAGGCAGTCTGAAAAAGTATTAATGTATATTAAAGCACTCAGACCATTTGAGAGAATGAAAAGCAGGGCATCAATATATTAATCTCAATCATACACACACAAAAAAATCAGTATTCTTAAATGTTGCCATTAAGGATTTTTTTGGAGACTGTTCACTCCCCATAAATTCATGTCCAGAGAAAACAAATTGCATAGAAAAAGAGATCTGTTTGTAGAGAAGTTAATTTCAGCTGCCTGGTTGCACAGTAAGTACAAAATCAGTATATGATTTGTATATTCAAAGATAAATTATACGTACAAGGAATAGATATGTGATATATTTTGAAAGACTGGCAGCAGCAACCTTGACAGGAGGGGTTACAATGACAGTGTTACTGTGTTGCTAGTAGCAACGTCTGTGTTAAATGTGCTTTAATTAAGCTTAAGTTTTGAAGCTTATTGTCCTCACAGTACTCCCTGACATTTCATGAAAATGGGTGGGGATTACGAACAAGGTTAGGCAGCCAGCTAGTCTCTGTCCACCTGGTCCCAGTGCCCTCTTCTCCAACTTGATGCCCGCGTACTTTCCATGCTCAATACAAGCACATGTATAAATTATTTCCTCGCACAATCACGAGTGTATTTTCCTCCCGTGCTTCCACATAAGCACGTGTAACTTTCCGTGCACATTTGCATGTGTACTTTAAATTATTTCCTCGTACAATTGCGAGTGTATTTTCCTCCCGTGCTTCCACATAAGCACGTGTAATATTCCATGCACATTTGCACGTGTAAGTAAATTAACCCTCGCAGGATTGCGAGTGTATTATAAATTTACCCTCGCAGAATCGCAAGTGTACACTTCCTGTACTCACTACGAGTACGTGTATCTCTTTAAAAATAATCCCACACCGTGTTTAGGCAAGTGTGCACTTCTCCGGGACTCAGGGATGGCTCCGGCATTGTTTTGAGTGAAGCCACGTGCATGCACACTGTGGACCGCCTGTTGTATTAGTTGCTGCCCCTTAATAATTTCCCTCAACTGATACCCGAACCTTTATTTAAGTCATTTTTGGGGTGCTAAAACCCTGTTTCTCACCGGTTAAATAAAAGTTGTTTTGGACCCTGTTGTCCCTTAAACTAACCGTGGGGTGCCTCAGTGACAGCATCTTAAAATTGCTCCATCATTTTGGAAAATTTTTCTCACATTCTGTAGTCTTTTTTTTTTTTTTTTTTTCTCCTCTGCCTAATAGTATTATTCATAGGATCAAAGTGATAAATTAAAATTATCTAGAAGAGTATTCTTTTAGGAGTAGAATTATTATATAAAATAGGCATTCACTATATCAAAATACATTTTTAAATATCATTGTCTACAATTTTCTTGTAAGGAAAGAAAAATGTAAAAGAACTACTGTGAACAGGGGCACCATCGGTTGTAATTTTTGCTGTCAAAGACTGATCAATACTTCATATATTTTGACTTTTAGGAGTGAGACTTATCAACCGAATAATTCTTTAATATTATTTTTAATAAAGATTATTATTTATAATATCATACTTCCTTAGCAATAATTTTGGTCCTGGTGAATTTTCATTTGCAGCAGGTAGCAAATAGCTTTCACGTTTCAGAACTTAGTCTGTGTTTTGCCTTCTATGTGGCAGATAGAATGTGGATGTATTAGCTTATTTGTTTATATTGGTTGGTTGGTTTGGTTTTTGTGGTTTTTTTTGCTGTTGTGTTTGTTTTGTTTTTTTAGGTGCATGAAGTATGAGTAAAATTAATATGATTCTTTCATGCAAAAATGCAAAAAACGTAATAAAAAACTAGTGGAAATTGTAACAAGGAACTGAAGAAGCAAATTTGCTTAAACTGTGTAAAGGGCTTTCAATTTGCCATTTAATCTGTGTAGTGGAAATGTAGAGTATCTTGTCACTTTTCTACATAGCATAGTGCTGTTAACCAAAGATAAAGGAGGAGGTTACAGAATATTACTCTAATTGTTATTATTTATGTGGTTGTTGGCAGTGAGATTTGAAGTATAAGAATGAGGCTGATTCAAATGACTATGAAAAGTTCACAGATGTGTCTGCAGTTTTGCTTCTTTTCTCGCATAAGTTGGATGAATATAGTTATGTGGGATGTAGCATATTGATGAAGAATACTACAAGTTCATATGCTTTGCAAATGTCAAAAGTTGTTATTACATATCTCTTTGCTAATTCTTGTGTGCTTTTACCACAGCTCTTTTCACTTACAACTTGTATTCATTAAGGTAGATTTAATTTTTTTTTTCCACTCAGTATAAACCCAGTTAAGCCTCCCATGTCTCAACTGCAAAACCAAGTGCATGTACAGCCAGGACTGAATCATACACCAATATTTTTCAGTAATAAATTTCTTTAATACCTATTGCTTTGCTATTATTCTCTAAGAAATGTATTTTCTGCACCTGAAATGAAGGACCAATATTTTTATTTCATTCAATGTAAAAATAGCAGCTGTTAGAAGCAGTCCAAATTTTTAATTAAAAATTACGTATTGCATCTTTCTCTGTTCTTGGGGAGGAGGAAGAACTTAATTTCCCTATTGATGTTTTTGTTGCTATATTACTTAATGAAATGTGCAGAGATGTAAAAGCATGCACATAGTTCTTGAAGGCATAACTGTGATGATCAAAAACTGTTCAGAAACAATTCTACATGAACTTGAAAATCAGGTTCTTAGAAAATAAAAGAACCCTGAAAACTTAATATCACTCTGAAAAAAGCAATTAATTACTGGACTGTTGAAATGTCAGCTTTCTTTTAATAGAAGTTGTGGACACAGTCCACAATTGAGAGGAGCTATTTGAAACAGAAAAGATACATCTTGTTTCAAGGCTGCCAAAATTATAGTATATATGAGTCATTAGCTCAATGGCTGAAATGTCAGCATCAAGTCTGTGAAAGGTCATGTGAGTTTTGTTTGTCATGTGTGTCACAGTTAGGGATGTGGCAGGACAAACTAGATTTCTTGCAAGGTGCCTGAAGATGGTACACTTGTACAGGTGCTCTCGGGAGTATTGTATATTGGCCAGGTCAGTAACTCAGGCTTTCAATTTATCACACTTCTGAGCACCTGTTACTCATAACATCATAATAACATAATATCATAAGCTGTTACTCATAGGAAAAAAAAAAAATTCATGGGAAGGTTGTCAGGTATTGGAATCAAATGCCCAGGGAAATGGTTTAATCACCATTCCTGGAAGTGTTTAAAAGGCATGTAGAGGAGGTGTTTAGGACATTGTTTAGTGCCAGTGTTAGATTAGCATTTGGACTCGATGACCTTGAGCGTCTTTTCCAACCAAAATGATTTTATGATGTTATTCTATTCATAGGCTCTCTGCATCCATTAGTTTAACCTGCAGGCTGGAGGTGGCAAGTTTGTGTGTGAAGTGTGCATGATCAGCAATTATGTTACCCTGATGTATGATAATGTCTTATCAATGAAATGGCAGTAAACCAGGTCAATAATGTATAAAAGGCAAATTTATTGCAGTCACTTTAAGAGGGAAAAAAAAAAAAAAATAAAAATCCTTGTTTCATGAAGAAACTCAATAACTACTCTCTTTGGAGATTTTGTTTGTTTGATAAATACTAAGTATTAAACAGGGGAAGTTAAGCATCTGTGACACACCCAAATGCATGAATTTTTCACTGCTTGTTCATGTTGAGAAAAGACAAGTGGAATTCCAGAATGATGTGAATTCTCTTCCCTGCTCTGTTAGAGCTGAATCCCTGCTAAATACCAGGCTGCTGCTTTTTTGTGTTCCCATTATTCCTGATACTTCAGTGAATACACGCCCCCTAACACATACTGTGACACACCATGATCATGGCTGGCCGTAAGCAGATCAATATACACAAGAGAACATCAGCTCTAGCTGCTCAAGCACCACATACATGCCCTGTTCTTACTCACTGGCTAGACAGGCTCAAACTCACATGCAGAGGTCTCTCTGGTAGGTTTCCCTTGACCTGTGTTTGCACCCATATCCAATCACAGACCTATAATCTCTCCAGTCTTCAGTTTCTTGCTAGCTAGTCAAGCGTGAAATTTGTGAACATCTGACATGCACACACACAGAGTAGACAACACACGCATTAAGAGAGTTTGAAATACAGTTTAATAAGAAGAAAGGATGAACTGCCATGGTCAGGTCCCAGACTTGCACTTAATTGCATACAACCAGCTGCTTGCATACCGCGTTCTCTTCTTTTTGCTGTGTGTGCTACTTCTGATCCACCTTGATCCCTCCCTTTTTCATCCTTGTGTTCTTGCAGATGAACAACCTGTCTCTAATTTCTTTTTTTTTTTTGCTTTAGGGCCAATATTATTACATCCATGCCCCATTCTGGTATTCCTGGTGTTACTTGAAGTAACCTCAGACTTGTAGTCTTGAGATGTTTACCAAAGGTCTGTTGTGTTAGCAAGACTGCTTCCAAAGAGATTTCCAGTGCCCCCTGTTCAGCTATCTATGAAGTGTGTCTGTTTCTCCCATAACACCCCCCTGAACTGTTTGTGAAACCCAGGTTTTTCTTATGGCACTATGTGTAATTTTTATCAGGGTATTACTCTAGCAGATTCTCCCATAATGTTCAGGAGTTTATCTTGTCCTCCTCAGTCAGCTTAACCTCACTCAGTGCACAGTTGCCTGCCCACATGCCTCGACATTCCACTTGTTCTCTTTTGCTCCAGAAAATAAGTTGTAGCCATCTTGGGCTGAGTTTCACCCAGTTTTCAGTCCATCTAGCTGGAGTAACCTGTGCTTAGGTTCAGGAAGACACTCAGGCTCTCATTGAACCAAGCAATTTAAAATTTATTCTATTTCTTTTTTATATGGAATGGTTGTAATATCAGCCATCTTTGTACAAAATCATCATCTCACTCTTCTGCCTAACTGCTGCATATGAATACTTGTGAACTAGAAGTCTGACTTACTGCAATGTGTTGGGTAGGAGCTCTGCATGTCTAGAAATAAAGAATCAGGAAAACCTATCTGAAGTTGGCAGTTTCTGTGAATGCATAATAGACAGATCTCTTTTCTTGTTCACAAGCAGGCATGAACTTAAACATCCATGGTAAGACGTCATGCTTGTTGTCAATGCTCATGAATTCCTCAGAAATAACAAAAAATTTAGTAATATTGCAGTAGACCAGCAATGATGGTAATCCAGTAATTTTAAATTTGTATGGGGAAAAAATTGTCTGACTTCACTTGCCTACTTTTTGATTGGGATAAATTCAAATGAAACAATTACAAATTACCTATCTCTTAGACTTTCAGCAACTTTATAGTGTGTTGTCAGTAAACAAAGGAAAAATAGAAAATCTAGGAAGTTATGACAGATCATTCCTACTCTCCATGCAACATCAGCCAGAATTGAGGAATTTCTGAAGAAATACTCGAGAGTGGCCTCTGTGGATTTTACATCAGTCAGTAACTGGCAGATAATGTGACAGCATTAAGAAAGACTGGCTGATGTAGTTGGCAAGCCACTTTCCATGATGTTTGAGAAGTCACAGCAGTCAGGTGAAGTCCTCAGTGGCTGGAAAAAGGCAAACATTACACCCATCTTTAAAAAGGGTAGAAAGGAGGACCCCAGGAACTACTGACCTGTCAGCCTCACTTCTGTGCCTGGGAAGATCATGAAACAGCTCCTTAAATGTATCACAAAATAGTGCCACCAATATGATTCAGACAGAATAGCTCTAGGCCATAACCGAGAACAAGCCTTTCTGGTTTATAACGATAAACATTGTCATACTGGCAGAACACACTGAAAACTTAAATAAGAGTATCTTATTCTTTCACATAACTCCCAGCTAATTATTTCAAGTAATGATTGTCTGTTGGCACATGTCTAGGCCATATTCTATTTGATACTCTTAAGTAAATGTAATATTTTCCCAGTGTCCCTCAAGCCTTTTGTTCTCCTCTATGTTCTCATTTGGTTCTATAGCCATTTGTCTCCCTCCTCAGAAGATGCATCTGTAGTTCATTTATAAATTCACTTAACCATTGGATCAATGACACAATTAGCTTTCTATTTCCTAGTTACTTCACCTATGGTCTTGGATATATTTTGTTCTCTAATTTGTATTGTTCTATATTTTACTAGCTTTTCTTGTTTTAATCAGTCTGTGATGTAATTTACCACTAAATGAAAAGGAAGTATATTGTAGTTGAAGAATACATATGGCAGAAAAATATACTATTTAGTATAGTGTTTTCTGCAGTGTAGTTGGTGAAAATCTGCAAGTTACTGAGGTCACAAGGCAGCTAGTCAAACATGATATGCATTATGGAGTTCATTATTAGAGCCATGAACCCAGAGACAGTAACACGGCATTTAACAGTGAGATTCTCATTAGAACTGAAACTAATAATTTGTATAGCTTAATATTAACTAACCTCAGCAATGATACACCAGCCAGGAATGCCCCTGAGAAGAGTGACAGTTGCCATTTTTCACATTTGTAGTGTTTATCACTCTATTTTTTTGAAAACTTAAATAGAAAATTTTAGTAATATCAATAGTTCTCAATACTGGGAGGGAAATCAATGTTAAGTTCTGCCAATATAAAGATCAAACTTACTTATTGTTAGTCTCAATGCCTGATTTTAGGAGCTATGGATTATGTTCACAAAACTTGAAGGAAGCTGGTGATTGACAGTCTGTATAGGTGCAAGTGTAAAAAGTTAAATATCAATATCTGAGAGCAAATCTGAAAACTGAAAAATTCTTTCACAATTTTACTTTGATCCTTGGATGTACAATAGTAGAATTGGTGTTTGACTCACTTAAGCTTACAGCTCTTCTGTGCAGGATAGTGAAAGCGCTGTGGGTGCCTCATCCTCTATTCAATATATTACATGCAAAAGGGAATACACCACAGATACACTGATAGCCAAGAATTTTTCACAGTATCACAGTATGTTTGGGATTGGAAGGGACCTCAAAAGATCATCTAGTCCAATCCCCCTGCTGGAGCAGGAATGCCTAGGTGAGGTCGCACAGGAACATGTCCAGGCGGGTTTTGAATGTCTCCAGAGAAGGAGACTCCATAACCTCTCTGGGCAGCCTGTTCCAGTGCTCTGTCACCCTCACTGAGAAGAAGTTTTTTCTCAAACGTAAGTGGAACCTCTTGTGTTCCAGTTTGATCCCATTACCCCTTGTCCTATCATTGTTTGCCACTGAGAAGAGCCTGGCTCCATCCTCGTAGCACTCACCCTTTATATATTTATAAACATTAATAAGGTCACCCCTCAGTCTCCTCTTCTCCAAACTAAAGAGACCCAGCTCCCTCAGCCTTTCTTCATAAGGGAGATGCTCCACTCCCTTAATCATCTTTGTTGCCCTACACTGGACCCTCTCCAGCAGTTTGCTGTCCTTCTTGAACTGAGGGGCCCAGAACTGGACACAATATTCCAGATGCGGTCTCCCCAGGGCAGAGTAGAGGGGAAGGAGGACCTCTCTCGATCTACTAACCACCCCCCTTGTAATACACCCCAGGATGCCATTGGCCTTCTTGGCCACAAGGGCACAGTGCTGGCTCATGGTCATCCTGTTGTCCACCAGGACCCCCAGGTGCCTTTCCCCTACACTGCTCTCTAACAGGTCATTCCCCAACTTATACTGGAACCTGGGGTTGTTCCTACACAGATGCAAGACTCTACACTTTCCCTTGTTATATTTCATTAATTTTTTCTCCACCCAGCTCTCCAGCCTGTCCAGGTCTTGCTGGATGGCAGCACAGCCTTCTGGCATGTCAGCCACGCCTCCCAGCTTGGTGTCATCAGCAAACTTGCTGATAGTACACTCTATTCCCTCGTCCAAATCGTGAATGAATATATTGAATAATACTGGCCCCAGTACTGACCCCTGAGGCACTCCACTAGATACTGACCTCCAACTAGACTCCGCACCAGTGACTACCACTCTCTGGCTTTTCTCCTTAAGCCAGTTGGCAACCCACCTCACTACTCTATTGTCTAGACCACACCATCTCAACTTAGCTGTGAGGATGCTGTGGGAGACTGTGTCAAAGGCTTTACTGAAGTCAAGGTAGACCACATCCACCGCTCTGCCATCATCCATCCACCTTGTTACATTCTCATAAAAGGCTATGAGGTTGGTCAAGCATGACTTATCCTTGGTAAAGCCATGCTGACTGCCCCTAATAACCCTCTTATCCTTGATATGCCTTGAGATGGCACCAAGGACAAGCTGTTTCATTACTTTCCCAGGGACAGAGGTGAGGCTGACCGGTCTATAATTACCCGGGTCCTCCTTCTTGCCCTTTTTGAAGACTGGAGTGACATTTGCTTTCCTCCAGTCCTCAGGCACCTCTCCCGTTTCCCAAGACTTGGCAAAGATGATGGAGAGCGGTCCAGCAATGACTTCAGCCAGCTCCCTCAGCACCCGCGGATGCATCCCGTCTGGACCCATGGATTTATGGATGTCCAGACTATTTAATTGCTCCCTAACCCAGTCCTCATCAACTAAAGCAAACTCCTCCATTGACCTGGCTTTATTCAGGGTCTCAGGGGTACAGGGCTCCCCAGGACAGCCTCCGGCAGAGTAGACAGAGACAAAGAAGGCATTCAGTAATTCTGCCTTCTCTGTATCTTCTGCCACCAGGGCACCCACTCCATTCATCAGTGGGCCTACATTGCCTCTGGTATTAGTTTTATCTGCTATGTATTTGAAAAAGTTCTTTTTGCTGTCCTTGACCCCTCTCGCCAGCTGTAATTCTAAGGAGGCCTTGGCTATCCTAGTTGCCTTCCTACATCCTCTAACAGCAGCCTTATATTCTTCCCAAGTGGCCAGCCCCTGCTTCCATGACCTGTAAACTCTCCTCTTCTGCTTGAGTATACCCAACAGATCCCTATTCAACCACGCAGGCCTCCTGGCTCCCTTCCTTGACTTCCTACGTGTGGGGATGCTCTGATCCTGAGCGTGGAAGAAGCAATCCCTGAATGCCACCCAGCTATCTTGGGCCCCTTTACCTTCAAGCAGTCTTGCCCATGGGATTTCCCCCAGCAATTGCTTGAAAAGGCCAAAGTTAGCCCTGCTAAAGTCCAGGGTTGCAATTCTACTTGCTGTTCTGTTCCTGCCACACGAGATGCTGAACTCCACCATCTCGTGGTCACTGCAACCCAGGCAGCCCTCAACCTTTACTGCTTCAACCAGATCCTCCTTGTTAGTGAGGATGAGATCCAGCAGTGCACCTCTCCTAGTCAGCTCCTCCACCATCTGCATGAGGAAGTTATCATCAATGCACTGGAGGAACCTCCTGGACTGTGGCTGGCTGGCTGAATGGTCCTTCCAGCAAACATCAGGGAAGTTAAAATCACCCACAACAACCGTGGCCTGTGACTGTGAGGCCACTCTCAGCTGCCCATAGAAGGCCTCATCAACTTCCTCAGCCTGATCTGGTGGCCTGTAACAGACGCCCACAACAGTGTCAGCCCTGCCAGCCTGGCCCTTGATCCTGACCCATACACTCTCAACCCGCTCCTCATCCCCTCCTGGGCAGAATTTAGTGTAGAATTTTCCAACTAGCTTGCTTGCAACTGTAATCAAATCTACATACAAAACCACTTTTTTTAATACCTGTAGTCCAAAATGCACAACAAAATTAATATTGTCTTTAAAATGGTTACACAAGAACTTACTAGCACCTACCCCTGTTCCTTGGTGTTAAGCCCACTCTCTCCATGTCCCCCTGTGACCTGATATTAAGAGTTTCAGGCTTCCTGAAGCAGAGTGCATCTCACCATGAGATGCTGCAGCGTGTCATCAGCACCTGGGAAATGTTGGATGCTGGTGGGGAGAGCTATTTATTCCTTAGTCTGAGGGTCTGTGAGGGGTTATTTTTATAATGGAGGGATGACATTTCAATCTCCTGAAAGGTTTCTGAATGATCCACATAGAATATTTCTAGGTGTAAGCATCCATTCACAAGGAAAAGCATTAAAAAGTCCAGAAGGACTATGAGAGGTAATGCCTGTGGCACTCACAGGTTGTGCATATATTCCATAATCTTTAAAAGTTTTTGTTGTTATTGAGCACTTGTTCCCATTGTACTTTCTGACAGAGAATATGTTTGTTGAAACTCATTATTTGGAGTTGGCCTTACAAAACCAAGCTTTCATATTTAGGGCCAATGGTTAGCTCTTATTTATGAGATACAAATTTCATGTGTTTTACTAGTTGTAGAATGGTGAAAATTAACTCTCAAATAATTGCATAAGATATTAATTAGGAATTTAGACTTTTCATAATTATGAAATTTCTAAGAACTTTCACTTTAAACTTAAACCAGCTCTTTCTGAGTCTCTTAATGCAGTTTTAGCTAGTCTAAACATTTGAGTTATAAGAACTCTTGAAAAAGTGATTCAAAGAAGAAAACATATTTCTCTTTTTTATTTAGCCCCTCCCCATATTTATTCTTCAAATTAAAACTGCCCTCTTTAGTTCTTTTGATGGTAGTCAGTTGAAAATTTAGAAGTAGGACACAAAGAGAGGTGGTTTATACTTCTGTTCTTAAAAGTAGCTTCTTTGGGTCTTGGGTATTGCAGAGGTTATCACAACTGATGATTTTACTTGTAAGGTTTGCCATATGTTGTAAATTTAGCTTTTTTTTTTTTTTTCCTAAAACCTTGGCATCTGAAATAAAAGAATATATCAATATTAGGTTTAATTTAAGATGCACATTCTTTTAATGTCTATAGTTGAGGAGAAAAGTTTGAAAATATGCTCTGTGCTGGAGAACTGTAAAGACCGTCTGAGAAGAAAAAGCTTTCACTCTTCCCCTTTCTTAAAAACATGGTTTCTAAACATTCAGGCTATACAAATTTCCTGGTCTGGAATTTCCTTATTGTAGTATCTGTGCAAGCGTATACTGCTGCTGTCTCTTTTATATAACTAGTGGGTGAAATATCTTCATACTTGGAAATTATTAATTTTCTTCATGGTGTATTTTCTGCTGCCTTGTGACTGCAATTCTATTAAAATATTGAAAACAAACCTACCTTTTAAAATATCAGTATGTATTTTTTATTAGAAATGAATATTAGAGCTTAATATATTCCTGTTATAACAGGGATGTCAAACTCATTTTCACATAAATGTACGAGTAGTTACATTTATACAGTCCTAAAATTACATTTGGCACTTTGAAGGCAACTGTGAGGCTGATGTGGCCCCCAGTGAAAATGAGTTTGACACCCCAGTGTTGTAAATAATTTTATACCAGCTTTAAATACCTATTTTTAATACTGATGAAGATCAGGTGAATTTACCTTGCAACTCCGTCTTCAGTAGCAGTATCTGTGGAGTTGGATTGTGCCGTGCTGTTGTAGGATACAAATGAAAAATTTATTTTTCTATGCCAATGACTTTTATCAAACTTTAATTGCTACTCGAAACATATATTTTTTATGAGATCCAAACCAGTCAGAATCTTGAAGTATATCTGTCTGCACCTTTTCTTTAAAATAAATGCACTGAAAATACCAAAAGGCTGATAACTGAGGTTTAATAAAACACCAACAAGAGCAAAGTGTAGCTTTTCATATGAACTAAAATTCAACTTATAACATATGGAAATGAAAGGAACTGGAATCAGTGCCTCCCTGCTCATTGAGCCCTGGCAGAGCAGTGTTTTATTCCTGTGGCCTTGCTTTCCAAGTGATTTCCAGTTACATCCTCAGTTGCAGCAAACTTCACACATCTACCCTTAGATCCTTAGGAGAATCACTGTTTGCCATCTCTGAAAACCTGGCAGTACATCTGTTCCCTGTATTTTCTCAGGACTCTCCTGGCACATGCCCTTTCTGCAAGTTCCTTCCGTGCTGTGTTGTTGTTTCTTCCTGCTTCACCTTGCATTCCAGAAAGCTTTCCCCAGCTCGCCTGCTCTCAAGGCCATCTCTCACTCCATCCACTGGGTTCCTCCTAACATGACACATAAGTTCAACAATTCTTGTTTTGTATTTGTATCCTTTCAAAGAAAATTGATTGTGCACTTGATTATGAATAACCAGAAAAAAAATACTATCTTTCACAACATATAAAATAGGCAACAGAGAAACAAGTTAAAAGACTTTGTATCATCACTTCCAGAAGTTCCTGGAGCACTTTGTATCAGTTTACATTATAACAATGTTACTTTTAAGTGATTTGTCCTACCTTACTCCTTCTGGTTGGCTTCCCATATAGGAAGTGTGGAGTTACATCCCGCATGAACATCCTTTCAAACAAGATGAAATCCTAAAGGAAACATGAGGCAATAGTGTTACAGGGGAAAGCATTTAGGCTGACATTTTTGTGTTTATGAGACAGATCACCTTTCACCTTTGTGGTGGTTTTTTGTGTGTGAGTGGTTTGTGTGTTTTGTTTTGTTTTTTGTTTGTTTGGTTGGTTTTTTAGTTGTTGTTTGTTTGTTTGTGTTTTGTTGTTGTTGCTTTTTCCTAAAATGAAGGTGATAAATGCTTTGGGTTCATAGGATACTGTATATATTTTGCTCTACAAAACTTGTTTTACTGATATAAGTATTTTCCCCATTTTATATATGTATTTTAAGGGTACTTGGAAACAGGGTCTAATTATGCCTGCTGGCAGGCATTGGCAAATGTATACGTGTTTTTGTGTTGTACTCAATTTTAACAATAACTACAGACTATCTTCTGATGTTTTATGGCCTACTGTTATCTTTTCACTGCAGATTGAGTGTCTGTGTTATAATTCACTGAGACTGTGCTATACAGAAGGTAGAATATGTTTTAACTATAGTCTTATTGTAAAAACCTGCATGTCCCGTGAAAGTAGTTATGGTCCTAGGCAGTGATCAGAGTTCAGTCCTTTCCTTCAGAAGAGAATATGGTAACTGGCAAGGTTTTTCTAGTCTCTCTATATTAAAGTTTCTTATTTGTTTCTGACTTTCCATAAATCTCACCTGTGTCTTGGAAGGGGGAAAATGTGTTTATCCATTGTTAGGCTCTCAGCCTGAGATACATTTAGATACTGTGCATCTTGTATGTATTTGGGAAAAATAAATGTGGTCCACAAGGCAACTTAAACTGTTCCATTAGTAAGATTTTAGGCCTTTGCTTAAATAGCTTGGGTAGAAGGCAGTGTTGGAAGGCCAGTGAGGACAGAGTTGAGCAGGACATCTTCAGCTGCCTTAGTGCCCACTTTGCCAGTTGCAACATTGTTATTGAGCATCAGTACAGCTGGACCATAGGAGATTAACCTTCTTACCTAGGGGCATTGCTATAAGCAAAGCTAGTTAGTGTGGACATAATACATAAGCACTACTGTACATATAAACACTGATTTTGCTAATGCTATTGCAACATTAGCAAAGCAAAAATGAGGGGCTTGTAGAAACAGACTGACCCAGACAGTGATACAAAGACCCAGGATACTACATGCAAGCTGGTAACTCTCCTGTGACTAGCACTGAAGCCAAACTTGCTTTCTAAGAGGTATCCTATCCCCATACGCACAGCCTAAGCACTGCTTTAAATTAACAGGTCTGATATTTTGTTTCTAATTTCTAGATGGCTGCCTAGAGTTATACTGAAATGCTTGCATGCTTAGATGTCTTTACTGTGGTTTTTGCATGGAGACTATATAGTACAGAGGTGTACATATAATTGGGTCCCCGAATATAAGGCTCTACAAAGCTGATTAAGACTTAGCGCATGACAGAATGTAGGCTTCTTAAGTTTCAAGGACTTGAAACTAAATTCCCTTGCTAGATGAAATGCTCCTCTTCTAAGTAATTATTTTTCCTTCATGAACTTATGAATGGCAGTTAGAAAGTTAACTAGGTCTTACTACTATGGAAATCACACCCTTTAGGATGACCCTAATTAAGTTACATAGAGAATTGCTGGTAAATATTGTCAGGAGCAGAACTGAATCAGTACAGCACTATGGCATTAAAGGAGTACCACCAATTGGATGCATATATAGACTTTCTTAGATTGTGAACAGTAAGATCTTGCAGAAAAGACTAAAAGTGTGATTTTTCTTAAAAAATTCGGAGATGAGCTAATGTCTTTTAGTCTGTCCAAGTTTTCAAAGTTTATTTGTAGTATCAAATCCAGTTTAGGAAAGAAAAAATATTCCAAGAGTATGTTAAACCTTGATGTTGTATACTACACAGGTGTCGTGGTTTAACCTGAGAAAGCAACCACAACCATGATAGCCACTTGCACACTTCCTTCCTTAAAGAGACAATCAAAAGTGAAGGGAGAAACTTGTGAATTGAGATAAGCATAGTTTGATAAAATTAAGAAAAAATCTAATATACTACTTCAAATATATATAAGATGGGATATAGAATATAAAATATAAGGTACTCAGTGCAATTCCTCACAAGCTCCATCCACACCAAGTAGCCAGTCCTGCAGATCACTGAGGTCCTGAACAGCTGATTCTGGGGGAGGACAAGAAAAAGGCAGAAAGGCCCAGAGGCCTCTGCAAAATGGCAGGATGGCAAAAGGCTAATCTAAAACAAATCCTGAATGGAACTCAAACAAAACAGAACAAAACCAGAATGGGTCTCCCTGGGTGGAAAACTTGACTCTTCTTAAATATAACGCATGATTCTAATGGCATAGAATATTATAATTGATCAGTCTGGATGTCAGTCAAGGTCTGCTCCATCCATGCCTCCTTCCCAGCTGCCTCATACCTAGAGGCAGAGAACCCAGAAAGACCTTGGTTGCCAGACAACAACTAAGATAATAGTAAGTTCATACATTTTGTCTGTTTCACCTCAAAGAAACAAGAAAGTTACTTGAAAAAAAAGTATTAACTCTGTCCTGGGATGTTACCTTGGGAACAAGAAGATAAATCCAAACAATGGCTGTGCTAGCTAAGAGAAATAAAAGTTTCGAACTGCCTGAAGAAAATTTACCTTGCTTTCAGTCAAACCAGCACCCAGGAAAGTGTACAAAGGCAGGAAATTCAAGCTACACTCTGTGAGGCTCTTGCTGTAAATGTGTAACATACATGTTACGGCTGTCCACCCTTGGAGAGCGTCAGCCATAGATTACTTTTATTTTCAGATTCAGGGACAGAAAGTTAGTATATTTTTATTTTAAATGATTCCTTATTTATCATCATAACTCTTGAGTTATTTAATATAATTAATACAATGTTTAGCTTAAATGATGCAAAACATTTATAGGATCATGACTTTAAATAAAGCCCTGTACAGCTAGGATACATCCCCATGTTTTAGTAACAGACAAATTTGCATGATGTACTTCAGTTTAATAAGGAGTTAATTTTATAAAAATATAATTCAAATATACGAAAAGACCCTCAAAGACATTTCATTTGTGTTCTGAAAAACATGAAGTACCTTGCTGTTTTCCAGGCTCTAAAAATGTCTGAGATTTTTTTGAACTGTGAGGGAAGGGAAGGTATGAATTCCATTTTAAGGAGAGAGTCTACTTTTGCTTAAGAGTAGTTGGGACAAGTGAAGGCTGATGTTTAAGTACCACTGATCTTTAAAAACTTCCCAGAATAGTAGTATAAATTTACATTGAAGTACTTTATTACCAAAACATTTTAGATATTTCTATTGCTATGATATTAGAATAGCACCTTAACACTGGATTGTGGCAGAAGAGCATAAAGTTTTACTTTTAAATGCAGTGTGATGCTTTGCCTGTTTGTTGGACGTGGAAGTCAGTGTCTTCTGGAATAATGAATTATGTTATTCTCATTGTTACAGGCAATATAAGTATGGAATTCTCATAATTCTTTCCTGTGTGGTGTTTTTGTTTGTTTTTTACTTCCATTTTTTTTCTGTAGATGAATTTCTGTCTCTTTATTATTTCAGTCTTGCTTAACTGTGGTGTTCAAGACAGCAGAAGCAGCATATTGTGTTGAGTTATTGAATGCCAAAGCCAGCTCAGGCTGGATCGCTGCTGTACTTGCTCAGTTTTTCCTATGAGACTCATTCTCCATTAGTTGAGGTGGCTCCTGCTATAGTAGCTGCTATAAGACCACTCAAGGGTTAGTTTCCTCTAAGGTTAAATCTCCTTAAGGTACACACGGGATTTCCTCATCCTCTTGCACTGTGCACAGAATACACGCAAGTCCTTGAGTGAAAGAAATCCCGTGAATTTGTTCACTTTTTCCAGAGAGAGGAGCAACTCAGTAGCAACCCAGTCAGCTCCATATGTGGGCTATGGTGACTGTATCTCCTTCAGAAGTCCACTGGGGCTTTGTTTGGGCAGGGCCAGGAAAGTTAGCAGATCCTCTAGCGTTAACAAGCCAAGTGGCTTCTGCTAAATTTGCTGAAGATACAATTTACTTCCAGTTTTCCAAGGTGGGCCAACACAGCTTAAATAAAATTTTAGCATGCTCCTTTGAATCTGGAGGTGGATCAGACTGTTGTTTGCAGTGCTTATCTCTGTTCAGCTGTGTCTTCCCTGGAACTCCTTGTGGTTGTTGCAATTGTTAGCTTGATCTTGTAGGAAGAACAATTCCATGAAGAAAGAACTTACTACTTTTTTTTTTAGTGGTTGAAGTGTTGTTTAGTGGTTGCTGATGTAGATTTGAAGGCTGAAGGAAGTGAATGGCAACAGGTGTAGCCCTGTGTCTTCTGCCTTGACATGTGACCAGGAACACATTTGTTGTTTTACTATTTGATTACAGTCTTATAAATCACTCTGATAAACCTCAACTTTAATTTACTTCCCCCCCTCCCCCCCATCCAAATTAAAGTTTTTGGCAGCTGTCTTTGATTGTGATAAACTTTTTGCAATAATTCTGAGGAAACATCCAAGCACTCATTCAGCCAGAGTGTTTTTTTCTGGACAGGGCACTCAACAATGAACTTTCATTCATGTCTTTGACCACAAGAAGAGACACTCAATATCTTAAATCTTACTACTGCTGTTCTGCAGATGCATGAGGGATTCTTTGCATGCATCCAATGCAAGTTGGATTCTTCTATTTACTAATTTCAGCAAAACTCTTCCCAAGAATCTGACTCAGGCAGAATGGAGCTGTTCAAGGCAGCTTGATGTGTTTTCTTGCAAGTCTTGAAGTGGAGGAAGAGCTACACTTGTGGAGGTAGCAGTTCCTAGGAACTTAAACACCCAGCTGTATTATTGTGTATCGGCTTTTAATTTATTGGGGAGTATGTAGAGACTGATTTCTGCTGGAATTCTACCAGAAAACTGAGTGTGCTTTTTAGTTTCGGTTGTCTTACTTTACTCAAGGACCTGGGTGCGTTTGGTGCACAGTGCAGAATGATGAAGAAATCCAGTAGGTGGCACAAGTACACAAGGGATTTTTACAATCCTTTTTTTATCGGAGTTTTTTTATGTTTGATTCATTTAAAGGATTGTAGTTCAAATTTAGTCCAGATTGTTAAAGTACTCCTACTCCTTTATTCATATATATCTCAAAAATTTATCTTAATTGGGTGTGTGTCTCCGTTAGATTTATGTTATGCTCTTCTGCTTCTCCTTTCATACAAGTTGGATTCTGTGATAGATCAGAGAGAAAACCAAAATATTTTCTGTCTGTGTTAATAAAGGGAACTTCTCAGTACATCTCTTGAGAGCAGTGGCAGTTAATTCTCTCGCATGTTTCCACAACTAGGATCATAAAGTAAACAAATGTTTTTTTGTCTAAAGAGACAATTGTCTTTCATACAGAAGAAGTTTTATCTTTAATCTCCATTTTGCATCTTTATTTTCTAGATTACTTTGTGATTTATTTTAAAGTTATCTGATTTTCACGTTCTTTACTATGCTATGAAAATTTCTACTACAATTTTCAGGTTACAGTTCCCATTTGGTATGAAAGCAGGAAGTTATTCCTTTTGAACACACAATAAACTGCTGTCTTTAATGAGAGCAAAACCTCTAGAAGTTTCATCTGTGTGTATGCCACGTGAGGATCACTTGAGATTTTAAGAATGGTGAGGAGACTTTCACGTTTACTGTCATTCAGTCTGTCATAGCAAAATGTCTACATTTTGAATCCATATTTTTTCTCTCTGTCTTCCTTACTGGTTTCCCTGACAAAAATAAAGTATTTTATTTTCTACTAAAATACAAGGTAGCACACAGTGAAGAGTTTGGGTTATAATTTTGTTTTCTGTGGAGTTGAGCAGAGACACAACACTTATTAATTACAAAGGTCAGAGGAAAAGCTATAGTGTCTTATTGCAGATATACAGTCAAGACATATTGGCTGTCTACTGATTTTACATTTCTGTTATTTGTATAATTATCTGCATTTTTCTATAATTACCCAAGTTAGAAAAAAATAGTTCTTAATAGTATGTGACTAATAAATCTTGAGAGTCTAATAAAATGCACTGGAAAAAAAGAACAGTGCACTTTCAAATTACTGTGTGTCTACAATGTAAATGCATTGTATTTACATTATCCAGGTCTACCTGCTTCAGAAGCTTCTTTGTCTTGGAGCATGTTATGACTTCTCATTCTTCTTGCCAAGAGACATTTAGATGTGGTAGCCATATTTCATCATTTTAGGTAAGGGAAGAGAGCCAATCTGGTTTTATGAAAGTCAGTCATTGTGAGAGAAAATAAATGGAAGAAGGTCACTGAAGAGCTACCATGGAGCTAGCCTTTAAACCTTTCTAAAAATAAATTGTATCATATGGATAAACTTCATGGGCTCCTGTTGTGATGGGAAAGCTTCAGAGATAAAGCTGTTCCCTTGGAGCAGCAAAGGCGTGAGAACTGGTCCATCTAGTCACAGCATCGGGCTTATAAAAATATGTTGCCAAAACAGATCCCAATCTCAAGTATCATGTTGTTTGGCTTGTAAAATTGTGAAGGCAGCTATCATACTGCTTTTAATTTACTCCCTTGGCCTGTAACTATGATAGCTCCTGTAACACTGTGTCAGTAATGCTTTCCTTCAGAATATCAATGTGAGATTCCACTGTGGCAGCTGCAGTGGCTGCTGCTTTTTTCTTTTCCTTTTTGCATGTGAAAGTCAAGCATATCTGAAATCTTAATTTTTATATTTTGCATTACGAGATGAATGCTGCTCCTCTGTTTTTTTTGGAAGCAATGTAGCTCCTTGAGTAAGAAGAAACTACCTCCTGATGATTTAAGAACCACATTAACAGGTTCTAACCTTCAAGATTGTTTCTTTGCTACTTTTGCTTTTAAATAAGAGTATACAGGTGGCTATAATAATTTTTGCACCTAAGTTTTATTTGCTTTAAACTTATAACAAAATCCTAATTAAAACAAGGCAAGAGAGCCAGGTGATCTGTGCATTAACAGTTATATTCCCATTTCACAAAAATAAAACAGTGTAATAGCATCTAATAATTTTAATTTCTTCCATGACTCTTCCTCAAATTATTCCATAACTTGTCTACTCAAGTAATACAAAAAATGAAGCATCTCTGTACCCATTAATTTTTTTATTTATTTTTTTTTTTTTTTTTGAAGGGGGCAGGTTCAAAATACACTTATTTGAAAAAAATAAAAACATTCAGAACCTAAGTTGTGGAGCAACAAAAATCAATGTATAAATGTTTTGATTTAATGTTAGGATTTAAAATATGTTATTTACTATATCTTCTGAAAGCTTTCTTACTACAATGAAGAGCTCTAATTCAAAACTACTCTTAAAAGACTGATTTTGTCCTTTCAGTATTTTCTATGCTCAAAGATAAAAAAACAACTACAGAAAACTTCTGTAAACTAAACCTCGTTATATTGATCACTTTCATAACAAATGCATGTAAAATTGTTAGGTTACTATTTAAATACATTCAAAGTCATTTTTCATGCCATTCTTGCCATGACTCTCAAAATTACTTGTTTTTTGCCAAGAGAATGTGCAAGAAAAACACATCCATTATTCATCTTCCTCGACCCTTTAGGAATAATTAGGTAATAACTTTTCTCTTTTGTTTTATTTTTGTTTTGTTTTGTTTTGTTTTCATTACAGACTCCAACACAGTGTTTTTACGAGTCACTGACAGATCTTCCAGGGAAAGCTTTTCCTGACACAAGGATTAATTACTGCTAACTTACTTGTTAACCCTTCCAAAATTTCACTTCAAGTTGTGAGAGAACAGTGGTATTAAGTGTTAGATAGACAGTTCTCCCTGTCACAACATAATGACTCACCTGGCAGTGCAGCTGCACAAAGATTTGGCAATTTCTCAAAAAATCTTATTTGTAACTTGCCACTTTTTTTTTTTTTTTTTTTTTTTGTCTTCCTTAATGCTGATGTTAGAAACATTTCAAATCTTCATTTTCCAGTCCTTCTGTTGTGTGTGTTTCTGTAACACATTGATACTTTCTGACAGCAATATAGTCCTAGGGAACCAGGACCAGGGATTTTTGAGCCAGTCTTCTGCATGTCATCTTACAGGTGGGGGCCAGAACCAACTTAATAGTAAGATGTTAATATTAAGAAATGCCAACCAAATTTTTACAGATAGTAGCATTTGACCTCAAGCTAATGTGTGCCTGAACTGTATGTTGTATGTAAACAGAGGATTTTGAAGTTGAAATATTTAGTCACCAGTAGGACAAACTGGCTTACCAGCTTCATTTATATCTGTGGAAATGCCTGTCAAATAGAATATTTTGTAGTATTTTTGTTTTTTACTGAATTTTATCAACTAACTTTGCAAATCAATAATTAGTAAAATGAATGAGTTCTCTCAAGAATTGTCATATCCATGTGCTGACAAAAGTAATGGTAAGATTGCAACTGTCATTAGTTCGTGGTGTCCTTGTCTCTGTACAGATGAACTAGCTCAAGTTAATGTTAGCCCAGGATTGCTGAGTGCAGAAGTCTTTGCCCTTTCCCTGCTGCCCAACACTAGCAACTGCCCCAGGAGCAGTCTGGTGACTGAGAGCCCTCCTGGAGTGCCTGAATGTTGGACTCAGTGATCCTTGTGGGCTCCTTCCAACTCAGGACATTCTGTGTTTCTATGAACGCTGCTGGCCAGGCATGACTGGAGTATGGTGGAAGCACCATCCTCTCCCACCAGTTTCAGCTCTCACTGGCCAGTCTGTTATATCAGTTTCCTTCAGCACAATGGCAGAGGTTTCAACCAGTCTTAGGACTGGCTTTAACCAGTCTTACTAATGTCCTGGCTCTGAACTATAACAGGAGAAAAAAAAAAATAGTTAAAAATAATCAGAGTTAAATGGAAAAGATTTATTGTAGCCAAATTAAATCTACTAAGGTTAAGTAGTCTTCTAGTAGAAGGCTATTACTTTCTTGTGGTGTGTGAGGTTAGTAAAATGCCAAGAAAAACTCATTATATAAAGTGACAATGTCATAATGCACTTCTAAAAATCCCTTCCATAAATATAACTGAGAGAACTAAAAAAAAAAAAATAAAAATAAAAAACAAAAACAAAAACAAAAAAAATCCCGGTCATTTCCACAAGTTTTGTTGGCTTTAGAGTAGGCTTTTGTTCCTTCAAGTGATAATAAAATGAAGATATGTGTTTTTTGAGATAGGGTTGTGTTGGGGATTTTGTTAGTTAGTTTGTTTCCCAAAACTGATCTCATATAGCATGTATCATAGACATGAGGGACTTTCCATCTTTTCCCATCACTCATAATAGGAAATTATGATACACTAACAATACATTGGGACAAAATTACCATGTTTAGGTTGAAATCCAGCCCACTGATTTTTTTTTCTTTGTAATTGTGAAGTGGCTGAAATTTGTATTTAGCAGACATCAGGACTTTTAGGACTTTCAGTAAGTTTATCAACAGGATGCTCAATAGGAAAAGCAGACTTGATGGGCAACTGCCACAATATGACACGAGTACGTAATTTTGGCTACTTAAGATCAAACCTTGGTCATACTGATGGATCTATCCTGCCCTGCTAATCTTTAATGCTGAGAAGATTTATAGTGAAATAGGCATCAATAAAATGAGCAGGTGTTGCTTTTTTGTTAGCATGTGAAGCAGAAGGTGTGCATGCATGTTTTGCAGTTAGAATACTACAAAAATTGCTTATTCATGCACTAAGCACAAGATGGAAAGACTGACAGCTTAACTGAAGAAAAGCAGAATTTATACTTACACTGCAATTAAAGTTATTAGAGAAAAAGTACAAACTAATACCTTGGAGTCACCTGAAGGTATTAAGAAGGAGTCTCAAGATCAGGTGTTTGAGGACTCCCAGTCAACAAAGATGGAGCAGTTGCCCTACAGGCCAATCATTTGGTTACCTGTAGCATAAGTTGTGTAAGGTTTGCACATATTCCATTATACATCCCTCTGATGTAGAAGTTAGGGTCACTCCTAGCTCCTAACCAGGAATAACAGCTAGAAACTCAAATGGAGTTCCCAGATAATTAACAGTTACCGGTAGGTAACATGGTTGTCCAAAACACATCCATTACTGACTCATGGTATGTTCTCCATCATTAGTGAATGATGGAGTCAGTTGCCAGTCTGTGTCAAAGGTGCGTTGGTGTTGCTCCCAATAGGAGTGAGAAGTTTGATTTGACAGAGCAAAATAGATCATTGTGCAGAGGAGAGAAAGGAGACAGAAATAGTGTTATTCTTTGGTTCTTTGTTCTATCTCAGTGCCATACTCCTAAAGAAGAAACATTAAAGGGTTATCACCTCCTTCCCCTATCAAGGATGCTGTGAGCATCGCTAATGGGTGCATGCTCAAAATCAAGAGCAAACTTGAGTTGGTAGCTACGTTTTAACAGAACTACAAGACGTGCCTAGTGTCTCATTAAACACTTCAGTTTGACTTCTTGGCCTTAGACAATGCTTTTACTGGCAGTGATGCTTGCTTCAGTGAACTAGGAAAACACAGAGAAGAGTGTGATTTGCTTGCTTTGTTTGTTCTACTGTTCCAGCTGGATTAAGCTAAATTATTCTCATCTCAGTGATTTGCTGCACACATAAAATGGCTGTGCTTCTTACTCCAGTGAGAAACAAGAACATTAACTCTGCTCCAGAGTGTCTCTTTTTTGTAATTTTTTTTTCCCCCTTATGCATAGTGTGTGCCTGCACAGTTAAGTGAATCATAAAGTTTTCATGCTCTGCAGTGGGTATATTCAAATGTAAAACTACTGCTATGCTTGTCATGGAATTGTAATAGGACACAGTACTTACCACAGCTGTGAACTTTTTCCCAACCATCTGAATCTCCAGGTGTGCCCTTGAATTGACAATAACAAGGTGATGTGCTACTGTTATACCTTTACTGTATTTTATAATCTCACTCTCTGGAAAAATTTCATAGGAAAGCATTAATATAGATAGCTGCTCTTAACTTTTTCCCAACATTCAGGAATTCCATGTGAAAACATATGAAGCATAAAAACATAGATATTTAGAACGGTAAATTTCAAGCAAGTAGTAAGATTTTTCCTAGGTCAGATTAATGAAAATATTCTATAAATCTTTAAGCAAAACTTTTGTGTTTTTGAACATAGTTTCTGGCTGTTTAGTTATTTCTATGTCAGTGTAAATAATAATAGCCTGAAACACTTCACTTGAATTCCACTTTATTTGCAAGAAAGGGGAGAATTAAAAATGTAATGTTATTGCCTTATGGAGAATTCACATACAGGTGGGATTTCTTTCAGTCTCAAAATACCCTCCAACAAACAACTCGGAATTCCATTATCTTAATATGTTTTGGAGCAAAAATAGTAATCAAGGCTGAAATCCATATTATATGGAAATTAGCAGCAGTAAGCCCTTTGTTGCCACAATATTTTTAATATAACTGGAGGAGGAAAGCAGACAAAAGGCATCTTAGGTTGCATTTAGGAGTGTACCTATTCTCTTTCTACTACAACTGTGTAGCTGTGGCTCTTGGCATCACAGTTAAATGGACTTCTGCTGCCACTTTTTCAGATCTCCCAGAGAATATTTGGGCTCCTCCACTTCATGCCGCTGCTCAATAACTTCCAAGTCCCATTATCTCTTAGAATAGCTGCATAGGATTTTTATCTTCACAGGTGTCTTTTTTACAGATGTTTTATTTAATGAACTCTAGAACAGAAGAAACTAATTTGAAAGAAATAAGCAGATTTTGGGGCATATCATTTTAGCTTGATTTCTGTTTGTCTGCTTAGGCAATTGATGTTTAGGGAGGGTTTGTTGTGTTTTTTCTTAATAACTAATATTGCTGATGATACAGTAAACCTGTTTTTTAACTATTCAAGTTGCATGTTGCCACATCACACTTGTATGAATCTTGCATTTTGGTGTGTGTGGAGAGAACTCTTTCTAGTAATATAGTATTTTCCAGGTGGGATGGAGGAAGAATTAGTGTTCTTTTTTTTTTTTCCTCACAAATGTACATATTCATCCACAATCTGCCAAGGAAGGAATATAGAAACTAGTAAACCACTGTCCTTCCTGAAGCTGTCATTCCTGCCCTCAAGTTTAAGAAGAGTTTGCATTTCTGAGACTAGATGTAGGTGTTGCATCTGCAGAGTTTTTGTTCCTTCCTTACTTACATCAGCCAACTTTTGGAAGGATTTAGGCATAACCATAGAACTTCAATGTACAGCCTCTTCAAAATAAGATCTGCTCATACTTGTACATGATACTATATGTTAAAAACATGTTTATTGCTTAGATATGTTTGGCTTAGCTTTTGTTTGTAGATCATAACATTTTTACTTTATGTTAAATTACAATCATTATCTGTAAAGCAACTAGTGTAAGACCTGAACCTCATAGACCACATTGTGAATTGCTCATAATCAATAAGGTGGATTTTGCTTGTGAATGTGGGATTTTAAGCTATGAAAGTTAGTGATGCGTTTTTTTTCTTTTAAATTATGAAACTTCAAGACCATAGAACTGCCAATATTAGTTGTTAAAATGTAAAATGTTTTAAGATACCCTTTCTTATGTCCTTAGATCACAATATTAGGTATTTATGCCTGCTATTTTTACCTGCTCTGGTCGGTGAGCACAGTAGTTTCTTCACACCTAACCATTACGATGTTAGAAAATTTGCTTTTCCTGAGATGGTTCAACCAAGCAAAAGACTGATTCCTTTGAGAATCTATAGCTTCTTCAATGGAAAGTTTGAGCTCTAAATACAGTATCATTTTGAAATATTATATGTCAACTAGAAATTGTTAAAACCTTGTATTAATCATCTTTTGATGAGGTAACAGCACAATATAATTACCATGGGACACTACAATCAGTATCCAGTTAGGAACACCAGAAGGTTACCAGCTTGTTTCTGGTGACTTTGTTACAGCATCTCCAGAAATAGCTTCAGAAATAAACTTAACAAAATATTGTACTCCCAAGTTCTACTTGCCAAGAGCAACCACATAAAAAAAAATTAAGCTGCAGTGTTAGCAAAAGCCTTACAAAACAAAACATCCCCAGGAACAGACATAACCAACTGTCGAGGGTTAAGATTGTGGGGTGACAATAAAACCCTGGCAGATGTATTGTTAACCCCCTCTCCCCCCCGCTCCCCCCTTTTGCCCCTTCCTCTCCCCCCTTCCCACTAAGGACAGGCGATCGGGAGGAAAAGAAGGACAGAGAGAAGAGAGTTGGAAAAATTAACAATGTTTTACTAATGCTACTAATAAGAATAGAGAAAATAATACAAAATATACAAAACCAATCTTGAAAGTCTCAGCAACTGCAGGGCCGGCACCCAAAGTCCTGGATTAGACTCTGCAGCCAACCGGAGCTGGATTCAGTCTCTCACTAGGCCTCAGTTCTCAGGGACGACTAGCAAGGTCCTCTCCTTATGTCGGCCATAAGCAGAAGGGAAAAGCAAAGGCAAAAGGGCAAAAGGGACGAGATCCTCGAGATCTCCCACTTTTATATGAAGTATTCACGTGAATGGAATGTTATACACAGTTGGTCAGTTTCTTGGTCACCGGTTTCTCGTTGCCCCTCTCGCGAGATGTCCATCCATGCTTATCAATAAGTTTGCATTCCATTGCTAGGTTTACCAAAACATGTGTCTGGTTCTCCAGAAAAATGCAGTTAATATGAAGGCTTTAGCTGTCAGACAAATCCACTAAAAGAGAAACTTGTTTTTAACAAAACCAGGACACCAACGAAGCTGTGCATGTAATACCAGAATAAAACAATATTAACACTGTCATTACGTATGGAAGTGTTAGAACAGTTCTCACTGCAGAGGTGAAAGAAAAATATTTTAAACTGGTTACAAGATACAACTGGCAACCAAATGCTTTAAGAGGTGATTTCATTTTATTTCTTCTATTTTATAGTATTTAATTATACATGTGTCATTGAGAAATGAAATTGTGAATTTTGAGAAGATATTACTTGATGTTATAAACAAATTAATATATCTGCTATTATTTGCAATTGTACAAAGCCATTGCATAGGAGCCATCATGCTGTTGGAAGAGTTTCTCATTTTTAAGATAGGGCAAAAATGTTATAAAATCAATGAATGATGATTTATCATGATGAACACACTGTCAACGTGTTACACTCAGCCTCATTCTGACCCTGGACATACCAAGTGTTTACAGCCATACAGTTTACTAATTAATTTCAAGGATGGTATTAGGATTATTTAACTTCTTAGCGATCTACCTCATTCCATGTATCTGTTAGTGTTATAGCAAGTGACTTACTGTAGCTATGAACAATATCAGAAGTTTTTGTTAAAAAAAATAATTTTTCTTGAGCTCAGGTTGTTCTTTTGTACCAATACCCATGGCCATAGCTTTGTTGCATGTTACAGTGCTAAATTAATGTCCAATACTGAAGTTTAATCCAAGATTTACAAGCAGACAAACTGTATGCACACTTTGGAATATTCAGAAAGGTTCAAGTGAATGGGTGAGGGAAACCCCTGCTCTCTGATAATGTCAAAGAAATTCTGTGACTTCCGATAAATAAAAATGAAGGTGTTTTCAGAAGAAAACAAGTAATTTTGGTTAATTCAAGCTAAAGACTGATAATAAAATTATCTCAAATACACAGAAGTTTGCAAAACATAACACAAAGTTCCCACTGTACAGGTGTTTTTTAACCTGATCGGAGAGCTTGTTCCTCTACCTGAGCAAACACGGTATCAGGTTTCAGCTGCTGCACTGAAATTAAATCAGACTGTTTGGTTATTCATTCAAAGTTCTGTTGAATAATTCTGAGGCTGGTACAGAATTGTGTTGTCATCCTGTTTTCAAAATGATGTTTGCTGCTGTTAACATAATAAATATTTGGGTGGAAAGTATTTCTTTGTGCTACATAATGGCCACGCTATGAATTCAGCTTGAATTCATTATATTGTATTAATAGGGGTAGCAAAAAGCATAGTAATGTTTTACATCTAATGAGAACACATGGCTTCAGTGTATTGCATTTCTTCTAATGCTCTTCAGTCCTTATATAGCCCATGTGCTCAATGGAAACACTGCTAGAGTGAAAGCAGAGGCAACATTCCTTTTTTAGTTTCTTTCAGATTTTTAATATTTTTTTTTTAGTAAATCCATTAATTACTGAAAGGCAAGGAAAGAAAACATAGCAATGATAAATGTGTTAAATGTAAAAGGAAAGTTGTAATAAATATTTGTTATTTAGCAGAAAGAAATTAGACACGTGTATGTGCACTCATGAGTGTGTATGGGTAGGTGTGTACAGAGGGAATTCTGAGAGACTAAGGAAATACTAATTTGTTTTTTCACTTAGACAAATTATGTTCCTACAGACATTAACCAAGTAGACATATGGCATCATTTCACAGAGGAATTTATGTATAGTAAATTCTTCATCGGTTCCCTGTTGTTACTGAAAAATGTATTCAGCACAAGAGTTCTGCGAGCTATTCCAAAAGTAAAATACTTAAAAATATTTTGAAAGGACATGATTTAATCTGGGAAGTAAGCTAGATATTTTTGGAAACAATCTTAAAATTCTTTTTTTTTTTTTTTTTTTGATAGAACTTTAAAAGGAACATCTCATTTCTCATGAGGCATAATATGCAACTGGAAAGGGGAAGAGGGGACAAGGAAGACCAAAAACCATCTAAGGAAATAATGACATTCTGGTTCCGGAGATAACAATAAACTGCTGGCTAGTATCACAACCCATCCAGAATGATCTTAGATAATCCTGTCACTCTTACCCTTGCACTAAATGACAGCTTTATTGGGGAGGGAGATTAAGTCAGACAGGCTAGGAGTTTAAGAGATGATATTCAGAAGGCCAGGTATGGATTGTTTATATGTATTCCAATGATTCTTTGAAAATATTGAATGTCTAATCAATAAGACTAAAGAGTTTTATATGCCATATCAGGCTCTGGATGTTTGGATTAATATGAATTCCTACCTGAAAATTCAGATGTTTGAGACCATAAAGTAATACTCAGTGTAGTGACAGAGTTTTTGGTCTTAATTCCTAAATAAATCTTGAACAGTCAATATTTAATTTTTAAGATACATTTACAGTAGCAATTTTATTATGGTTTTCTTGACTCATCTCTGTGAAGAAGCAGCTGTAGGACGGAAGTAAATGTCAGAGCCAAAGGCTTATTTGATTAAACTATGACAACAACATTAATCTTCAAGAGGAAATCAAGATAATAGAGGGGGTTGGATGGACCAGGAGATTGATAATTGGTTAGAAAGCTTTTGACCTTTGAGCTAGTAGTTCAGATTCAAGCCAAGTCGGTAGTGACTGAAAATCATTACTCTCTGATAGCCATGCAATTGCCATGTGAAATGGGTGATTGGTTTCATTCCAGTTCTTAGAGAACTGGTACTCTCATTGCAAAAATAGCTACTCTGATAGTCATGGGTTTAAGGAAGGAAAGAACAAGGAAACTTACTTACTTTTTCCCTCTCAAAAGTAAGAAAGTAAGGGAACGGAGAAGCTGCAGTTCGCAGGCACATTGAAAGCATCACAGCTACCATCAGGGTCTTGTTAGGGAATTAAGAACTCTGGATTCCTGTTCTGTGCATGTGACAAATCTCATTGACATTAATAAAAATAAAAGCTATACGTAACACAACTCTAAACACCTTTATAATGATGTTTCTCATTTATAATAAATTGGATGCTTTTCACTATTTTCAGTAGGGAAAAAAAATGTGGCAATAGAGATCTTGTTTATTTTTTTAATCAGTTTACCGTTCACAGAAACCTGCTAAGCAAGTAGTTTATATGAATCTATTTGACCTTGCAATTGTGCTTGACCTGCTTCAAGTCAATGGATGATTCATACCTAAATTGAGCTACTAAAGATTTACAACTACTGTTCTATGTCACATTGTGTTTTTCTCTCCTTAATTGGATGACCTGATGTTAATAATTAATGCCACCTGAAATCAATATAATTTAATCCTGTATGAAATAATTTAGCTTGCTGGCAATCTCTAGAACCACAGAGAGTCATATTAAAATGATGGAGGATTACATTTGCCCTCTTCTTTCTCTTCTGAATAAAACTTGGTTACATTTGCCATTTCTCTCACCATCCATTTCCTTTCATTCTTTTTACCTGTGAAGAATGTGGCTATGTTGCCTACAGAGGCACGCTTCCTGAATTTTTATATAGTTTGCCTGTATTTTCAATATATTCTGAGTCCTCTGCAAACCAGGACGGTGTTTTATTGCTTCAACACTCTCGTATTGCCATGTCCTTTACCCGGTTTATGTGTAAATTAATAATGTTTTATCTATTCTTGCCTCTTTCACTATCTTGCTTTTTTCTAAATGACTTGAAATTTAGAGTTTGACTGACTGCTACGCATTGTCACTAAAAGGTATTAGGTTCCTTTTCTTTAACAAAAAACTCACCCTCCCCCATCTGAAATCCACCCAAAATCCACAGTATTTTAAGTATAACCTCTCTCTCATTGTACTACCCTGCTTCCCCGAGGAGAAGACCTACCCTAAAAAAAAAAGCCCTAGCATGATTCTTCAGAATTTTTGAGCATGTTCAAAACATAAGCCATACTCCAAAAATAAGCCCTAGTTACAGTTCATTAAAAGAGTCAATTTAAATTAGGTCCAGGCAGCTATATCTGTAAAAAGGTAAGCATCTTTCAGAGCAAAATGTAATATAAGACCCTGTCTTATTTTCGGGGAAACAGGGTGTGTAGTTAGTCCAGCTAAAAGAGTTATCTCGTGGAGTTTCTGTGTACCTTTTAGTTCTACTGTAGACAAAAGGAGCCAACTAAAACTCTAGCAATGCTCATATTATCAGAAATTGTCTCACTTGAAAAAGACGTTGTTTCAGAGGTTGCTGCATCGTTTTCTCCCTGAGGAGGAAGCTACTTTAGAAACCCACTGGATTTGTATAGGGTCTTTTTGAATCCTTTCAGATGAGTCTTTGCAAAATACAAAGTGCTAAAAGAGTGAACAAATACTGTTATTTTATGACATACACTGCTGGTTGTTTTAGTGTGACTGGTGCATCTCCCTTAGACTGCCAACAATGACAGGAAACAGCCTCCACCTACTGTAGGCAGAAGAGGTAGGAAAACACAGGGGTGGATGCAAAGAATTACCCTGCAGTGCTGTAATCTGTGGAAGCATTATTACTGAATACTATCACAGGAGTCTCAGGCTTCAGAAAGGAGTTAGTGCTGCTTATTTTAATATTGATTTGTGAATAAGTAAACATGAAAGCATTATTAGCTGTACATTGCTGCATAATTGTGTTTGAGAACATATTTATCGAATAAGCCCAAATGGAAATGTTCTTCTTTACAAAAATGGCTATTACAGTTTTGAAGAGAGGTTAAAAATTATATGGCATTCTTGTTTTTTCAGTGTGTTTGACTGCTGAATTTCTGTAAACACAGTAGGACAGTAAAATGTGAAAATAACAATATTGAAAAAAACAGGGAGAAGTGAGGGATAGAAAAGCCTTTCAGTTTACGATCAAGTCCTTTCTAAATGACCTTGCATGTGTTTGACAGGCCCAAATTTGTATCTTGCATGAAAACCTTTTGTTTATGAAAAATAAATGTTGGTCTAAATGAAACATGAAAAGAAACATTAGTTAGGTGACTACGAGTTAAATGTTATACTTTGAAAAATATCTGTAAGTCAAAGCAAATGATATTTCATCAAATATGCATATTCTGTATCTCTTAGTAATTTCTGCAGTTTCATAGGTGATAACAATCCTGGCAACTTTAACTTTCTTTTGTAAATGTGTTCAAAAACTTCTCTGTGAACTCAAATATCTTCCAGTATACTCAGATGGCACCATACTTCCCAGTCAGTCTCCTCAGGCTAAATGGTTAATCCAAACTGTGTATTATAGTTCTCATGCTGTACTTTCCCTCCATCTAGGTAAACTTGGTATTTGCAGAAAATATTTTTCAAATTTAATCAGTGCAACTGAGAAAATATCAATAAAGTTTACAGAACCTCTCCAGTACTTATTTGCAATGACAGACATTGTGATCTCTTTCTTGTTGCTGATGTTTTGGTAAGAGGTGCCAAGTAATAACTAACTAGGGCTGTACTTTGCATGTTAACAGTATTTTTAAGGAAATGTGAACTTGCAGTGCCAATACAAGAAAGCTGCATTTTTTTTTTCTTTGCTTTCCAAACTTTCTAATTTATTTCTACATCAGCAGAGTCCAGACTCCTGCAAAGTGTGTAGATCTATATGCCTGAGTCAGCTGCTGTTTTTAATTTGTATCAGGTGTTATTGATCTGTGAAGTGAATATTGTTGCAATCAAATCCAATTCAATAACATTAAGAACTAACACTGACAAAAATCAGGTTGTTTTGTTTTTTTTTGTTATTTGTTTGTTTATTTATTTATTTATTTATTTATTCATTCATTCATTCATTCTATTAGAAAGCAGCTTCTAAGACAAAAAATGCTTGTATGGTGTTGGAATAGTTCTCTCCTTGGACTGTTTTTTGTATTTGGCAGTTTCTTTTTTCATTACGTACACACACTTTTTAATGCAAGGACCACAATTAAATTCTTAAGAAGAAAAGTGAATATGTTTGGTTTGGTAAACTTGGAGTAAAGCATATGATTCAAATCCTGCTTGCCTTATCAAGAAGGCTGAAAAGAATTCTCCTGTTAAGTAGGTAGGTTTGGTGCTGGTGCAGCCTCCCTTCCAAATATGACTAATTTAAAATGTAGAAGAGATCACCATGTCTATCTTGTCTGAGGATTTGAGTAGTACCAGCTATTGGAAGTGGACTCAATCACTCCTATACTAAATTTATTCTCAGTGACTAAAATGACTTGGGCATAACAAGGTTGTGGTTGAATGGTAGTAATAACTTAAAACCTAAATACAAATAATTATTGACTAAATATTCCTTCCACTGAAATTAAAGGAAATGCTGTGATTTTTTATTTTATTTTTTTATTTTTTTTTTTCCCCAAAGAAGATATCGTAGCTTCTTAATGTATTGAAAATGGTTATGTATTAACTTACTGGAGGGGGTGAGTGGAAGTACTGGAAAACAAGTTATACATTTATAAATATACAATTTATGTATGTTGTAGTCTACTATTAGCTTTTGTTTTAATGTTTAATTCAAGTATGGAGGTTTAGGTTATTAATGTCTGTATAAATGGCTTATTCCCTTTGCATGAATAATTCATCTGCAACCTCTGTGTTTGTAAATTTCTAAAAGCCTTAATTTAATATAATCTAATGTTTTGGCACAGAGAGGGTATTATATCTCCCTTTAGTAGCCCCTTATCTTGCATAAAAACACTGCCTGGGGTGAGAAGGAATGCAAATAGATACTCACCAGCTTAGCTGTTTGTCTTCCCTTGAGTTTTCTCTGCTTTTATAGTTTTATATCTGGCTGTGATGACCTCTCTTTTAATATCCCTTCAGTCTTAGGTTTGGACTTCTTTGTTTTTTAATTTCCTTTTTGTTTGCCTTCTTATTAATTTATCTTTCTGTCCATATGCATTCGGAAACTCCAATAAACAAACATCTGAACAAAAAATAAAAATACCAAAGAACCCCAAGTTTTAGTCCTATTGAAGTAATAGAAAATACTTCCTAACCTTTTGCATTTATTTCCCACCTTCCCCTCCCCCCCGCCGCCAATGATCTAAGTATTAGATCAAAGTTCAAACCTCATTGTGTCTCAGGAACCAGTTCAGGTTGCACTGTTTATGGAACTTGCTTCTGTTTATGGAAAGGTAAAAAGTAAGACAAAAGAAATATTTCATAACGCGGGGCTTTGAGCAAGCTTAATCAGGCAAGAGATAGCAGAGCCATCTGGAACAAAGAGATAAGGAAACATACAGACCTTGAGTTGTGGGCTCAAAGAAACCTCCCTCTGTCACAAACCCAGAGATACCCCAAGATTTGCTTAAGTCATGTCGCTAGGATGAACTTTGCTTATTATAATCTCATTATAATGTTAAAAACCATACCTTCAGCAATAAAGCCCCCAGTCTAAGTATATAGCACTGAGCGTGTGCTATAAATTTAAAACATACTGTACCTTTAGGTGGAGATGGGCATTGCAAGAACCAAAGGGAACAAGGGTGACCAAGTGTAACTGTGAAAGTGCTGGTACCTGTTGCCCAGGATGTATAAATGTTAAGTGCGTGATAACCAAGGTGTGCTGGCTTTGTGGAGTTACCACCTTGCACCCATGAAGACATGAAATAAACAAATATCTTGATTCTGGGTGTTATTTGGCTTTTTGCATACCGGATAGAAGAGACCTGAGATTCATGACAACACTGTGAGTTATAGACTTTTCACTTTTGAGAAAAATTACCATCTTGCCATGTACAATACTGATTTATACCATTATGGTTGTGACAGCATTGGCTGCAAAACCATTGTGAAAAGAACAAAACATTATATGTGATGTACGTAACTCATATTATCACTCCTCCATTCTTTTCGAAGAAATCTTTGTGTGTTTATTTTCATGCTGTGATGAATGATAGCTGACACAAAGGAAACCCAGCCAAGGCAATGCATACAAATCAGAGCCATAATATGATGTTCTGCAGTAATGCCTCCTAGCTGTAAAAATTCCACGTTTTAGACAGCTATAAGGAACACAAGCGGTTTAATTCTGCATTTTGCTCAGTGGGGTTCATCAGCCTCAAGGGGTATCTGTGTGCTCCTCCTCACCTTATTGTATTTAAACATAAGGCATAGAAAAAATGCTGTGTGGTGATCTATTGTATTTTTGTTTTATGATTTTTTTTTTTTTAATGCTAAGTTCAGTTCCCCAATAACACTTTTTTGTGTTGTTTTTTTTTTACATTCTCCTGGGAAACAACTGTTGACAATGACAATTTAATTTTTGTGTGTTTTTGCAGACTATAGTGATCCAATCAGTTGAGGATTGTGATGAGTGAGGCCAGCTAAACTCTGAACTTCACTTGTATAAGGTCTTGGAAGATGTGGCATCATATTCACAGGTAGACTTCTTAAAAATTCTGTAGATGTCTCTGTCTTGTCCAAGAAACTTTTTATAATTGCAGTCAACTAAACCTGTTAAACCTACTGGATTCAGTACTTACCTTTCTATTGTTTTTTTTATTTGGTTATTTATGTGTTAAACACAAGTTAGTTTTAGGCCCATGAAAATGGAGAAATCCAGGAATCTAGTATCTTTGCTGCATATCTCAACAAAAATACTTCATGCAATCTAGAGATTACACTAATACTGATCAATTGTTATGTTTTTCAGGCTATTTCAATTTACATGTAGATTGGAGAAAATAGAAGTACCTTTATAGTCTGTTCTGCACCTCTTAAAGGACAGAAACTAATTTTCTCTTTTTGTGTTTTATTTTTGCAGTGCTTTTTTTCTTGTAATTGAAGGGTGTTATTTTTGTGAAATGTTGTACTATTCCAAAGGTATACACTAGCAGAACCTCTTTCACATGGTACAAAACAATGTCATAGGCTTCATCATGCTTATTAAGACAGTATTGTCAACTTCAGCCGTTGCTTATGGAATCCACTGTAAACTGGGTTTACTATACTAATCTAATGCTGGGCATGGCAAAATCAGAGGCAAGCATGAATTTTGTAACTTTGAAGTTAATTTTAGTATATTTTGAGGTAAAAGCCTAAAAGAGTTTGAAGCACAGTCTCCAGAAGATTGCAAAGCTTGGTTGAGTTCTTTGGATTATATATTTTTATTTATTTTTTTAGCAAATTTGTCTGTGAAGCATTGTGCAATGGAGAAAAAAGTACAGGTAACATGGGATAATTAAATTCAGTAATACTTCATGTATCACAGCTGCTTTGAATATTTTCTGTGAACACTTGCAGGCAGGTGCTGATTGTCCTCTAATGAAATTATATGAAAAAGGCAAAAGCTGTGGAGAGTAGTTTAAGGTTGGTTGTGGTTTTATGTGGGTTTGTTTGTTTTTTTCCCCAGTAGAAAAATGAAACCAAATCCTGTGTATATTGTGCTTATTAAAGAAAAAAAAAAAAAAAAAGTTGATATTTTCTTTATAGTAAGACATTTTAGTGCCCAAATTCCATTTTATGCAATCCTTGATTTCAATGATTAACGTACTTTTATGCTTCCTAATGCAGTTTTGTGGCTGATAAAAAGACAGGTTGTCTTACATGTGGTTGCATTTTGGTAATTTTGTGATATATCTTATGTCAACACTTAAAAATCAGTGATTTTTTTTTTTTTTCCTCAAAATTCTGATGAAAACTTCAGAGACAAAGTTGGAAGCACCTGGATTCTAGGGGTTTTTTTGCTCAAGTCTGTCTTTGCTGATTGTTCTTTGGGACAAATAGCACAATGCAATTTTCAGTTATGTATCTCTTCTTACCAAACTCTGGGCTTCTGACAGAGTCAAACGAATTAGGAAATTACATTTATATCTCAGTGACCCTGGCAAATACATAAAAAGATCATCTCTGATGACAACGCTATCAGCACTTGTTATCTTGACTAGGCTCACTGGAATTGTGCTAAAGGGATTTGGCATGCAACTCTCACTTCTGCTTTGTAAAATGATCCTTTGGATGATATATTGCCATGCACTTTGCCTTTAAAATGTTTGGTTGGTTGCTTTTTTGACACCTGGATTGTAATTGAAATTGCATATTGTTTCAGGTCCTTCATGTATACATTATGAAACTGCAATGAGAGGTATAATACAGAGCAAATAATGTGGAATTAATTTCTTAAATTTTATCTGAAACTTGATGAGATTACTGCTTAGTAGAATACCTTCTGAGGACACCCATGTGTGGACAAAAATGAACCTTGGCATGATTCATTGTGACTTGAGGGCATATCTGTTGGTGGGAACAGTGATTCAAAGTCTATGAAGGTGAACAAGCATAAAGAATGAATGGGACAGAGAGGACAGAATGAGAGGGAAATACATACTATAGAAAAAGGTAACTGTATCTCTACTTTGAAAAGCTTTGGCTGGCTGGTCTTTTTTTATTTTTTTTTTTTATTATTATTATTATTTTTTATTTTTCCTGGAGATTTGAAATCTTGGACCAGTTACATTAAACTATGACTTGATGTTGATAATGGGATTTTGTTCTTATTACATATGTTATGAAATAAAGTTTTAAAATTCAAGATTATAAAATTAGGCACATAGTTCAAAATTTATCTTAAAATTTTAAAGAGAGTAAGTGATCTAATTCTCAATGTTATGGTATGACGTCCACAGATAACACTATTTTAGATGCACAAATGTACAACTATGCTGTGCACAAGCTCACCTTTTCATGGGGATGAGATAAGCCTACACGGGTTTGACATGTTTATGTTTGTATATGTGTGTGTAAGTGGAGATGTGGAAATCAGGATATTAACGAACATGTAATAGGGAGATATTAAAACACCAAAAAGCTACATATTCACCTCATTCAGAATGGGTTGGGATGCTTGAAGTGATTGTTTTAGCTACATATATTTATGTTAAGATGAAGAAGATAACCTCTAGATTTGTGAACTTTGAAGAGCTCAATGCACAAAACAAACATTATGTAGCTGCGTGACTGGTCACTCACAGCCCGTTCTGTCCCTTCCTTTTAACTGTGTGTTTTTACTGCTGAACATGTTGTTTGAAAGTCTGCATAGCAAGCAGTAATCCAGGTCATCATAATATCATTCTGACAAAACAACAGTGATAAACAAGTGAAAAAAAAAACCTTTTGCTGTTATCAAAAAATACTACAGAAGAGATGAAGAGGCCGCTTGGTTGTGGGACAACAATCTATAATTTACTTTACAGATGTCTCTGTAATTTAAGCAGCAGGCAGAACAACTGCAGAGTTGTATATACTCTGGGGAAAGGATACCCAGAGACTCGTAAATCATGGTAAGGATTAAAAGCTATGAACATTCATCTTCTCAACCTCATAAAGCAGTATTGCAAAGCCAAGGATTACAACTTACTGTGCATGTAATCTTTGTTCAGGAATAAAGGGTGTCAACTTTTTAAAAGCTCCTCTCAATTACCAGTAGCACCTACCATTTGAGGAGGGACCAAAAAAACCGAAACAAAACCCATGAACAATAACAACAACAACCAAACAAAAAACAAACAAACAAACAAACAAACCTGATTTTAAAAGAATTCCTACTATTACAGGAATACTTAACATTTCCCACAAAAGAAGGAAAAAAAGATTGATTCTTGGCTGAGCCCATTGTTTGTTCTTAAGCCAAACAATAGTTTATTTCTGAGCCTTGCTTTGTTTTTAACATCAATATTTATGAATAAGTTTGAAAAAATTTACTCAATAGACACAACAGAAAAAACCCACTTGATTTTCTCATTGTAAAATGCTGGAGTCCTGAACAACCCTTTGCCTTGCCTGACTTGAGCGACTTTTTCAAGTGTGATAAATATTTGACTTGATTACTCATTCTCATTAAAGAATAACCTCATAATGAAAAAACTTACCATTTATTCAGACTGCTAAATAAGCACTGTAAAGCCTCAATTTATCTTTCTGTTTTGGAAATGTTGTCAGTATACCTGTAAATAGATTCTAACTCGTTTACCAATTTATTAAAAATATTTTACTTCCATACTCAGAATGGCAGTGTAGAGGAACTGAAATTATTTGAAAGGAAAAGAATGTAGACAATGTCATGAGGAAGAACTTTCACAGTCCAGAAAAGCAAGAAAGAGAAGCATCACTTTTTTTTTTTTTTTTTTTTTTTTTTTCCTAAAGCTATACAACTCCAAATTCTAGACATTTCTACCAGGGAAGGTAATACAGGAAAACACGGTTCAGCAAAGTCCTGTACTGCCTCAGAATAATAAATGCAGTAAAAACAGGATGCAAAAAGAGGAGGTGGAGAATTATAAATTAATCATCCCAACAGTAATTTTGGGGAAAAAATTAACTGTTTGAAATCTAGGTGCCATAAGAGAGTAGTATTAAATATGAATTTACTAGGAACAAACTATATACTTTTGCAACTAAATAATCGAACTTGTGGCTATAGTAAAGTAGTAGATATCATCTACACTATGGTTAGTAAGATTTCTCATGAGGTCTCACATAACACAGTCTAGACAAAATTTTCCAGAGTTTATATATACCAAGGCAATAGAAAAACAAGATGTGAAGATCAGTTATCAATTCTAAGCAGTCTGAAAGTATTTATTTTTGATTACCAATTTTGAGTAACTTGCTCGTTAATAGAATAAGAGGTGTGATTACTAACTAAATGTGTATATGATATTTGGATAGTATACTTAAGGCGCAAAGTCTAACATCATCTGCTGGTACCTTTTCAGTTTCTTTCTTTCCTTTAGACCAAGTCATGTTATCATTATCCTTAGAGCAGCTGTATTTCTGTAGGCTTCAGCTTTTCTTCTAAATGTCCTTATGAGCTGTCTTTCCAGCTAAAAATAATTGATAAATTTTGTGACCATTACTTCTCCTTGTTCTCTTGTTTTTAAGAAAGCTTTTAATAAACCTCTAGAATTTGAAGTTGACAGTTTCATTTCCTTGATTACAAATATTTATTCTGTCTGTTTTTTCCAGGCTCTGGCATGTATTTAAGGAGGGCCACATATGTATGTATGCAATATCAAGTTAATTTAGAAAGCTAATTATTTATTCACAATTCCATTCCATTTTTAGTAGTATTGTTCCACAATACAGCTGCTTCAAGTTCTTTGGATTAATTCTAATAATCCTGAAGTCTATACTGGAACTGAAAGATTTGAATAGTCTATTTTTTAATGATGGAATTGGAAGGGTGTTTAAGCATGATTCTTTTGGGACTCATGAATAAAAACTTCAATGAAAGCAAGACTGTTTTGAAAGCAAGGGTACTAAGTGTTTGTTATGAAAACCCTTATTTCAGTTTTCTTGTTTAAAAGAAGAAAACTTTAAAACTTCTAAAAATTGAATCAATTTCATAAATCAGCAATATAAACCAAATTAATCTGTGATCTAGTCTTCAGTGGTATTTTGATATGCTTCAGTGCTTTGAATATCTGGCTTCAGCACTTCAGAGTAGTTGAGCTATGAAAATTATGAGATTTTGTATCTATTGGGTTTTAACAGTGCAAAAGCAGGTAAATATGACAAAACAGATAGGCTTGAAGACAACTCTGAGAACTGGAATATAAATACTGACATTTTCTCTAGTAGGTGGCATGATTAATTTAATTGGTATTTGCTTTCCCTTTTTTTTGGTTGTTGATTTGTTTACTGTTTTTATTTTCAAATTTTAATATGTTCTGTTGTGATAATACAGTACTTATTTCATTCTTATTTACTTCATTGCCTGTTCCTTTATAATTTGACAAAATCTTTCTAATTACATTGGGTAAGTGGATGAAAAGGCCACAGTCCTAAAAAGAACTATGCTGCTTAAACAGCTCTTATGTTGAGTTGGGAGACACTGGCCTTTTAGTCCTCTACTTACTGCTAAAAATCAATCCATAAAATAGCTTAGTATTTATTAATCAGTTTTAAAATTAATGCATCTCTGAATAGAACTGGTCTAATGTTGAAGAATGACATTCCAGAAAGCGGTTTCTTTAAAATATATTTTCCCCTTGTATGTTTTTAGGCATGTATTCATTGCTATGATACAGAACTCAACTATCATACAGCATCTCTAAGTGAAAATTAGAGTTTGCCCACATAGTGATTGCCATATTTCTGTCTTAGAATTTTAAATCTCTAAAATTTTAAAAACTGGAAGAGTTGTGTGTGTAGTTTGAAGCTTCTGGATGATTCAAACCTTTGAATTGTCTACAGATACAGAAAAGCAGCACATTATCATCTTTATATTCAGTCATTATTTATGAAGATTCCTTTCTAGAAAGGGCTTCCTGAGTACTGAGAGAAGATCACAATCACGAGAATATTGGTTTGTCACCTTCTTTGGGCCAGAGCATTTGATAGTTGCTTATAAACAGTGCTGTAAAGTTTTACAGGCCTTAGACAAGACTTTCTGTCACCTCTTCAGAATAGCTGTATCCTCTGATTATGTCATGAAGATTGTACTGGAAATGTCTTCCTGGGCAGCTGTGTGTTTTTTTTTCTTTTTTGTCTAAATTAACATTTCTTTATCTCTTGTGTGTGTGTGTGTTTTGGTTTTGTTTTGTTGTTTGCTTGTTTATTTTTGTTTGAGTGTTTTGTGGTTCTGTTTTGTTTTCTTACTTTGAACATGTGAAAGTTCATTTCATTTCCAATATTTCATTGGGATGCTGATTGTTCCAGAAATCTAGACGATAAAATGGAGGATGCAGGGAGACAGTATTTGCTTACATATAAGAATATTCTTATACTGTTATTTGCAAACAGAGAAGGATTAGCGGGTGATGTGGTGGTTGGAGGCCGTCTTGGACATAGTGATCATGAAACGATAGACCTTTCCAGTTCTTGGATAAGTCAAGAGGGGTGGCAGCAGAGCTGCTACCCTGGACTCTCAGAGGGCAAACTTCTGCTTGTTTAGGAGGCTGCTTGACAGAATCCCTTAGGAGGAAGCTCTGAAGGGCAAAGGAGTCCAGGAAGGTTGGACATTCTTCCAAGGGGAAATCTTAAAGGTGCAGGAGCAGGCTGTCCCCATATGCTGAAAGATGAGCTGGTGAGGAAGAGCTTCCCAGCTTTGGCTGGAACTCAGGGAAAAAAAGGAGAGTTTGTGACCTTTGGAAGAAGGGGCAGGCAACTCAGGACGACTACATGGATGTTGTGAGGTTATGTAGGGAGAAAATTATGAGAGCCAAAGCCCTTAACTTAATTGGGCTACTGCCACAAAAGACAATTTAAAAATGTTCCTATAAATACATGAGCAACAAAAGGTGGACTAATGAGAATCTCCGTCCTTTACTGGATGCAGGAGATAAACATAGTGACAGATGATAAGGAAAAGGCTGAGGTACTTAGTAACTTCTTTGCCTCAGTCTTTAACAGTAAGACAAGTTGTTCTCTGGGTACCCATCCCCCTGAACTGGATGACAGGGATGGGGAGCAAAATGAACCCTCACTCCATTCCTGGAGGTGTTTAAAAGATGTGTAGATGTGGCACTTAGGGACACAGTTTAGTGATGGACTTAAAAGTGTTAGGTTAACAGTTGGACTTGATGATCTTAAAGGTCTTTTTCAACTTAAACAATTCTATGATCTACCGTGCCAAGTAAGTATGATGTAGTTGTTTTGAAACTAAATACTGGGTTTTTTCTTTCTGTGATTTGACATAAGCTTGAAAATAATGTTAGTCATCTGAAATAAATAAAAGAAAATGACATTGTTGCAATGCTACAGAGATAGCTGCTTAAAGATTTTCCTGATAAAATTTTGCATGGAAAATAGAATGTCCTGGTGTCTTTAATGCCTGGGATGAATTAGTGGATCCCAGGAAAAAAAAAAAAAAATTAAAAAAATATAAAAATCTATTGATTTAGGTAAAAGTAGGACTAGAAAATTAAAATCTAAGTCTCAACTATTTCAGAAAGTAGCTTATGGTACTGGAAAGTCATGGGCTGCTGCACTTGGAAGCAATTTATATTGCTTAGTGATACAGCACCATGCCAAAACTGATTAGCTTTGATCAAAAAGACTTATTAGCAATGGGGTAGCACTGGGCTGTCATAACAATTCATCTTCAACTTCTTACTGAGTGTCCTTATATTGTACAGTACTGTATTATGTGAACATCTGCTTGCATTCCACTCACTGCCGCAAACATGCCTTCAGAAACAAGGAGGTGTGAAAAACGGTGATATTTACAGGATCAAAATATGAGATCTATACAGCAATATGAGCCAAAATATCCAGCTAGCTATCTTGAGGTGTTCGAAAAATAAGTGGAATTCGCTTCAAAAATTATATTCTGTTTGCAACAAGAAGTACTTGCTCTACTCAGTGCTTGGTGCAGTCAAAATTAACACAGGTTTTTCTCAGTTTTAATTCCATATTTAGATGAATTATATCACAGATAAAGTAGAAGTTCAGTGTACATTCCACACAATTTTTCCTCTCCAAGGAGACTGTCATTAATCAGAAGCTGTACTGATGCAATTTTCTTCATCCTTGCTATTGAAGTGTCCTTGTTTGCCAGGTGTCAAAGGAATAATGTGTCCAGTAATATTGCTTTGCTATGCTGGTTGCATATGCTCTGAATATGGAATTGATATTAAATCATGGAAGTCAACCAAGATCAGTTTAAGTATATCATCCTACTCTTCTATGCTGGTAGCCTGTAGGTTCAGAACCTATGTGCCCACGAAGGGCCATAGAGAGTTCCGTATTTTCTATACAACCCCTGTAGGGTTTACAAGGGTGATAAGGATATCTCAATATTCTGTTATTTTGTCTCTATGGGAGTCTGTGTATGTGTTGAAAAGTGTTCCCATAGCCTTTTTTTTTTCTTTTTTTTTTTTTTCTTTTTTTCTGCAAACTATTTCTTACGTGGGGAGTATCTTTGGTAATGAATGTCAAGGCTGCATTTATTATATCTGATATGGACATCAGTATTAAGCATATGGGAGCCTCTACAGAACTGTGTTCTACAAACCTTTATTTTCATTGGTAAACATGACACTGAATTCACAATGCTTAGTGGTAATAGTAACATAAGTAGAAGCTTTGGAAGGAATAGAGCTGTGTTTTTCAATTATAACACATTATATCCTTTTAAGAATTACTTAAACATGCATTGCCAGGATGCAATATTACAGAAATTCAGATTGTTATGGTACACTGGGTGCATGCAACATGCTATAAAAATTCCAGGCAAACTTCATGGAAGAAAAACAGAAGTGTAAAAAATGCTGTAAAATAGTCAAGTGCTTATTGTACAAGATCAGGTATGTCTGTTACCTCTCATATGAAGTACAAAAAATTCAAAAAAATCTTTCATTACACATGGTAATTAAGCACATAGAGACTATTACCATTTAATACACAATGCATGACTCATTCCTAAAATCAACAAATTTTTATCATTGGTCATTGAAAATCAGTGGCAACAGTGTAGGATTTTTTTACTTTCAATACACCTACAGGAGGTGTATTTTTCTGATGTAGATCTGAGGTTTAGCTGAAGTAAAACATAAAATTAAGTCATTTGAACATGAAAATCCCACCTAAGTATGGTTGAGTTGTCTTAGAGATATTCAGATTTTTTTTAGATTAAAATATCTAAGCGTATAATGAAATTACTCATTACTATCTTTTAGGTCAAGTATATTTTCCTTAAAAAAAAAAATGCGAAATTGAAGTTAGAGTTATGGATAAGTTACTTGTAAGTAATTGTTGTGTCTTTGGTTTTTGGCTGTCCACCTTGGGATATCATGCTGCCAATCATATCTGTGCAGTTAGCTGCTGTTGCAACACAGGACTATTGAATTTGTTTCACAATGAATATGTCAGAATGCAGACAATCTGAATTCACTAATGATGTGAAAAAAAACCAAAAAATCTGCAGTTTTGTTCCTGTATCCATCATTCAGCTCCAAAAAATCCTTACATGTTAAGACTTCTGTTGTAAAAGTTACAGATGAAATCAATGTGATCTGCTGCATAGTTGTAATATTAACACATAATGTTTCTATTTTGCTGATAAGTGACCTAGCATATGATGTTTTGAATTCTAAAAATTAGAAAGGAGAGCTAAAAAATAAGTTGCATGATAGAAATGCACAGAAAATGAATAAATTATGTCAAAACACTCTAATCATATAGTCTTATGGACAGAGGGCAAAAAGTAGGTGTCATAAATCCTGAAAAGTAAGGATTTTGGTACTGTTTCACATGGTATTTTAGTCTACTTTTGAAACAGATGGATCAAAAAAGAGAACACACAAAGCTGTTTGCAGAACTGTAATGCATAATGACAAAATAGCTTACATTCAGAGTGAAAGTGTGTGTCATAAGGATTTTGTTATGGTCTTAGACCTGACTTCATTCAGTATTGTCATTAACCTGGTGATGAAATAGAAATATGCATTGCTTATCAATTTTGTAGATAAATTTGCCATCTACAAAGCATTACAATTAAGAATGTTTGGAGGCTAGACTCAGCATTCAAAATATCATGGAAAAATGGATAAGTAATTGCCGAAAAGTGTGGTGAAACTTAGACAAATGAAACATCCTTGTGCAGAAATTACCAGAGACAAAATACAGACTGAGGAAAAACTTGTTAGGTAACTAGTAATGCAGAAGTAGAAAAGGGGAGTGGAAAAAGGATTACAAAGTGAAAATGACTCTATAAAATCATATCAAGATGGAGGGTGCAAATTTTGGGACATTATTTTGATAAGTGGAGAAAGACAAATTTTGCACGCATTTTCAAAAAAAAGGCCAAAAAGACAATACAGGAAACTAAAGAATTGACACCACATATTAGCTTCTGGCAGAATTATGGTGTCCTCCTAAAGCCCATGTCTGGGCCCATGAAGTAGAAAGTAGTGCCTGGGAACAGTCAGCATGAATTTAGCAATTCATGCTTGACCAACTGGATTGCTTTCTGCAATGAAATGAATAGATTTGTGAGCACATGGAGAAAGCAATGGGTGTGATTTACCTTGACTTTAATAAGGCTTTCAACACTGTTATTGTTGCATGTTACACTCTGGATGGGTAGAAACTAGAGGGATAAAAAGATGGTTAGATGGTTGGGGCCAGAGGGTATTGGTTAATGGGTCATATGTGACTTGAAGGTCTGTGGCAAATGAAGTACCTCAGAGGTCTAACCTGGTGCCAGAGGAGGTGATATCTGGTCTGTGTTCATAGGGGCACAGATAGGAGACTGAGGGAAAAGGATTATCCCCCTTCTGTTCAGAACGGGTGAGACCTCATCTAGCTACTGCATCTAGTTTTGGCCCCTGCAATACAAGAAAAACATCAACTAACTAATCTGCCAGAGGATCCCCAAGCTGGTCAAGAGCTTGAGCACTTGTCCTGTGAGGAGAAGCTGAAGGATCAGGGCTTTTTCAGCCTGGAGAAGAAGCTGCTTTGGGAGAATGCAACAGCAGCTTGCCTCTAACAACAAGTGGGTTAGCAAGAATATGGAGGTGGGCTCTTCACAAGCATGCATGGGGGAGAATGAAAGGCAACAGGTGTAAACTGAAACAAATGGAGTTCAGACTGGATATAAAGAAAAACTTTTTAATTCTGAGGACTGTGAAAACTGTGGAACAGGTTTCCCAGGTAGGCTGTTTATTCTCCATTCTTGGAAATACTCAAGACCAAACTGGATAAAGACAAGAGCACGATGGTCTGACCTCACAGGTTACCCTACTCTGAGCTGAAGACCAGACAGGAGATGTTCTGATGTCCTTTCAGCTTGAATTATTCTGATTCTATATCTAGTTCGGGAGACAATTTCCCCCTCTATTCAGCTTCACCAATAATTTTGTAATTTTTTGGTCATTATACTTTGAGAAAAACATGAAGAGTTTAGTAAAAGAGCAACATATCTTTTTTGGTCAAAACAAAACCAACAACAACCAAAAACAAACAAACAAACCAACCCCATCACATGTGACATGGGAGAACCTTTGAATAAGTATGGCTTTAAAGTCAAAAGAAGAAAAGGTAGAATAAATGATAAATACTCATTTGGTATCATAAGCTCCTGAAAAAGGGGAGAATAACCTGTTGTCCAGATTCAGGACAAGTAGGGCAAGTATTTAGTGCTTTCTTTATAGCAAGAAAGACTTGGATTACATTTAATTAAAAATCCTAAACTGGCAAAAATACCAAAACCAGACTGTAGAAGAAGCGTGAAGTCTTCATTATTAGAGACATTTAAGAACAGAGGCAACTGTCAGAAACACAGTGATTTTTGAGAGTAGAAAGGAGAACATTTGAATATATTTCATATTGTACATGCATAGACTATGCTAAAGTGATGTGAAGCTTTCCTGTCTTCAAGCCCCTGTTGTTCGCAGTATAACTGGGGGGTAATTTAAAAACAAACAAACAAACAGAAAAACACACACTAGAAAAAACACAACAAAAACCTTCAGACAGTGAGTGTGTCAGGATTTGTTCCAAGACTGACTTAGCTGTCGGTTTCACTACTTTTCTCTGTAAGATTTATGTCAAATCATGTTAAAACATAACGGTACATTTTTACACATCTTTCTGTGAAACACACATTCTTCTTTAAATTACAGCAGCCCAAATTCTAATATTCACAGTGTATATCTTTAAATGCTTCCAATATAATGCTGATATGATGCCAGTTTTTTGCAGTTCATTAATAGAGTGAAAAGCCATTATAATTTTTCAAAGTTTGGTTATTTGAAATTGAAATAACAGCTGTAGTTATAAGGAGAAGTCATCCCCTGTTTTCTTACATAAAGAGCAAATTTTTCTGTTACCTTTATGTGAAAGTGGCAATATCTACTCTGAAGTATATCTGTTTACAGCCTGAGGAACAGAGTCGGCATAAGGAATGTGGCCTCTTCCCTCCATGTGCTGCATCAACCATCCCTCCTGATGCAGCATTTCTCATGTCTTCTCTGCTTTGCTGCCTGGTAAACTGAGAGCATGTCTGCCTGACACAAAACCACTGCTGTCTCTTTGTGATTTTTGTGCTTTAGGAGAAGTAGTAGTGTGACAGGAATTGTTCTTTCTCTGGACAACATTGTGTTATACTGAGAACTTAATGCATAAATAGTGAGTCTACTTTTTTATGTAGACTGAGAAGTCAGTGTATGACTGACCCAGGAATATGTGGTGGGTCCTTTTCATGTGTTTCAGAATCATAACCCTTCACTTTCCATCATGCAAACAGAGTAACACAACATTGTCTGAAGCAGGAGTTTCTGAGGCTTCTTTTTCAGGGCTTTTTTGACTCCATTTTTTTGTTGGGATGCAGACAAGCTAGAGATATGAGATTCAGGGTAGACTGCTAGTTGGCTTATATTCTTGCAAGATTAAAGGCTATAGGTGAAATGAATTATGAAGGGAATGATCTCTTTTCTATATCGTCAAGGTAGATATGTACTGTACAGTTTGAACCCCAGTTTTAGTCTGAGTGGTCCCTGAAGCAGACGTGTCATCTTATGCGCAGACTGAATCATGTGAACCACATAATTTTAGAGCAGAGTAAACAAAGGAAAGAAATTGAGTTTTATTACAATATTCCCTTTCTCTACACTCTGTCTTTTTAGTGTGCTCTTTTGCTCCACAGTCCTGTTGTGTTTCTTTCAGTCATACCTCACAGAAACCATTGTAAACCAATTAGAAGAAATAAAAACTCTCTTTAATTGTAGACTATGTGAGTTACAGTGGCATTTCACTTATTTGGACAGGTGACACAGGGACAACAGAAAAAAAGCTGAAGCGCTATTTTATTTTAGTTTGTTTTGCACTTCCTTTGAAAGACCATTATAAAAAATAATGGATGTGTGCCTGAAAAAAACCCAAAAACGTCTCAGATGATTTCTCTGTGAAAATGCAAGTTTGTGATAAGAAAACACCTGAATATTTCCATGCAGAAGGACAGCTGCCACTTTTCCTGCATCCATGCATTGGGATACTGCCTGTGGGGTGAATTCATGTACTTAATGTCTGGTGATACTAGAGGAGAAATGTGTTTTAATTGGCTTGCTTATTCTTCTAACTGTTTATAATTGTATTGAAAGCTGTGACTCATGAGATCTCACTATCTGAAGTTTTTCCCACACGAATGACATTATGTGAATGCTGCCAGTATGGAGAGCTTCACAGACCTTTTCTATTCTAATGGCCTGATCTAATTGCCATGAAAGATGTCATTATTTGAGCAAACTATGGAATTTCTGTTTTGTACAGAAGTCTTTTGTATTCTCTTGTCTGGCATGTATTGTTAGATGTTGAACCTGTGCTACAAATCACAGTTAGATGTTTTAATAGCTCATTTGATTTAAGTAGCATTTTACATTGATTTTTTTTTCTATTAATAAATATTGTATTGCTCTGTAAATTTAACTGCATCATATATTATTATATAAAATACTATGTTATGATATCATGCAATTTGTGAACTCTGCAACTAAGGTAATTGATACTGTGGTAACAAGTATGTTACAGAAAATTGAAAAGATTAGCAAGCCACTAAGAGTGCTAGTTTGGATTGATTCTGGTTATAAACTCACCTACCGGGAACTTCGTAATCTGCAATTCATTTTGCATCCAATAACTTAACCATATCAAAATCAGATGGGCTTGTTGACTCTATGAGCTAGACAAATGGAGCACAATGGAATATTATTAGCTGAAGTTTACTTAGTTTCATCTGACATATGGTGATGTGCAGAAGCTCTTCCACATCGAACTGTGCACTTCTGTAGTAAATGTTCTCTTATGTTGTTTGCTTTTTTTTTTCGTTACTGAGGGTGTGTTGTCTCTTTCTCAAAACTGAAATATCTGTATCATGCTGAGCAAAATGTGTGCTTACTACTGCTACACATCTTTGGAAGAAGTGAAGAATAATCTCTCAGTGAGGTTTTGGGGTGTTACTAGTGAGAAGAATTCTTTGATACTTCACCTTGGCTCTAACTTTCATTTCAAATGTGAAGCTCAGACTGACGCAAAAGCTTTTTATTCCTTACTTAGAAAAAGACAGAAAAATAATATTGAAACTCTGTAATATAATGCCTTAGGTAGAAATACCTTATACAAAATATCCACTTAGAATTCATGTCTTGAATTTGAGAGAGGAGTAAACTGTCATTTAGGTTCAGAAGTCATATACAATTTCAGGATTAGAGATCAGACTGGGAAGGGAAATCCCGTGTAAATCAAAATTATCACAGCAGAATATTCATCTTTTTGGAGTCTGTATTCAGGCATTTGTTCTTCCACAGTGCTGTGATCTTTCAGGACCACTCATACAATAACATAATGACTGATTATGAAATATGTGAAAGATGATGAAATTGAGAAATAGAATGTAGAAGTGCTATGTGCTACAATAGTATTCAAGTATCCTATCCCTTCCTTAGCTCAAAAGAAGGAATTCACTAGTGAGGCATGACAAACAAGTAACAAAATATAAAGCACCTTTCTCCCACAGTCATTTGCTATGAGGTATGAAAGAGTTCTGTGAATGAGACAAGGAGTGGGCTAGAAAAAGTAAATATTGACTTATGTGAAAACACTGATACTCTGATGAGTAAGCTCTTTGCAAAAATCTGAATGAAAAAAGCACATGTTAAATGGGCAATACAATAAAAGAAGCTTAAAATGTTCTGGGAACAAACATGCAAGGTTTAGAAAAAATTGTGCCTAGTTACACGATCAGCTGTTGGTATGAGTAAGAGCAGTAGACATCTGTGGATGAAAATGGGGTAATGCACACATGAAAGTGAGACCATATGTTAGCCTGCAAAGTCACTGCTTGATTCTAAGCTTTATAGAAGGATGCCTTTTACAGTATTATGCACTTTTTTCTCTAACCTGCTTTCCTGCTGTCTCCCATACATGTACAGATCAACTGTGAAGTGCTTGAATGTATCACAGTCGAGTTTATGATAAGTTATGTACTTCAATATATTTTTTCATATTTTTTTTCCATTTTACAAAGATTTTTTGTAGGATGTTCAACTCTATTTATAGCAAAAAAGTATTGTTGTTACTGATTCATTTGTGGTGGCAATGCAGATCTCCTATCAGATGCCAGTGATCAAAATCCTCTAGGATCTACAATTGTGAGATTACTTTCAGTTGTTTAAGGAAGGTTTTGTCCACCTGCTCTTCTTAATCAATCTGCCTGAAGCATGTACCCACTACAGTGTCTCCTCTATTGGTCCTTTCTTCTGATCCTGGCATACTAGGGCTCTCTGGACCTCCCACCTCCCCTATAGCAGGGTCTTGTACTTTTTTTTCCAACTACCTCCCTCCACCCCCACCTCCAAGCAGAGTTCAGCTCTCTCCTCTTCCTTTCTACCTGTCTTTCCTAAGGAGCCTTTCTACATCCATCACGTCTTTACAATTGTGTTGGCTGTTCCACAGTAGGAGTTGTAACTTCAGTGAGGATATAGCTCTGCAGCTACCTTCAGTTTCTTCTGTTTATTTCATAGGTTGTGCAAATTAGTGTACAAGTGCTTCAGATGGGCACTTCCAACAGGCATTCCAGATTAACCTGTGTTTTCATGGGTAGTGTGAGAGCCACCTTCATAGCCACATATGTCCTTATCTCCATACATCGATTTACCTGCAAGCTTTACTCTTCATCCCCGATGGAGCTAGATAAAAAAAATTTCGTCATGATAAGTAAGTTTGCTGGCAAAGATAATCTTGATTCTTTCCATTATGTGGCTTCTGTCTCCCTCTGGCAGTCCTTGCTCCTTGAGAAAGATCCTATGATTCCATAAGTTGAAACCATAAAAGCAGCACCATCCATCCAGCCAAGTGTTAGTCTGTAGGATATGTCCCATTCTACCTAGGCTGCAAGTACGCTTACGTGTCTAAACTCAGAAAATAAAGTTGGCTCAGAAAAATGAAACTGTTTAGCAAAACTGACTTAGATTCTATCAGTATTTTTTTTTTTTCTGAACACATTCTTTAGATTACAAGTAGTATTTTCTGTTATATCCAAATGAGACCTTCATATAATTTCCTGGGTGATATGTGTTGCTCTGAAACCCTCATCCTATCATGAGTTTTAAGAGAAACTTTTTTCTTTATTCTCCTCTGTTATATGACTCTGCAAATATCTTCTGTAGTTTCTTCAGTAGCTTAAAAAAACCACCAAGCTGTTCAGCACAGAAAAAATAAGAAGAGGTGAAATATTGCTTGACCTGGTGCTCACTGACCCTGGATGGAAATTTTAAGAAAGGTAACACTGGTAATGCTTCCATGCGTGACCTTCTAGTCTCCATGAGAAGGAACTGGGTTGGTATATGTCTCAAAACCATGATCTGCACATAATACTCGCAGAATCTTTTCATTAAAACATACTGTTGCCTTTGTACAACAAACATTTTCTGTTTTTCTTACGCTGCTTCCATATGTTGGTTACAGTTATGAAACAGACACCTAGGGTGTACAGAAAAGATAATAACAAACAAAAATATGAAATTATATTTGGTTTAGTGCAGCTTTGGATAAATATATTCTCATTTGTTTTGTGCTTTTTTTATCTTCTTAACATTGACTGTGTTTCTTCAGATGTTCTATACTAAATAAAAATTTAACTAGTTGTTATACCACTTTGTGTTGTTCAGTAGTAGTTTACTTTTTTTCCCATAGTTATGTGACAAAAGAATTATGAGACTTTATTAAAGACTTTTGGGGTCCTCCCCCACAACACTGTGGGGAGCAGTGTCTTCTAAGCAGAAAGAAGGGATGAATAGACTTTTAAATCTGTGATTCTCAAGCCATAATTTGTCAATCAGATCACTAAGAAGTCATTGCAGTGAAAGCCTTTTGGGGAGAAAGCAACTCTGTTTCATTTATTTTAAAGTGGGCATTAAAGGGAGGGGGGGGGGGGGAGTTTTGGAGGGAAGGAGACTGTATAAACCCTACATGCTGATACTGGAGGAAATATTGCTCACTATCACTTTATTTTGTTTTGAAGGTCTGTGTGGAGCATGACCTGGTTATGTGTTTCTGGACTGAAATGAAACAAAGTCCCACTGTTACCTGATTAAAGACTTATCAAATTATAAGCGCACATATGCTGGAGAGCAGGAAAAGCTTGGGGAGTAAAGGGAAAAAGTCTGTCTTTTGAATTCTTTATGTCATGTTATACACTAATAATAATAAATAATAATAAAAAAGTCCTGAAAAGGTCAGTGCCATTTAGCAAAACCTTATGTGGAAGATGTGGAGTAGCTGCTAAAGGGGAAGGTGTGCTGTATATCTCTACCTTTTACGAGAGTAGCTCTTGGTTGCCAAAATCTAGTATCAAAGAAAATAATTCTGCAGCTCATTGAGCCAGCCTAGGCATAAAGAGACTTCATTGAGTTGCAAAAGTCAAGAAGTAACATTATGTGCAAGTAATTGGTAATAGAAATTTAAATTGAATTTTTATTTAGTACAGTCTTTGCATGAAAGAATTTTCAGAAAAAATACTTAAAAAGTAGACAACTGGTACTGCTTGTTATCTACAACTGCACAGCCAAACTGATTTTTTTTTTATATATTTTCTGAAATACAGAGTAGGTATGGATCCCACTCTATGCTCAAGTCCAGTTATTTTACCAAATATTTTGCATTGCTTACCACGTGGTCCTTAGAGTAGAGTTTAGAAGACAGATCGCTATTACTGTAAATGCTTTGCTAGCTCTCACTTGTTCTATATTCCTCTGTTAATGGATAAATAAAATGGGGTTTTTTAGAATATAAAATTCAACAATACTTGAGAGCTCTTCTTCTACTCTATCTTATAGCCTGGGTGTGAGACATTCTGCTGGACTGAAACCTCTCAGTCAAAAAATATTAGATCTGTCTTTATCCATTAGCATGATAATATGGAAGGGGCAGCACTATGCTTTTTTTTGTGACAATGAGTCTGGATGAAAGTTGTCACCATTTATATACTTGTGTGCAGCTCATTCTTTAAAGGGTTTTACATCTCCTTGTCTCAAGGAGTCTTCATACAAAGGTAGACACTAAGTGGACCAGAGCAGTTGTGGCAATTCTATACGAGTGCAGAGGCACTCAGGAAACATAACTGTTAAAAATGTACATACTGCCTGAATTTGGGTATTTATGGGCTTATGTTTGAATTTGAGGGTAAGACTGCTTAACATGAGAATTCTTTCCAAATGGTGTCTTTTTTTTTTTTTTTTTTTTTGGTTAATCTTGCTGTTAATACTTTATTCTAAAAGACAGATGGTGGCATTATTCACATTGTTGCAATGAGTCTATGCGGTTAAGATTCATAGCACTGATGTCTATGAAGGGAAATCAAAACTTGAGTATGCGACTGTAAGAAGCACCTTTATTTTTAGGTTTTTTTCTTTTTTTTTTTTTTTTCCCAATTCCAAATTTCTTTTGCTCACTGTAGTGATTCTCTTCTCAGCTGCTTAACCATTGGCTAACATACTATAATCAGTCAAATATGATTTTTAGCTGTTCTTGGAGCCCACTTTCTGTCTTGTGATAAGGACGTGTATTTGTATGAGAGCTGTTTATGTTGTCTATTGTAGCTGGCTTTTATTATCGCCTCAGAGGAAGAAGTAAGCATAAGATGTGTTAAACAAAGAAGAAAAAAATAAGGTAGTACAGAAGCAAGGGAAGTGAAGAAAAAGATGGAATAAGCAATAAAAGCATTACATTTATTGGGGTGTGTATGGAGCTCACAGAGGAAGGAAGGGACACCCAACACTTAATTGAAGAGTTGGTTTTGACTTTGAAAACACTCTACTCAACTAACCCCCAATGTGAAATCACACTTCAGTAAATTCTGTAAATGGAGTTTACTGGGTGTATTCATCATCCTATCGCAATCTATGATGCAGATAGGACTCTTAATTATTGGTAAAGATAATTTGTTTTTCTCCATGACTTGATACCATGAAGTTGCTATCCTGAGTAAAAACCTCAAGCAAATATAGTGGAAGTAAAAGGATACTTTCTGTCACTCTTTATTTATAGGTTCTTGAACACCACAACCTTGACTCTGTGGTGGGAATAGGGATGAGGATGGGTGTTCCTTATATGACTTCAAAAACAAGTAGGTTTTTAAAGCTTTCTCTATTAGGCTGTCATGGAGGCACCCCGAGGTTAGTTTAAGGGACAACAGGGTCCAAAACAACTTTTATTTGGTAAAAAAAGGTACAGCAGATTGACTGGTGGAAGATGGGGTTTTAGCACTCCAAAGTGACTTGAATACAGGTTCGGGTACCAGTTGAGTAAATTATTAAGGGGCAGCAACTAATACAACAGGAGGTCCACAGTGTGCATGCACGTGGCTCCACCAAAAACAATGCCAGAGCCGTCCCTGAGTCTGGGAAGAGTACACACTTGCCTGAACATGGTGTGGGATTGTTTTAAAGGGATACACATACTCGTATTGAGTACGGAAAGTGTACACTCATGATTCTGCGAGGATTAATTTATAATACACTTGCAATCCTGTGAGGAGAAATACAAGTGCAAATATGCATGGAATATTACACATGCTTATGTGGAAGCACAGGAGGAAAATACACTCATGATTATGCGAGGAAATAATTTATACACGTGCTCGTATTGAGCACGGAAAGTACGTATGCAAATGTGCACGGAAAGTAGATACACTCGCAATCCTGCGAGGGTTAATTTTACTCACACACGTGGTGGCAAGGCAAGTGGAGTCTTTGTCCCGGGGGAGGGGGAAGTGTCTCCTGGCTGCAGCAGCTCAGCTCATAACTCCAAGAGGGTTGCACGCAAGGGGCGGGCCTCGACGAGAATCCCATTTTTATAGCCTGATCAGATCTGACTGTAGGCATTCTAGAAGCTTCTCTGCACCCCCACACTGGTGGTGGGGTGCCCCTGAAGTTTCCAAACATTCCCCACACTGGCCATGGGCGCTCAGCGGCTCCCTAGTGCCTCTCCGCTCCCTTCTCCTCTCTTATAACCACCCTGGCCAGTGGGCTCTGGGTCAAACAAAAGAAGCTGTTAGCCTCAAGCAGCAGAGAGAGAGGGAGATGTGTTTACACCTTCCATATTGAAGGAAGGGAGGGGGAGAGTGGGAGGTTTGCGCTCTGGCACATAGGCCTCTCTTTTAATGTAGCAAACATGACGGGGTTTGATTTTTTTATTTTTTTAAGAAAAGACCATAGAGTGAAAGAGTTTAAATGGTACACTAACTGATCCTTACATGCTGATGACAGCATTTTTCAAGTATTTGTAATTGTAACATTAGAGAAAGCCCACTTTAAAACAGTTAAACTCAGTGATTCAGTGTATGTATTTAGTTATTTTACTGCTTTTTTTGAAATTATTGAAGCTGTTTGCTTCCAAAGCCACTGTCTTCCTTTAAAAAACATAAAACTTACCATGTTATTGTGATTTGCTTCATAAATGGTTGTAAAGTCAGAGCCCATATTGAGACATCAGATTCAGGAAATAAATTTATTCAAATAACAATTGATAAACATACACACTGGAATTTTATATAAGACTGTGAATAGGACTTGAATCCACTTCCTGTCCATAAAAGAGCATTAAATAAATAATTTTTCTCTTATATTTCTAATGATTTCACCATATATGAACAAATAGTCTCACTGTATTTCTAGTAAATGTAAAACTTGCCTTGCTTCTGTCACTGAAATTACTCTTTTGGGTTCTTTTTTTATAAATGATTTTGTTCTGTGTTTCTGGAATTTCACATATATTAATTATTTTCCACCTTGCCTTTGAATATTTTTATTGACAGAAAACAGAATTAGATGAAGTTCTATAAACGATCATCTCAGGTAGCACTACAAATCTAAATAAACAAACAAAGAATTACCACCCCCCTCCCCCCCCCGTCCCCCAAACAAACAACAAAAAAACCTCTGATGCAAAAACCTAATTTCCATTCCTCTGGCCTACTGTTAGTATAAGGAGATAAGCTAAACAAGAATGCAGAATTTCAGAACTATTACAATAACAGGCAAAATCCATTTACTGTCTTTATCAGAGTAATTACAACTGTGATGTCTTTAGACAAATATTGTTCATATTAAAAATATTCTATTCATTATTATTCTGTATTACTCTTTCCTATGACTTTTCAGATATTTATTTCATTTGAATTTCCACAGTACATTCCAAATTTTATTTGGCATTGAGTTCTTTGAACTTTGATGAAGGGGGCATCATACAACAACAGAGTGGTAAACCTGTAGTTTCTTGAAAAGCCTGAGGCAAATTAGCAAAAAACACCAAAACCAACCTCCTACTCTCAGAAACCTAGAAAGAAATTTCATGCACAAAAAAAGTTTGTCAATGGTCAAATATGAAAGGAAGAAAGCTTTGTAACCTGTGCTGTACAGCGGAAGAGTCAGGTTAACATAAAGTTCAGAGAGTTTTAATACACAGTTGAAGGTTCTTTCAAGAAACAGGCAGTTCTTCAGCCTAAGGTGACTTGTATTGTGGCGATTGATTTCCAGTCCCAACTACAGAATTCAGATACATCCAGAGGTGGTCTTTCAAACTACATTTATCCCTTGGGCAAAGATTTTTGAGTGAAAAATAATGTCACCAATACCTCCTCTGCAAATCAATAAAAAGATATGTCCTATGTACTTCTTACATGTCTATAATGAAAAAGCAGGGTTTTCTCTCCCAGGGAATTTTCATTTTCTCAGTGTAACCAAGAAATACTAAGCATATTATGAACACTAATTGCAACTTCTTGGCCATTTTTTGCCTATTATTAGCAACAAGCAATCCAAATGATTACGTATTAGATTACATACTAGATGCCATATGTAGCTAATAATATGAGGAAACCAACATTCAACTGGAGCTGACTTTGGCAGGGAATGTAAAGGGAAACAAGAACAGATTTCACAAGTATGTAAACAGCAAAAGGAACACTAGGGAACATGTGAGCCCAATACTGAAGGCATCTGGGAAGCTGCCGACAAAGTGTGTGTGTAAGGCAAAGACATTTAGTGCCTTTTATCCTCAACCTTGGCTGGTAAGAACAGCCTTCTGTAACCTCAAGACCCCTGAAACCAGAGACCAAGTCTGGGGCAAGGCGGACTTGGCCTCCATGACTGAGGACCAGGCTGCAGAGCACTTTAACAAACTGGGTATACTGGGTATATATATATATATATATATATATATATATATGTTTATATAAGTCCATGGGGCTTGATGAGTTGCACCCATAAGTGCTGAGGTTGCCAGGTGACATCTTCATAAGGCCATTCAGTTATCTTTGAAAAGGTCATAGTGATCAGGAGAGGTTCCTGAACATGAAGAGTGCAAATGTCTCTCTTATCATCAAGACAGAATGAGAGGCAATGGATGAAAATTTAAATATGTAAAAATCTGTCCGAAGACAAGAAATTCAATGATTCTGTAGAAACAGTTATACAGCCCCAGAAAACAGTAGAAAATAATTCCTGTGCATCCAGGTGCTTCCTCATTATACCATTACTGCTTCAATTTAATACACAACAGAGGTCTTCTATACAGTCCAGTTGTGGCACACATTAAGAACTTGAGCTTTGATACAGTGTAAGAATAAAACTAATTGACATGAAGAAGAACCACAAGCTCCTCCTTCATTTATTACTGTAATAAATTGATTTTTATTACACCGATAGAAGATGAAGCCATTGCTCCATCTACAAATTAAAGAAATAGTAATAACTCTATGGTTTATAATGTTTTTGCCACAGAAATCTGGCCTAAGCTTCGGTCAATCCTGTATGTAAGAACAAATCAACCAAAGGGTTATCCCACTCCAGTCTTGTTAGGGTAAAGATTCTGTTGTCAGGAGCAGTCTAAAGTGAAGAAGAGCAAGAACAGTTCATGTGTGTCCAGCTGAACTATAAGTAACTCATGCTTTTGTAGTACCTGTATATAATTAAGTTCATTGTAAGGCTGTTCTGCCTTGTGCATCTGTACTGCATGCGAACCTAAACCCCTAGTGTTAGTTACATAATAGGGGGTTTATATTTTTCCTTGTCTCTTTATAAAATGTACCTACAAGCCATAGTCATGAAAGAGATTTCACTTTGTACATGGCAAATAACAGTCTGGAATTCCTTTGCAACATTGTTCTTACCGCAGCCTTAAATGAAAATTGTAGCTTGTTGCTTCATTGAAACTAAAACCAAAACCAAACAACCCAACAACAACAACAAACCCCAAACAAAACCAAACCAACCGAACAACCCTCACACACACTTTTCACTTCTAATGTTCAGTGTGTAGGACTTATGTAATTTCTAAAGGAGCTGAAAATCTAGTGTAGTCTTCAACAAGTTACAAGCGAAGAAAGGAAAAATTAAAGAATTACAAGATTAGAGTTTAAAAATAAATCAGAATTAATTATGTGAAAAAAATGAATGGATTGACTAAATATAAAAACATAATTATATGACAAATTATGCTGAAAATGAAATTGCTCACTGAAATAGAAGCAGCTCCCTAGAGACTGCCTGTGTTGTGCAATACTGTCATGAAAAGCACCAACTTAAAATGGCTTTGTTTTACGCAACAGATTTATGTATATGGAGAAACAGTTTGATTACTTTTCTGACTGAACTTTTTGTATTTTTTATGACTCATTACTGAAGTACCAACACACAACTTTCCCAAAGTAAGAAGATGGATCATTAGCAGAATTCTGGACTAAACGACTGCATTTGGATTCATTCAACGAAACTCACTGTTAAAGGTTTATCTATAGACTACAAGTTAATTTTGATCTGTTAGTATAACATATAAGTTGAAAACAAAACCAAAGACTGTAATTAATGATTTGAAGGAATAACTAGAATATAAATGAACCAAAGTCTTGTTGACTGTCTTTATAAGAGGCATCAAAAGAAAAATCAGTAATGGTGAAATAATGTGAAGATGAAACCTCTAGAAAAACAAAATCTGGTTTTGACCTTCTGAGGGACTAAATTGTAAACAGTGCTGAATAACAAATTTTGACGCTGTTAAGCAGTAGTTGAATTTTCCACTAACCCTTAGCTACTTGGTTATTATTAAGTATATTATATCTTATGATAATGCTGTCTCTCAGAGACTGGGGAAAAGCAGAATAAAAGGAAGAAGGATTCACATTCTCAAATACAGAGTTCAGGTTTCTACAGAATAAGAGTAATTTCTTCAGCATGTTCTGAATTGTTTTCTTCTTCCAGCCTAACGTTTCTTTTGCTCTGGATATCAGATTCCAGCTGTTCTCTCAGATCAGATAATAGAAAAGAAATAAAGCATGTGAATGGCAGGTAGAAGGAAGACCTTCAGGAGGAAGGTCTGCTGCTATTATAAGGAATGTCTGATGCTATCATGAAGGATGGGATGCCAAACTGTCTTTTGGTACTTTCAGGAAATGAAGTTCCACAAAGGAGACAAGAAGATCTCTCCCAGCCCTATATAAGATTTGTCTTTTTCTCACATCAAGGCTCTGGAGGGAAGAAGTTTATGAGAGATTAAACAAAAATGGTCAAAATATTCAAATAATGCAGAAATTTATATATTGTGATAGGTGAGAATTTCAGTGTTTGCGGAACTGTTGTTTAGTCTTTTTGGGGGGGGCACAGCTCAGTTGTAACTGTGTCCTTTGTAACTTGTCCTGTGCTTTTGAAGATTAATAGAATTACAACCGTAAGAGCTAAAGACTTCTCTTTGCATCAAGCCATGTATACAGACAACTATTCAGCAAAGCATTTTTTCTTCTAAGTGTGGTGTAATTGGCAAAAGGAAGCAAATGTGATTTCTAACATCCTTTAAACAATTTTGTGACATAGCTACATCTACCAGGGGCATTAAAACAGGTGTTATTAGTAAGAGCATTCTGTATTCCTACTGATTGAAGCATCTTCCTTGCAGTTGTTCTACTCCAGTCTTTGGTTCTTCTTAGCCTAACTCAGCTTGCCTATGTCAGACATGAGTCACTTTGAGGAATGATTCAAATAATTCAAATTCAAAATACGTGGGGTCTCTTGCAGGGATGAGTAAGAAATTTATACCTAAAAATTCAGTCAGAACTCTTTATGGCATCTAGGTCCGAGAATTCCTTGACCTTATTCAGTAACTGAAGTATATATGCATCTGATTATACCCAAGGAGGAATAAATTAAGATAAGAATGATGAGGAAGTAAAGCACCAAGTCCCAACCAAGTCCCAATTAATATAGTTCTTTTTTTTTTTTTTTTTTTTTTAGTAACTCAGTAGTGTGAAACATGCAAGATTTGCAGGTTTCAGTACACTGGCATAAGACTGAGAAAAACCTTCGTTATTCCTGACTGATACGCTCTCATAGTCCTTTAACCTTGATAAAGGTTTCTGTTTCTTTCATACCATCACAGATTTGTAGTAAAACCTGGTAGAGCCAAAAGCTTTAATTAAATTCCATCAACAAACTTATCTTTCCTTTGTTTTTTGAGCAGTTTCAAATGACCCTGGAAATAAGGTTTGTTTCTGTCATAGGAAACTTTGTTCTTCACCACCAATTGTAAAACCTATATGAAATAAAATACTATGTAACACTATATGTAGTGACAGCAGACACAGATTTGCAACAAAGAGCAATTTTATAAAAATATTTCTGTGCTTTGTGATTCTGAAAAAAATGCATCTCAAATTTTACTGAATCGCTTCTGCCATATCGTACAAAGGTCAGGGTGGGTCATTCTCCTGGAGTTGCCTGGTGAAAGTTTGCCTGGTGTAGGCTGGGAAAGACAACTTGTATGGAGTTTCTTGGTTTCTTTACAAAGTGATGCAGTCTCACCACTAAAAAAGTGATTTTACAGTATTGAGATAAGGCAGCAAAGGGAGCTAAATTACACGGAAAAATTGAGCCTCTAGTGACAGAACTATTTTCCATTGGGGACCTTCCACTTTCTCAGATGCAGTACCTGGAACAGATAAGAATTTAATTCTGCTGCTAAGGGTACAGTTAATAATACAGGTAATAATTACAACAGTGAAGTTAATGATCTCATTTTGTGCAGGCCTAGATATTGTAAAATGCTTCTGACTACTACCTGGATACATCAGATACTCTAGTAATGGAATTTCCTTAAGCTTGTCTCTGGTAGAGAGAAACAGGAAACACTGAAGATAAACTTAGATTTTTAGTACAAGAATTGTATTTTGACCATAAAAACAAAGTGACATGGACCATAATGTTTTTCCTAATTATCTTCAGAAATACCTGTCTCAGTCCTATTTTGGGAAAAAATACAAAGTTGAGATGAATTGCAACAATTTTTCAAAATAGTGTCTTGATTATCTTCACTTTAGAACTAATAATCTGCTGAAACTGTGTTTTTTTTCCAGGAACTGGGTGGTAATTCTGGCCTTATTCATACCTCTGCTTTTTTCTTTTCCATCCGATCCTTATCTTCAGGAACTCCAAGATGTTCTTAAGCTATGTTCAAGAATTGTCAATGCTGATATATAGAAGCATATGAAATAATATATTTGTTATGTCTTAATTTTAAATGATGGATGTTATTGTCCATGAGAAATGCCTGTCCTAACATGCACCAAAACTTTTGGATATGAGTCTTTGAGGAAAAAAAAAAAGTAATTTGGAATATTGTCATTTCTGTACGGATAAACAAGAATGGAATACCTACATAGCTAAATATGCTACTGCTAAAATCAAGCTTTCAGGACTGGCTTAGAAAGAGATGAGATTAAATTAAAAATCACAAGACAGAAAGTAGAAGTAATTAAATAGACATTATGCATGCATTTATATTTTATAGGTATCTATTATTAAATATTATACATGCTCTAAAATACATTTTAGAGATTGTTACAATTAGCCTTTGTTTTTGGAAATAAAATTTAGATTTCCAAACATTTTTTTCAATCAATTCTTCAAAAACTGTTCAAAATAATTTAACAAAAAAATTGTTGGCAAAAGTCATTAGATAAATTAATACTCTTTTTCAAGTAAGATTCTTATGTAACTGTTTCATTCTAGTAAGTAGGAAAAAACTTCTGCATTTCATGAGACAAAAACAAAAACAAACAAACAAACAAACAAAAAACAAACAAAAAACCCACCCAAACCTAAACAATTGTCATTGCTACATCACAGATTTATGTTAAGTAAAAAAAATGCTGTCCAAGGAAGTTTATGCTATAGGTTCTCAGTTCAGTAAAGCATCTTTGTACAGGTAAGCAATCATCATCATTGTTCAAGTCCTACTAAAACAAACATACACTCTGTTAGTCAAACTAACTGAACTGATCCTGCATAAACAGAGGCACAATGCATGAGGAGAACCAGCAGAAAGTTGAAGTAATCTGGTCAAGGGTAAACAGCTCGGCAGAAATGGAACAAAACCCTCCATAATAATAAACTTTTATTCTGTGCCGTGGTTTGAACAATGTGCTTATTCCTTCTAAAGTGAAAGGTCGAGGAGCAAATCAATATCTTCACCTGCAAATAACATGGTTAAAAAAAAAAAAAAAAAAAAAAAGCAGGAAGGAAGAAGTTTTGTCTTAAGAATTGATGAAAAATCTGCATTTAACAAAGCCATGCCTAGATATCTATTGAAAGCTTATATATTTTTTCTTTAATTTTTTAAATTACATTCTCTGTAATATTAAGATAATATTAAGACAAGAATTAACACAATAACCAGAAATGCCAGATACCTGACATGCATTCTGTGTGCTCTCAGTGTATATATTAAAGACTAATGTTTTTATTCCTAATGGTGATTTTCTGAGAGAATACAGGGGAATCTGAGGTGCTGTTGGGTTTGTAGGGCTTGGGACACTTCACCATTTTCTCTGCAGAAACCAGTATGATAAAGTAGATATGATATGGTATGGTGAGCTGTGTTCTGAAATTGTAGATAGAGATAACACAATAGAACTGTGAAGTAGCATAATTCTCATTCGCAATGCTTTTAAATCTTCTGGTTGTTTCTCTGTACAAGGAAATATACCAGAAGAAAGCTAGAGGTGTCACAACAGAATCAGGACCCATCTGGAATGATTACGTTATAGGGATTTTTAACTTTGGATAGTGCTTTTCATGACGATACTGGAACTATCTGTCAGCTGAGGGTAGTCTTGTTGAGAACAGCTGTGTTGTAGTTGAGGCGCCTTCAAATTCAATACTAATTTTTTGTTCTATCAGCTCTGTTGTTGAATACATTGAATAAGCAGTAAATTGTATATACAGCTCCAATAAAGCTGTAGGTTACTCGGGAAAGCACAAAATTGTGGAAAGAACAGAGAAATTATATAAGCACTAGTTCATACTGGGTAGTTTATACATTTGTGCTGTTTTCTATAGTATATCACCAAAAACCCTGCAAAGAATCTTGCAAGTTATTACTGATGAGCTCTTAAATATTTTTTATCCATTCAAATCCATAACTATTTTATTTCTGAAGGAATAAACTTTCACAAATGCTATATGGATAACCAGGAAGTTATTCAATAAAATATTCCATGTTTTTTTATAGTTATTAGGAACATAATTAATGCATTCATTAATTACATGGCATTTTAATCAAGATTAGTGCTGTAGAGTGTGACAGTTAAGTGCCCATACATTTTAATAAAAAAAGTTGCTGGCAGTAAAGCTAGAGCTACAGTAAGAAATTAAAACAGCCCTCCTGACTTGCTGATCTCTTGAAAATTACTGTTTATAAACTATCTCCTTTGTACAAATCAAGAGTCTAATCTATAAAATTGTTCACAATGAGAACAATCAGCCATTAGAATAATCTCCCCAGGGAAGTGGTGGAGTCCCCAACATTGGACTTAAATAAGATTCAGCTGGACAGGGTGCTTGGACATCTTGTCTAGGCTGTGCTTTACCGAGAAAGGTTGAACCAGATAAACCTTGTGGTTCCTTTCAACCTGGTGTTCTATGAAACCTGCACATTACAGATAAGACCATTTTTACCTTTTGTCTTTGTAATTAATGAGTAGACCTGCCAGTAGACATGCAAGACCCAGTCCTACCCACTGCTATTGTTGGATAAAGCCTGACAGCTAGAAATTGTTATGCTGAAAATTAAGGTATGGGTCATAGCTCAGCCTTGCCTGCAGTGACTTGCAACCAGAACAGAGGCCACATTCAGCGATTCAGAGGGAGAACATGTTAAATGATGATATACCAGTTCTCTGTATTTGTTCAACATCTAATTAACACAGTGGTGCTGATCCATAACCAGGACACTTAAGCAATTCAGTAATAATAATAATGATGATGATGACTAACATAGAGAACACAGGAGCTTCAGAAACAGTAAATTAACAAGTGCAAAACTTACTAGAAATTTTGTCTGGGGGAAAAAGTAATTCAGCATTTTAATTAAAAAAAAGCATGAATCTTTGTAGATACGTCACATTTTTCACTTGGAGGCTCTTAACACACTACAAGTACTTCATACACATCAAGGTTTTGTTGTAGCTGTTTTGTTTTTTTGTGTGTGTGCATTTTTTGTTGGTGGTGTTGGTGGTGGAGGTTTTGTTGTTTTTTTTTTTGTTTGTTTAGTTTAGTTTAGTTTTGTTTTGTTTTTTACAGATAGGCTCACTGGATTGAATTATTCTCATCTTAGTTTACCAAGTACTTCCCCACTAATCTGTTAACCTCTGAAATCTATTGCTCTTTATAGAAATAATCAGGAAATGTTTTATTTTCACACACACACACAAATACTAATATTTTGGAAAAAAATAGGTTTTATTTGATTTTAATGAAAAACAATATCTCACAAATACTGACATTACAAGAGATTTGTGAGGAAAATAAATATGTCTAGAAACTATCTAGTAAAAACATTGTCACCGTTGTTAGATACAAGCTAGATGGTTACTTTGCATGATCTCTGAATCAAAGTCAGTTATGCGAGGCAATTCGATATCTTATTAACACATAGTGATTGCATTTGACATTCACAATTCAGCAGTATATTAAGTGAAAAAATAAAAGGTTGTTGTTTTGATTCAAATAATTGCAATTCTACTGTTATTCTGGTAAGAATTATCATCGTCTACTTTTATAGCCAGTGATACTGTTACAGGATTTGTAGTAAAGTGGTGCTAAGACATTCATGCTTTGAAATATAGTTTGTAGCCAAGGTTGAAAGTATAATCAATGAAACATCGGATATAGAGGCAGAAGGAGATTATTCATGATGTATTTTACTGAAATTATATTAATACTAAATACATACTTACTGTTGGGAGGGTTATTTTCCTTTCCATTGAGTTAAAAATCCCTAGAATTGATTTACCTTAGTGCAATAAATGTCAAATGTACACTTTCTTTTGTTTGAGAAACACTGACAGCAGAATAAAGGTCCCAGACAGGAGAAATTATTGTCTGCACATTATGTTAAAGACTATGCACCACCTGACAGTTTTAAGAGGTGGTTATGTTACCACTCCAGTTCCATCTGAACAAATAGCTGATTCATCAGATGACAGACAGTCCAGCTCTAAACAGCAACAATAGTGCTGTATAATGTGACTATGTCTGACATTGCTTGATGGAGAGGAAAGGGGATGACAAAAGCATCAACTTTCCCCCTAGCTCCCAATGAACTCTAAATTCACACATAGGTCCTGAGTTTAGTGATTTTGCAAATTATTTGCTCTATTTCTGCAGCTGCTGTTCTTTATGGAGACACGCTCATTCACTAACCTTTCTTCCTTCTCAGTTTCCTTTCCACAATTGCACAATGTCCAAGACAGATTAAGTTAATAATCTCAAGCAGAGTTACTCCACTAGTTTCTTATCTGTGAACCATTATGTGAAGCTGTATTTTTTTTTTCTCAAAGCTACTATTTATTCCCATTTTTTATTCTTTCTGCTTTTTAGTTCAGTATCTGGTTATATATCTTTTAAGAAGTTCCCTATTTCCTTTTTTAACCACCTAGTAAGTTAATAGGCAGGAGGACATTGATATGGATAGATAAGTCTTACCATGTAACACAATTACTTAGATCCATAGAATCACTGAATAGTTTGGGCTGGAAGGGACCTTCAAAGGTCATCTAGTTCAACCCCCCTGCAATGACCAGGGACATCTTCAACTAGATCAGGTTGCTCAGAGCCCCATCCAACCTGACTTTGCATGTTTCCAAGGATGGGGCATCTACCACCTCTCTGTGCAGCATATTCCGGTGTTTGACTACCCCTATCGCACTGAACCTGGTGTATTTCATTTGTTGATACAGACAGTCAAATTGAGCATGATCTGTAAGAAAGACTTTTCCTAATGATGTCCCATTAGGATTTCAAGTCCATCCTGGCCTTGAATGTTTCAAAAAATGGGGCATCTACCACCTCTCTGGCCAACCTGTTCCCATATTTTACCACCCCCACTGTAAAAAAATTTCTTCCTCATGTCTAGCCTGAATTTCCCCCCTTTTAGTTTAAAATCATTACCCCTTGTCTTGCCACAATGGACCCTGCTAAAAAGTCTGCCCCCATCTTTTTTATAGGCCACTTTTAAATACTGAAAGGCCACAATAAGGTCTCCCCGGACTCTTCTCTTCTCCAGGCTGAACAACCCCAACTCTCTCAGCCTGTCCTCACAGGAGAGCTGTTCCAGCCCTCATAAACTTACTTTTATAAGTGCTAAGTAATCATCAAAAAGTAATGGACAATGTTGTCCTCAGTGAAACACACACACAGAGCAATAGTTTTCCATTTTCCAAGACTATGTCAGTGATGTCTTTGTTTACTGACAACATCAATCTATTTACTCCTCACAGTACTGCTAATTTTTCTTCCTCCCATTTTCCTCCAGCCCCACTTTCATTAATCCATGATAGAATCTTCTTACCAAATTTCATTTCCAGAACTCCAGACATTTGAAATTTTGCAGATCCTCTTTAAAAAAAAAAAAAAAAAAACAAAAAAACAAAAAAACAAAAAAAAACAAGTGAAACAGTTTTAAAAAATGGTCCACAAAAGTAGATGGTTTTCCTCCCTAAGTATACAAGAAATCTAAACAACAACAACAACAACAACAAAATAGAAAACCATTATGATTAAATCTTTACAAATATTTCACCATTTCTAGTCTGAGTGCAGATACTGAACTAGAAAAACAAAGATAAAAAGAGATATAATGTGTTTGAAATACACCTGTATAAATCAGAAGTTACCAGAATATGTTTACAGGCTCTCTTTGTGGCAGGTGATAATGCAAGAAACAAACTCCAAATATCCTGTATATACTCCTCATGAAAATTCACTGAAAATTAATTCAGACAAGTGCAGAACCCAATCAATAATGACTCAATAATTTCGAAGCCTTACTTTCTTTTCTTCTTTTGTTCTGGATTCTAATGGTTTTTTAAGTGCTTTTAATCCAGAGACTCACATTTCAGCTTACTTGTACTTTGCATTAAGAATTGAAACATTGTTTCTTTTAGGTAATTTTTTTTTCTTTAAAGGAAAAAGTTAATTTAGAACTAGTTTCACTGCAAAACATTCATAGTTATTACCTTCATATGCTCTATGCAGAGTTTACTGACTGTTAAAAATCTCAGGAAACATGAAAATGTATGAAAGTGTATCTTCTAAGCCAAATCATAATGTCATATAATATTGTAATGATTTCTTTTTGGTGCAACAAACTATTTCAAAATAAGGCTATTAAATTGATTTATAACTTTCTTGCAGTTCATTTTAAGATTAAGAGAAGATATATGATAAATCATTTGTCATGCTGGTTATTTATATCACACATTATATTAGAAAAGATATTAAATAATCTGGGCTGGTATATAACAAATCTATGTTACAATAAATAAATAAATAAATAAATACATACATACATACATAAATAAAACAATTCTATCCTAGCAAAAAAAGACTTCTGTTTCTTCTCAATTTTTGCAGTTTAGTGTAATTTTTACTCTCCTGTGTGTGTTTCCCTAATATCACTAGTCTCAACAAATGGGAAAAAGGCAGAGTATAAATACAGGAGCAATGCTCAGATGATGTAGTTTAAATAAACTGTAGTGTCTCAGTTAAGGGTTGGTCTAACTCAAGATGATGTGTTTAACAGTGGATGTATGCAAACAGTAAGGGAACAGTAAAAAGGAGGAAAGTGGGTATTTCTCCATCCTTCCAATATTTTTGGACACCAGGAGATGTTGTTAAGTAATTTGTCTGACTAATAATCTTTGGGGAAAAAAAATAAAATTATATATATATATATATACACATACTTTTTTTACCATTCACAGTTATCATTAGAAAGGAGTGCTACTGAAGAATGACGACTTATTGTTTGTTTTGAGCCTGGCTCCTACTACACTTACTGATGACCACTAGTCTTTTTTTTTTTTTCTTTCCTATTTCCTTATTTATTTATTTATTTATTTTTCCATAAGATGTGGGAGAATAGAGATTTATACCATAGGAGGATGATGTTCTTAGTATTTTATTCTTTTGCTCCCAATTCCTAGCAGCAATTTGCTTTTTGCTACCAAACACCTATATGTCTTCTGATGAAACTCTCCTAACACCAGCCTGTTCTTCCTGATAGTAGAGTTCTTTGTTTTATTTGGGTTTATTAGGAAGAGTGTGACCAGAAGGTCAAGGGAGGTTATCCTCCCCCTCTATTGTGCCTTGGTGAGACCACTTCTGGAGTCCAGATAAGCTGTACTGTGTCCAGTTCTGGGCTCTCCAGTTTAAGAAGGAAGGGTTACAAAGATAATTAGTGTTCTGGAGGAGAGGAGAGACTGAGAGAGCTGGGTCTGTTCAGCCTGGAGAAGAGAAGGCTGAAAGAAGACCTTATCAATGCTTATAAATATCTCAAAGATGGATCTCAAGAGGATGGGACCAGACTCCTTTCAGTGATGCCCAACAATAGGATGAGGGGCAACAGGCACAGACTGTAACATAGGATGTTCCATCTGAATATGAGGAGAAACTTCTTTATTTTGAGGGTACCAGAACACTGGAACAAGCTGCCCAAACAGGTTGTGAAGTCTCCTTCTCTGGAGACATTCAAAACCCACCTGGATGCATTCCTGTGTGATCTGCTCTAGGTGTACTTGCTTTAACAGATGATTGGACTAGATGACCTCCAGAGGTCCTTTCCAACCCCACCCATTCTGTCATTCTGTGATTTGTGGAAATAGTTTATTTTTTCCTCATGTACAACTTTATATTAATCTACAATGATTTTCACATCTAATTTTGTCATTCTGTTATTTGGGCCCCTAAGATCCTTCAACAATTCTTTGCACTTGTTCTTACTCTCTTATATAACTTCTTAAGTAAATCAGCTCACTTCACTGCTTGCCTCTTGTCCAGTTTATTTATGAGTATGAAGGGCAATACAGGTTCTAGAACTGGTTCAAGCACAGGCTCTAGAGGAATTTCATTGGTGACTGCCCTCCTTTATGCAAAACAGCTCTTTACTCCTACATTCTTAATTCATATCTTCAAACAGTCCATCCAATGGCTCCTTAGTTTTTGTAAAAGCCTGAGGTAGGGAATTTTATGAAAAGCCTTTTGGAAATCCAAGGAAGTCACAGAACTTGGTCACTCATCTAAAAGTGCTGAAAGGTCAGGTGACTCCAAAAGTCTTACAGTGTTTGCTTCTATAAATGGAAGGACTGTTGTCCCTTCCCAAGCAGACAGTATTCACCTGGATGTCCATAACTTTTTTTTTCTTTTTTCTTTCTTTCTTTTTTCTCTCTTTCTTTTTTCTTTTTTGTTTTTGACTTCTAAATTATCCTTGATCTTTGTAATATCTATTAACAAGTCTGAAGTTCCTTAAATCCTTTTGGAACCTGTTGTTATTGTTGTTGTTGTTGTTGTATAAAACTAACATCCACACCTGCCTCCTTTTAGTTCACAGGTTTCAAGTGATTTCCAGTGAGAGGCTATACATCAATGTTAGTATCCTTTTTTTCCTTCCTTGAGTTTTTGTTAAAGTCTTAGGTGAATATAATCTGATTCTGGTAGTGTGGTTATTATGTGAGTATTATATGTTAGTAAATGTTAGTATTATGTTCCCCTAAAAGGCCAACATATATATGTTACATCTGTTTGCCTATAGACTGAGGACCCAGATGTTTTCTAGCTTGTACAGCATTGTATGGGATTTCAGGGCTAAGTGATACCCTCTCAGGAAGTAGAGAATGGTGTGCGGAAAAAGTAGAGATACTTCTCATACACATACAGATACCCAAACTTTGATGGAGTAATTTATTATTTTCTGGTGTGATTTTCTGCCTTCAGGTGTAATTAAGGAAGTGAAGATGTTTCTTTATACACACACCCGCACGGAAAAAATATACACATTTTTTTAGATAAAGAGAAGTACAGAATTAACTGAAATGGTAGTATTGGATGCAACACATTCTGCATTTAAATGTAAAAGAGAAATTAATTTGGTCTTTCTTAGTGTAAGTGGGTTGTCTTCACAGTCTCATAAAAATCAATTCACTGCTTTATTTGTACTTTGTGAAACAAAGCACAAAAACTTTAAGTGAAATCTGGGTCACGATGGAAAGAAAGCAAAAATCTAGTTTATGCAATATTTAACTAAAACTAAAAAACAAAAACCACAAAACAAACAAACAAACCAACCTAAAAAAATTAGAGCCTTACTTAGAGCAATTGCATTGGGTGCTGGATGATTTATAATCACATATATTTGTTCTGAATCACAACTTTATGATTGTATTCTATGATCTTAAGAACCGGTAAGTTAGGACTCACCTCAGAGGTAGGCTTTCTGTCATGAAACACAGAATGCTTAAATCTGGTAGTTGATTTCAGGTTTGAAGTACTCCATTTTGCAAAGCAAGTAGAAGTGAATAGGCAAATCTCTCAGTAATCCTGAAGGCCAAGTTTGACACATTGATTGTATAACAATTGATGTAAAACTGTTGCAGGTGGCACTCTGAAAGAAATAACACACTGGGTGTAACTAACGTAAAGGGAAAATTAGAGCTGTAAATGCCTTGAAGCAATGCTTATTTTTAATGAAAAACCTTTTTACAGCACAAAACTGCTATCACTCTTACCTGATATGTCCATATATATATTTATATATGTGGATTTTGAGAGTTGGATACATGTAATAATCCCAAAGGTAATGAATAAGGTTAGAAAGTAGGAAAAAAATGTACAGACAATACTTACTCATCTTCATACTGTATTAAGCACATATGTTTCTGTAGTTACACCAGCTGAGCATCATATCCAAAAAAAAGAAGCACATCAGTGCTTACTTTATTTCAGTGTTACATGTAAATACATGGCAGTTGTAAATCAGCTTTACACACAGTAAGTTTACTAACCTTTACTGCATGAACATATATCATTTTCAAAACTAGCTAATGTTTCTAGCAAAAAAAAAAAAAATAAAGATAGAAATGAAGTTCCACAGCAAACCAAAGATCAATAATGTCTTTTAAAAAACAGCAAGAATCTTGAAAACTTAAAAAACTTTAACCTATAATAGTATATTCTTAACTATTACATTTTTGTGTTGGAAGCTTTCACTTTCTTCATATTTGTATAGGGCCAAACAAAATGAAATTTGACTAGAATATAATTATTAAGAAATAACATGAATTCCATAGATATCCTTCTTGGTCAACTGTAAAAGGTGTGCATGTGCTTCTTATGTGCATGTGCATGTACTTATTTGTAAATATACTTAAGATATAGTTGATTCTTTGAGACTTTATACAATAGAATGAATTCTATCTCAAATCCATTTATTAACATTGAAAAAGATTTGTGCCCTAACAGTTTATACTTTTATATGTTTGTCAGTGTCCGGTGGCAGAATAACAAAAAAATAATTTTTTACTTACAGTTTTCTAAAGGAAAATTCCTAAATATGCATAAGTATTTTTGAAGAAAATGGAATATGTAATCAAGACCCAACACAGTGATTTGGATTTGTCAAAACCCCATGGAAAATTAAGTTTTGAGGATCAGTTCATGGGCAGAGCTAACAAAAAATAGTGGGTCAGATTCAGAAATTTTGTCCTCTGCATTAAAATTTAGGCCATTTGTGCCTATTTATACCTACTGAAAATCTAGGCTAGAATTTTATACATAAAGAAAAGACAAGAAAGAAAAGTTCTCTTGTGCTTTGTACCTGCTGAAAAGAGAGACAAAAATAGCTGAACATTCATACTTTGGTCTGAAATATTCTCCCATTTTTATGAGACAGAGATCAGTACAATGTTAAACAGCTGATTAATATTTCTTGTCTCCCTTTTCTGAAACAACTTTTACATCAATTAGTGCTTGATTATCTTTAAAGCTATGGGTTTTTCACATGCACAAGAGGACAGAAAATAAAATGTGTTTTTAAATTGTCCAGGTACACTTTGTTCCCTCTGAAGTGTTTTCTGTTCTCCTCTACCACCTATCAGGACACTCATAAAACAAACTGGATTTTAGGATTAAAGGGAAATGAAGGGTCAGAAATAATGCTGTATTCATAATCTGACAACTTATGTAGCCCAAGCTGTGTAAACAAATAAGCAAATTCCAAGCCTTTGAAAAAAAGAACACAACACTGCCTGAATATATTCTGTATCTACTTGGCCAGCTCAAATATAAAAACTATTGGCTGCCCACTAAATACCTAAGAACAAAAAGGAAAATGAAATTCAGTGCTTTCTGAGTAGGTTAGTTTGTTTATGAATGGGACAGGTAGCTCAGGGTGATACTGTCCTTGAAGACAGACCACTGACTTGGGAGTCACTCATGTAAGTCTTTCAAGCAAGACACACCAGTATTAGTGACAAGATATAAGAGAGCAAATTGATAGTAAGCACCATGATCCAGCTGGCAAGGAGAGGCAGTTTAACTGCACAAATGTAGGAGGCAAGCAGCAGACCCAGCAGAGGTGCAGGGAGGAGGTGAAGATGTCAACAGTGAATTCGTAAAAAGACCATCTTGGGTAACCAATCATCAAAGCGACACTTTATCTCAGACCAAGAAATTTGGCTCAGAAATACTACCATAGCACAAAAATTAGGCAGTCTAGAGAATTATTTGGGAGTGCTGTTTAGTAGCTACAGTTCAGATGTAGTGTTTCCACCATACAAATACTTATAAATTAGAGCCTCTGCCAAATTGCTGTGTGACAAATATATCATTAGAGGTTTAAAACAACCCAATCACTTAGTTCCTAGAAAAAGATGACTCATCTTCAAATGGTTGACATTCTTATTTAGCTAGCATGAGTGGCAAAATTTCATGGGCTACATCCACTTAAATACAAGAGACAAATTAATGCTTGCTTCTTTTTCAAAAATAAATGTGACTGGACTTTTTATTGTTCTCACCAATGTATCACATCTGTTGCCTTTATCTATTGTATTAATTCCTGCTATCATTGTTCTTCTTATTTTCACAAAAGACACCAAGTGGTTATTTTTCATGATCAGTGATATCACCCTATGATTCATTTCTAATTGTGTCCTCAGTTAGTGAGTTGTTGATTTATTTTCTCTTTAAAATTCCAAGGAAGCTGAGAACTAACAAAATTTTGGTACTCAAACATTAGTTTATGTATTTATGCTGTCTTTATTCAAAGATAAGTTCTTCAAGTGCCATGCTATGTATAACTCATCTACCAGGTCTTCAGCCTTTCTGCATGCTGTGTAACGTGAGTGTGCTTTATCAGACAAACATGTTTTCCCCTTTGCAGCTCCAGAGTGGTTCCATGGCAGGTATTACAATGTCTTACATTGTAAAATAATATTGAAGATGTGCTTACACAGTTGTAGCAAGTTGTTTTTTTCTTTTCATGTGAGATATGACAGAAATAAGGAAGTCTTGATTCCTTGTGCATATGCCACAGCAAATCACCTACAAACTACAGTTTGAGACCTGTCTAGTTCATCACTTTAAAGGCACTACCCTCAACAGAATGTCAGAGCTCACACTGATGTGAAAGGTTACTCTTTCTGTACCATATCTAGTTTTATTTCCAAGTTACTTAAACTTGTGTCATTGCCAGTTGTACATTCATCATTGGTTTCTTCATACATCTCTGCTTGTCTTTCTTTAAGCCTTCCTAAGTGTTTCAGTAAATCTGCACAATAGTTTTAACTCTTTGACATTAAATGAAAGAAGAACTCAGCATGAAAATGCATAAAGTCTTCTTTTGGTAACTTAATTTTTTCATAGTTACCAGTTATTAACTAAAATTAAAATCAGCAAGGCTCAAACACCAGTATATTATCACATGTAAACTAACCTTTCAATAACTCCTAAAGCATCCTTTCCACTAGGAAATGAATGAGGGCAAAACTGTCCTATAGGGAGAATTTTGAAATGCTATGATCTTATAAACTAAACTGGTGAATCTGTTCACCATGAGAGACAGGATTTTCAGAATTCAGACTTGATCAGGAAAATGATTGTGAGCTATATAGTGGCATTGTACATCATAAAATGGGGAAGAAGTAATAGTAATCGTAAAAGAGATAATATTAATGAGAAGAGATAATTAGTTTGAAATATGTAGTGAGGGTGTGCTTCTGCACATTTTTTAAGCTTTAATATGTGTTAAATGTAAAGACATTATATAATATTCTATACAGTCGTGTTTGCGTGGGAGTAACTCTCTACCTGTGATTGTTGCTAACGTGGAGTTTCACAAAATGATAAGACATTTAAAATTTCAAATCCTTTCTGGTTGGAAATCAGTTCTGTTTAGGTATGCACTACATGCTTGACAGATACCACTGGAGAGTATTTAATATCAACCATTTAATAAATGATCCATTAGGGTCAGACTTCAGGATGACTCCTGGGAGAAGTATGCATTTATATCTTTGCCATTTACTCACTCAGCTTTCTATCCTGTTGGGAATTAAGAGTTGTAAATTCTCCAGACAGCTCTGTGTAGTCAATGAGAACCTGAGATGACTGTGGTACAACATTGGCTGCTGTGAGCTTCAACCTGTCCACTGCAGACAAACTCCACTTGTTCTTTCAAAATTTTGTCAGTTTTGATCATATTCTGACTGCCTTGGTGAGAAAAGGAAGAACTGTACTAAACCATGTTTATCCTTGTTATGAGACCAGTCCCTTTCTAAAGTTTGCATTGCTGTATGTAAACAGCATTTTACCTCTTCCAGAACACCTTATGCCCCATACCTACGGCCATCTTCTCTCATCTTTATTGCTAATTTGCTAGCTTCAAAGTGGTACTTTTGCTAATGATGAATTAAACCACATCATCTTCCAAACAATTCTGAGCTGCAGAAAAGTTCATACTGAGATCCAAATTTCAAGTCTGACATTTCTGGCTATTTCTTGAAGGGCCTGGCATTTTCTGCAGGACAAGCTGCTCTTTACAACCTGCATGATAAATGTGATATCAGTCAATTAAATAAAAAATGAGAGATATGTAATCACAGAAATTACTATCTAATAGTGCTTAACTCATCCAATGTATGCTAGTTGAGAAAAATATTAAATATTAAAATCTGAATTGTATTCTGTGACAGAAACAATACGGTAGAATATTGGATGCATAACTGTGTAAGTAATTATATTTTTTTCAATTAAGTAACAAATAATTAGTAGGAAAAAAAACAACAAAAAACAAGGAGAAGCCTTTTGACACTTTTCAGAGATTTTGGAAGAAATCAATGAAATGGAGATAGAAACACACTGATGCTGGAGTCAAAAGGGGCTGAAATTATTTCAAAATAAGAATGGCATCATTCTTATTTTTTCCAGTTTTCCCATTTTCAGCTTGTATTTATTTACCCTTATGAATTTATCACCTGGTTTAAAGGACCTTTTTTTTTGTTGTTTTTAAGTAATATTTGTCCCAAGCCATGTACCTGTAGATCAAAATCTCTCCAACTTTGTCATTAAAGGAAATCATATGAGTTACATATTTCACTATGTAACAATTTTTCCATACCTCAGGTTGTCCCCATTGGCCTTTCCTGCTCTGTTTCTAGTGCTTCACCACCTTTAAGGTGCAGCTGCAGAAAAGACCATACTGTTGTATAAATGATCTTGCAAATACCTTTACATAGATCATATTTACCCTGGAATTTCAGCAGATGTTCCCTTTACTCATGCGTACCTGAAATCAAGTTGTTTTTTCTATTGCTTTGTTATACTGTAAGCAACAATCATCTGGTTATCCACTCTTAAATCCTTCCCAGTTTTAGAGCACTCACCCTTCTTCTCCACTGGTATGACATGTATTCTTGATTTATATGCATGACATGTAACAAATAATATATGCACATATCTCAGAGGTGCCTAGTTTTCCAAACAATCACAATTACTTTGTATAATGGCCTTCTCTTAGAATTAACTTACCACTGACTTTGTGTCATCTGCAGTTATCAAAATATTCTAGATAGTTCATGTGTATATGCATATATATCCACACAGAATACTGATTTTTTAATTATTTCTCTGCAAAACCATATTAAAACATTTCAAGTTGATTATTTCTCCTTTACAAATACATTTTGAGACCTATCATTGAGAACATATCAGTCTTGTCACAGTTTAAAATAGTGCAGAGACAGTAGACACTGCCAATGCTATTATTTTTGTTTTGGTATTTAACACAAATCGCTCTGGATACTTCCGAGAAGCTAAAAAGAAGTTTTCCTGTCCATTAAAGAATGAAGACATCAGCAGTCTATATATCCTGCAACCAGGAAATCTAAGAGACAAAGATGTTGTAGACAGGCTGCTGTTGATTTTATCAGAATTGTACTAATATTCATGTGAAGTATCCCTTAATAATTAAGATAAAGTAAGTAAGCCTGCCTTTTCACATTAAGGAATTGAGAAGAGCTGTCAAGTTCCTTTATTTTTAAGATTAAAAAAGTAGTTGATGAAGATCAGCAAAGAAACTTGAATACAGAGATTAGGATTGATTCAGATCCATAGGTCAGCTGCTGTGGATGTTATTTTCATACTAAAGCTATGACAATGTCTCCGTTTTTAAGATCTTATAATCTGCATTAGAATGCAAGTTTCTAGCCTGGCATGAACTCAGCTTCAGCAATTTAATTGATTGCTGGTTGCTATTTAAAATGCAGTTCTAAGATATATATTAAAAAAAAAAAAAAAAAAAAAAAAGGTAATGATTTCTTTTGTCCTTACAAAGATTTGTAAAACCAGAAGAAAAATCTTTTTATGCCATTTTTAGATGTATGAGGTTTTGCTGCTGCCCTTTTAGTACTAGAATTGTAAGAGATTGCTTTGTTTGGCTGTACCTTTATCAGACATAAACAGGTTAATTATCGATCTCCATAACAACTCCTCACTACATATCTAAGCCTAAAATAGATTATAAAATTGAATAATCTCAGTAGGGATTTTTTGCCTACATGATCCAATAACTGAGCTACACAACAAGAAAGGATGTAGCGATTCTATTATTAACTTGCTAAGAGGAAAATAAGTGTGAAACTCAATGCATTTACAGCAGATCAGAAAACTATTTTATTTACTAGTGTGTCTAATCAACTGTGATTGATTACACGAAGAAAGAATTCCCAACACATCCAAAGAAAGGTAAAGTAGAAAGTACAGAGTCTATACATTGATCTCTTTCTATGACATGAGGTTTTTCGGCCAACTATGTAGATGAAACAACACTGAAATATCTGTCAAATGCATCTGACCGACAACAAGGTGTTCTTCCAGTGGACTAAGGGTACATTTTTAAGATAGTGTAAACTTTTGATTATTTCCATAAACAAGAAAATTTTTATCGGAAATGTTCTTTTTTATGTTTTAGTGAATATGAAATTTGAAGTTATATACTGCAAGGTGCTAAACAGTTAACTCCATCCAAAAATAGAATATGTCCCCCTAGATTTGCCAGAACGATATTCTTTTCCTGAATTGTTTTGACTTTACTAAAACTCCTGATGTACCCAAAATATAATAAGTAGCACTATGTTTAAGCTGACATTTGATAAAAAGGTGCTGTGCTAAAACAGTGATGTGGAAAAGAAATGTATTCTGTGTGGATGGTTGCCAAATAAGTAAGTGTTTGCATTTTGCAATGTGACATTGTATAACTCATTCTGCTTTGCTAGATGCTGATATAATTAACTCAGTTTGCCTCAGATACAGTTTGATCCAGTGACTTTGCCTAGCCTGAGAGCACTACACAAAACTTTATTTTTTAATACTTTTACTGTACCTATTCTTTCACTGAAGTATCCAGGAGATTTCATTATCTTTTACACTGTGCTAATAGTATTTAATGATTAGGACTATCAAATGCATATTGCAAATTACAAAATGTTAAATGGCTTCCTTTACTGTTAATGTTTGCAGTGCATGCACAAAAGATGCACCAGGGTGGCACTGGCAGTTTTCTTCCGAAAACAAACTCAGTAAAAATTGTTCACTGCTACCAGTCTGAAACATTTTCAATCACAAAAGAAGAAAAGAAGGCAGGAAAGGCAAAACAAAAGAAAAAGTAGAGTCACACAGACTTGTACATAATGGAATATGCAAGCCTAGAAGGTGTTATTGATCATAATATTGCTTGCATCAAATTGTTTTGGCTCAACCTGCCTCTAAAAGCAGTTGTCACACTGAGTTCTCATCTGTCTCTGTCAGTTCCCTTCATTTCATTAAAATACTGCCTGCAAGCTAAGGATAGGCAAAGAATGCTGCACTGCAGTTTAATTCCTTTACAACCATGGCTAGCTCTTTGATAGTGGGCTCTTACTGGACTGTCATGCCTTGATATTGGCAGTGAACCTTCCCTGATGGAGGTAAATGGATCACAGAAAGGAGCAACATACACTGTATTAGAAGTTTCAATAATGAATGCAGGTGAAAAAAAATAGGCACTTTGACATCTTTGATTTCCAACAACTATTGCTTAAAAGTATGTTTAAACTTGGGGAGAATTTTTATGTACTTGGAATACACAGTAATTTAGGAATAGCTGAATTTCAGATATTTCTTCACAAGTAATGACAAGTAATGACAAGCAGGAAAGACTCTTCAGTTAATACTTAATTGTCAATCACAGTTTCACAAATTTTGGCCTCTTTCCCACCAATATATTAACAAATGTAAATTTACATTCCTGTATAAGCCTTGTGAGGCACACTATTGTGCATTTAAGGCAAAATGTTGAATAGAAAATACAGCAGTCAGTTCCCAACATAGGAAAAGCAAATGTCACACCAGTCTTCAAAAAGGGCAAGAAGGAGGATCCAGGTAACTATAGACCAGTCAGCCTCATCTCTATCCCTGGGAAAGTGATGGAACAACTTATCCTTGGTGCTATTTCAAGGCATATCAAGGATAAGAGGGTCATTAGGGGCAGTCAACATAGCTTCATCAAGGGGAAGTCATGCTTGACCAACCTTATAGCCTTTTATGAAGACATAACAAGGTGGATAGATTATGGCAGAATGGTGGATGTGGTCTACCTTGACTTCACTAAAGCATTTGACACAGTCTCCCACAGCATCCTTGCTGTTAAACTGAGGAAGTGTGGTCTGGATGATTGGGTAGTGAGGTGGACTGGGAACTGGTTGAAGGAAAGAAGCCAGAGAGTTGTGGTCAATGGGGCAGCATCTAGTTGGAGACCTGTATCTAGTGGCGTGCCTCAGGGGTCAGTACTGGAACCAGTAAAATTCAATATATTCATAAATAATTTGGACGAGGAATAGAGTGTACTATCAGCAAGTTTGCTGATGACACCAAGCTGAGAGGAGTGGCTGACACACCAGAAGGCTGTGCTGCCATCCAGCGAGACTTAGACAGGCTGGAGAGCTGTGTGTGGAAAAATTTAATGAAATATAACAAGGGAAAACATAGAGTATTGCATCTGTGTAGGAACAACCGCAGGTTCCAGTAAAAGTTGGGGAATGACCTATTAGAGAGCAGTGTAGGGGAAAGGGACCTGGGGGTCCTGGTGAACAGCAGGATGGCCATGAGCCAGCACTGTGCCCTTGCAGACAAGAAAGCCAATGGCACCCTGGGGTGTATTAGAAGGGGGGTGGTTAGTAGGTCGAGAGAGGTTCTCCTTCCCCTCTACTCTGACCTGGGGAGACCCCATCTGGAATATTGTGTCCAGTTCTGGGCCCCTCAGTTCAAGAAGAACAGGGAACTGCTGGAGAGAGTCCAGCGCAGGGCAATAAAGATGATTAAGGGAGTGGAGCACCTCCCTTATGAGGAAAGGCTGAGGGAGCTGGGTCTCTTTAGCTGGGAGAAGAGGAGACAAATACAAATATATAAAGGCTGAGTGTCACAAGGATGGAGCCAGGCTCTTCTCAGTGACAACCAATGGTAAGACAAGGGGTAATGGGTGCAAATCAGAACACAAGAGGTTCCACTTAAATTTGAAAAGAAACTTTTTCTCTGTGAGGGTAACAGAGCACTGGAACAGGCTGCCCAGGGAGTTTGTGGAGTCTCCTTCTCTGGAGATATTCAAAATCCACCCGGACACATTCCTGTGCAGCCTCATCTAGGTGTTCCTGCTCCAGCAGGGGAATTGGACTAGATGATCTTTTGAGGTCCCTTCCAAACCCTAATCCCGTTCTGTGATTCTGTGAATGTATAGATTAGCAAATTAAAGACTCTGAACACTTCTATATTGCTAGCTATCAAATACTTCCAAACTGTGGGCTTTTTTTTAGATAAACCAGTTTGCTCTACTGCTTTTACATAAATAATTCACTTTTACTTTCATTATGCGAGTAAGATTTTCTTTTCATTACAGGTTAGGCATATATAAAGAACTTCAGATAAGCACGATGTATGTCAATAAATATGTTGAAACATTACATCTACCAAGATAGGAAGGGTTGTTACTGTCTGACACATGACAAAGAGTTACAAATATACATCTTTTTTCCTATTTCCACATTGAATAATGCTGTTAAGTCCCATCTTCATAGTTCCTTATTTCCTGTGGCAAAATACAAGACTGATTTATTGCCAGTGTTCCCTTTTTTTTTTTTCCTCCTTGGTATGACCTTTCTTGTACTCTTTATCTGAACTGTTGCTTCTCTTTGATTCTGATCTAGCTCACCTGTTCCTTTGACTCTCTTCCACTTAGCATAGTGTGTGAAAAAGAATTGAATAATTAAACCTTACAAATGGTCATATAAACCATCTACTGTTACTTGCTGAGGCTGCCAGCATTTGACCTACTGGAACTATGTGATATAGAAAGATGAAAAAACTGAGCCTGGTTATTAATTAAATGACAACTATTTTAAAAAAATGTAATCACTTTATTACCTTTATATGCAATTTCATTTTAGCTTTCAGCAAGTATATCGTTTTCTAAGTAAAAAACCCAATAAAATAGCGCATAAGTATATCAAGTTTGTAGATAATACTAAGTATTCATATAAATAGTATTCTTAATTAATATACTGTTTTCAACAATCATAACTCAGTTATTTTGAAATCACAAGTGAATATTACCTCCACCACTGAAACACTGAGTGATACATGACAACTGTTATTATGAGCACAGTAACAATGACACATAAAGGTATTACTGTATCCGAGTCAAGGAGTAGGAAGAAATTGGAAGACTTGGTGGGGAATACTTAGGGTGGAAAAATGTAATATTTTGTCATTAAACTATAGTCAGATCATAGTCATTATTCAGTCACGTTCATAGCTTTCTTAATGTGAGAACAGCAACATTTGATTTATGTACGTGATATCCCTCGAAAAATCAGATAGATCTGGCACATAGTCCATTCTCTTAGTCCAAAAAAGCTATTTTTTAAAAGTTAAGCATAAATGTTGTTTCCTGATCCTAAATAATATAGTATAAGAAGAGGACTCTTCTTCCATGGGTTTCTAAGAGTGATCTTGCCATTATCTGTACTTTTCTGCCCACTTCAGCCTATTTCCTGAATTTTCTTGCAGATGAACTATGACCATCATTTCTTCTTATTGTACAGTAGTGTTTGAAAACAGAGAGAAGAGCGATTTTTTTCTTTTTCCCTCCAACATGTTCCCCATGCACCATTTTATTTTGTCATTTGTTAATACAAAGCTCAGGTGAATACATTCATTATAAGAAAATTTGGCCAAACTCCAAAATTTGATGGTGTGTATGTGTATTTGATGCCCAGTTAGTGGGAAAGAAAATTTAAGTTTAATTTTAGCTTGTGTTTCTATTTTAGACTAGAAGGTAGAAACAACTTATTTTACAACAGACCTCATAAGACTGTTCTATATGTAAATTGTTGAGAAATAAATCTTGGCACCAGTGATGCCAAAAGCAAATTACTCCTAACTTCAGCAAGGATGAACAGCTCTTAAACTACAAAAAACAGAGCTATTTATGGCATCCTAACTATAACTTGCTGGAGCTGAATATATGCATCCTGAGCTTTGGATGGTGGTACTGCTGGCAACATGGTCCACCTCTCAGAAATTCTCTACTGAGGAAAATTTCTAATGGCTCAACAAAGCACTGACATAAAACTTGTGTGTCAGCATCTAACCTAGTTTTCGGCTAATCTCTTAGTGCAACTCTAACTGTCCGTATGGACACTTAAGAGTTTTAGTGATTTGTGCTTTGGTTGTGGTCGCTAGAAAGAAGGACCCTCAGGTCGCTACCTGTTTGTGTCTCTGAAAGTCCTGTCCTTGGAATGGCTCTGACTATATCACATATAACGTAAAGATAGCTTGTCTCGGTGAACTCAAGCACTGAGTAGAAATCATCTCTTCATGTGGCCTGCAAATATGGTCTCGTGGGCGGATTTAGACCTGAGCTTAGCAGGCAGCGTAGGCATAGTCCCATCAGCCTGGTCCTGTGCTACTGATAGCTGGCCTCTCCATTCTGTTTGTCTGTATGAGTGGAGCACCTGCATCAAGATCTCACAACAGGAGTTGTGACCTCTGGTTTTAGTGAGGGAGGAAAGAGGACTCTTTTGAAGGGTGGTTGTGGCTGTGGATTTTTTTTTTTCTTCTCCCCAGCTCAAAGGGATTTGACTCTGATTTTCAAAATAAATTTCAAAACAAGTAATTTCTTTTCATCTGGGAGACAGGGCTAGGCTGAAAGGAGTAAGGTCACTGACTGAATAACTAAGCATTCCGTTGGGTCAGTTTGGCAATTAAGAGTACAGCCTTCGATGCCTTAGACAGATAATTGGTACATGAGCCTAAAATGTGCTATTAGACATATGATTTAGCAAGGATTTTCTTAAAAAAAAATAAATTTAAAAAAAAAAGCTTTTTTTGTTATCTGTTGATTTACCAATGAAAAAAATGTTATAGTCTTCTAAATACCTTGTCATATACTTATAGCCTTCTAATTACATGTCTAATGACTAAGATTACTTAACTACATTTCAGTTAAACCTAAGAGAAACTATTGTTAACCCTGGTTTGTATGGTTTTTTTCTAATGATGAGTGTAAATGAGGTTTTAGAGAGAATGTCAAGCAGACTTTAACCCCTCAAACTCTTAGTGGGAAGGAGTTCTACTAGTCCCTGTGATATCTTAGCTCTGGTAGGATAACCTAATCATACATTATTTGTATTATAATGTCATTAAAATGCACACATCTCTTAATTAGTATTTCTAAATCAGGTATAGCTCTAAGAACTGGACATTTATTTACTAAATATTCAAATAGCTGCAATCTGACTATGCGTTTCCCCTGTATTTTGGCAAAGATGAGCTAAGAACAAAGGCATCTACTTGAACAGCACCCTTTTATATGTTACCTTGTTTATCTTGGTTACATTAGAAACAGAAGAAAAAATATGGAGGAAAAGGCTTAGCATCTGCATTTGTTTATCCATCTGCTCAGTCCATAAAAGTGTTTCTAGCTACTCAGAGTTCAGAGAATAGGTAGGTTCTTTCAAATTACAACATTTTAAACATTTTCTGACTTATCGATTACCACAAGTATAAAATCCCTGTTCATCATGGAGACTACTCTGAAAGTAATCAAAACCCTGTCATTGTCAAGGTTCGTGACTAGAGGACAGAGACTGTGGTATGGAAATATGTAATGCAGCATTTTCCAGTGTAAACAGGAATTAATCTTTGAGGTATTGAGCATGTTAATCATTATACAAATAGCAATTCTACAGTAATGCAGCTGGAAGAGGCCTGAAGAAAGGAGTCCATCTACCATTAAAGTGGTTATTGATTGAAGGTTAATGTTGTGTGTCTGGGAGATCACTCTGCATCCTTCTGGTAATCAAATAAGTGCAGAACTGAATGACTGACTAAACTGCTTGGCTAGCTGTCCATTTTACTCAACACAGGATATCAGCATTGATTGTTTAAAGTAATCCAGGTCCTAAAAAGGTTTTATACCCCAAAAGCCACAGCTCTATGTTGACTGGAAATTGTCATGTATTCACACTTACCTACCAGAAGAAAACTGGCATTTTTTTACCCTGTTCACATTCAAGCTATGAACCTCTATTGTTTATTGTATTTTAAAGGTTTCACCCATGTTGGTTGTTTGTAGAGTTTTCTTGTTGTTTGTCTTGTTGTTGTTGTTTTCTTTCTGTGAACAGAATTATTTATATGCCATTAAATGATACTGTATATTTCTATGTGATATTCATACAAAAAGAATTTCAAGGTTAGATAAATGCTCCTGAGACATAGGGAGATGGAAGTAGCCCAGGAAGCATGCTCAAAGGAGGGAAAGTTCAGCTTTTCTGGAGCTGCAGGCAGCAGCTGTTGAGAGCCTTGGAGCAAGGGCCAAACCAAGCAGCAAGCACACAGCGCAGGAAGCACACCGAAGCTGCTAAAAAGAGTCAGCAAATGTGGAGCCAGGTTCTTACTGTGACAAAATGAGGAAAATTTCCTTAGGAACACAAACAGACCCTGCACAGACAAATGCAGCCCAAGAAAACCACTGAGTTGCTGAAATGAAGATGAGACTGGGTACAAGAACTTATACTGCTTTGGCACATTGGGAAAGATTTCCCTTTTATTTCTTTTCTGTCCCACTAGTCAGTCGGAGTTTTCTGTACTTTAAAAGTAGAAATCAAAGACAAAGAACTATAAGCTAAGCACATGAATTAAAAGGATAGTACAGGAGTTAACACAGCATTCCAGAGCATATAAATGAAAAGTCCAATTAAATTCTGCATAAAGTAGGTTGTGTAAATATCATGCTAGTCTTAGAAGTTGACTGTCAACTTGTGAGGTGATATTTCCCCTGCTATTGTACAATCTCAGAGGACTATCGATTCATTTCCCTGTTTTTCTAGCTTAGGCCTGACCTTTAGTTCTCTAGGGCCAAAATGAATTGTCCAATTGTCTAGAAATACCAGCAGTGAATGCCTTGTGTGGTACTGTTACCAGAATGTGAAATTAATTCTTCCAGAGAAAGAAACACATGCAAACAGGTGATTCCAAATGAATAGTTTTGTGCTGTCTTTTGTTGTGTGGCCCAAATTTGAGGTTTTAAGCTATATTATACTAAAACCAGTGGCAATTTATAGATGATAGCAAACGTTATTTTTTCCCCTTATCCTTTGTGTCAATAATAACTGCTATGTACAAAATGAATTTCATTTTCTATGTACCTTTTGATTAGTTTAATTGTTGCATGAAATAATTCATAGAACACTAAACATTAGTTTGTCTGAATTAAGTTGCTATTTCTATTTGTGTAATAATTAATCCTTCTCTCAAAAATGCTGAGGGTAATCAACAAGCTAATGAGACTTTCTGAATGACCTCTGACTGCTGATAAATATAGAAGAAAATCCTTAATTGAATGTAAACATTCAAGCAAGAAGAGAATAAATTAATACAAACCAGAAATGAAAACGAGAAATAAGTTCTGAATTGAAGTTACTGCATCCAAGACGATTGTATAGGAGGGAGAAATGCACTGCATTAATGTCTATTGATTCAGGCCCAATAAAGTTTCTCCTTGATTGTGTACTGAGCTATATAAAGACTTTCCAATGGACAGAGTAGCCAAATTTATCCTTGAAAAAGTGTCTCCATTAAACATAATCTCTCCTTTTGTTTACTCCCTTGGTCAAATATCTGGTGTCAGATACCAATTTATATGAACAACCTCAGAAATCCCTTTTCTTTCAGATCTCCTACAAAACAAGATATTCAGTTTTCTTCATAAGGGAACAAAATTATAAATATTAATATAGACTCTAAGGAACATTTTTGATATCTGAGCATATTCTCTAAGATATATGTAAAGTTATATTTTTATACAGGCTGTTTCAAAATGGTAGACCCAATTTGAGAATGCAAAATGCCTTGTGTTGGGTCCATCTTTTTGAAACACCCCGTATTATGCTTCTTTTTTATTTATGTAAATCTATAATGTAGAACAAATGCATTTTTTTAAGCAACCTTAATCACTATTTTTAAAGTAGCTTGTGCTTCTAAATTTCTATATTTGGACTTCTTACACAGAATATTCAAACAAAAAAAAAAAAAAAAAAAAAGAAGAAGAAAATAAAAAGAAACTTACTTTTGAAAATATTGACACTAAACCTGAACTTGGCCTCTCCCTTCTCCTTGCTACATCTAGCGACTGGCTGCTGGAGCTTCATGATTCCTGACATGGCTTATATATTCATAGATTTCCTTTCCCCTTTCACTTTGCCAGTTGCCCTCTCTTCTGTCTCCTACTCAGGTCTATTACAGACGATGCTGCCTTTCTACTTTTGTGTGAGCACACTTAAAGTGGAGAAAATGGTTTCTCCTGCAAGCGGTTCATTGGTTCTTCAGCTGGCACTTATGAGAACGGAAAAGAGCAGAAACTCCAAATAAAGAACATTCCAGTGTAAGCAGTATTAACATGCAAAAAACTTATCCTTATTTAGAGGAATTTTTAATTTCTTTACCAAATGATGACACTTGGTAATATAAGAGTGTTTAATAAACAAGCCTTGGCAAAATACCATATTAATTTGTAGAAGAAATAGGAGAAAAGTCTGTTGGTTGATTTTTATTTTTATTTTTATTTTTGAAAAAGTGATAACTACTTATTAAAATAAATTTGTCTGTTTGGGTTTGTTTGTTTGCTTTTTCTGGATAAAATTATCCACATATACTAAATGCATGTGAAATTCTGCTTGCTATTTTCTGCCTGAAAATTTTTTGCATAATGATGTGTCGCTCATTTCTCAACATACTGTAGCATATTGTATATCAGCCTAAGGGTTGATGAGACTAATTTTGCTGGTTGTGAATAATGTGGTTGCTACAGCGGTGTGAATCAAGAGCAGATTTATACAAGAGCATAAGAGTTCATTTTTTTAATACAGTAATATTGTCCCATGACAATTAGTGTTCTTGAGAAGTCTCTTTAAATTTCCAATGCATGGTAGTAAATTGAACAAAAATATCATTAGTTTTTCTCAGCATATGGCAGAAGTCTCTGATATGGCACACTCATTACAGATAACATCATGGACGTCATGAAGCAGATCTAGAGAGGGGCCACAAAAAATGATCAGAGCGATGGGACATCTCTCCTATGAGAAAAGGTTGAGAGAGCTGAGGTTGTTCAGCCTAAAGAAGAGAAGGCTTCAGGGAGACCTCATTGTGGCCTCTCAATAATTAAAGTGGACTTTAAAAAGACAGATAAGGACAGACATTTTAGCAGAGCCTGTTATAACAGGACTAGCGGTGTTGGTTTTAGACTAAAGGAGGGGAGATTTAAACTAGATATAAAGAAAGTTTTTACAGGATGGTGAATGAGGATGGTGAAACAGTGGCCCAGGTTGCCCAGATAGGTGATTGGTGCTGGACAGGGCTCTGAGCAAACTGATCTAGTTGAAGATGTCCCTGCTCATTCCAGGGAGTTGGCCTAGATGACCTATGAAGGTCTCTTCCAACCCTAACTATTCTGTGATTCCAGGATATAAGAGCATCTTTTCAGCAGATGAAATTATTTTCTTTGAGTAGTACTTTTCTTGCACATGCCTTGTGCAAGTGCTGTGGTCTGGGCTGAGGGAATTGCAGTTTCCAGACACAGGATGAATGGAGAACAAACACCCTGAGACCCCAGAGTCAACAAAAGAGACAGTATTTGGCCTGAAAACTATCCTGACAAATTTGAAATTGACAAATTTTAACCTCTCTTACTACAAGAATAAACTTGTCCAGCTTCAAAGACAGTTTTGAAAATCATCAGTTGCATGGAAAGAGCTTTCTGATACATGGCAGCCCTTCTGCATCTTCCGTATGATACAAAGGCATTGGTCACAATCTCAGTAGCTGAGTTGTTGCCAAGGGGAAAACGATGAGTAGATAATGAGTCAGTGTATCCATAGCTCAAATACTGCCTATACTCTCTTACAAGAAAGTGACAGTGAGAATACTAAATGAGGAATGAGACTCAACATGGGATTAATAACTATTTGTGTTCTGATTTTCTTAGACAGTTGAAGATGTCCTGTAGGTAAGATCAAAAGCATTACATAAATATCCATAAAAGTCATTAAGCAGGAAGAGGGAAGGGAAACAAAATAAATAGAAAGGGGGGAAAAAAAGAAAAAGTTTTGTGTTTATTACGTTTCTCTTTTCCAGTTTTCATTGTTAAAAGATTCTTTACTTTCACTTGTGATTCTCACCTACATTATAATTTTATTGTTACTATAATGTTCTTAAGAATTCATTTTTACAAAAAAAGCTTTCATTAGTTCACACAAGGAATGCACCAAGACCATGTACTTCGCTATTAAAGAATTTTGTTTGAGTGGAAAAAGAGATATTATGATGCATGTCACACTACAGGGAGGCTTATCAAGAAATTTGGTAGAACATACAAGGACCTGAGCACTTTTATTTCTCTTTAAAGTTAGCTGTACTTTACACAGAATGTCACAGAATCACAGAATGCTAGGGATTGGAAGGGACCACGAAAGATCATCTAGTCCAATCCCTCTCCTGGAGCAGGAACACCTAGTTGAGGTTACACAGGAAGGCGTCCAGGCAGGTTTTGAATGTCTCTAGAGTAGGAGACCCCACAACCCCCCTGGACAGCCTGTTTCAGTTCTCTGTTACCCTCACAGAGAAGAAGTTTCTTCTCAAATTTAAGTGGAACCTCTTGTGTTCCAGTTTCAACCCATTACTCCTTGTCCTGTCATTGGTTGTCACTGAGAAGAGCCTGACTCCATCATTGTGACACTCAGCCTTTATATATTTGTAAACATTAATAAGGTCACCCCTCAGTCTCCTCTTCTCCAAGCTTAAGAGACCCAGCTCCCTCAGCCTTTCCTCATAAGGGAGATGCTGCACTCCCTAATCATCTTTGTTGCCCTGCACTGGACTCTCTCCAGCAGTTCCCTGTCCTTCCTGAACTGAGGGGCCCAGAACTGGACACAATATTCCAGATGTGGTCTCACCAGAGCGGAGTAGAGGGGAAGGAGAACCTCTCTCGACCTACTAACCACCCCCACTTCTAATACACCCCAAGGTGCCATTGGCTTTCCTGGACACATGGGCACAGTGCTGGCTCACAGTCATCCTGTTGTCCACCAGGACCCCCAGGTCCCTTTCCCCTACCCTGCTTTCTAATAGGTCATTCCCCAACTTTTACTGGAACCTGCGGTTGTTCCTACACAGATGCAAGTAGTAACTTGCCCTTATTATATTTCAGTAAATTTTTCTCCACCCAGCTCTCCAGCCTGTCCAGGTCTCGCTGGATGGCAGCAAAGCCTTCTGGTGTGTCAGCCACTCCTCCCAGCTTGGTGTCATCAGCAAACTTGCTGATAGTACACTCTATTCCTCGTCCAAATCATTTATGAATATATTGAATAATATAGGCTCCAGTACTGATCCCTGAGGCACGCCACTAGATACAGGTCTCCAACTAGATGCTGCCCCACTGACCACAACTCTCTGGCTTCTCTCTTTCAGCCAGTTCTCAGTCTACCTCACTACCCAATTGTCCAGACCACAATCCCTCAGTTTTGCTGTAAGGATGCTGTGGGAGACTTTTTCAAATGCCTTACTGAAGTCAAGGTAGACCACATTCACCGCTCTGCTGTCATCTGTCCACCTCGTTATGTCTTCATAAAAGGCTATGAGGTTGGTCAAGCACAACTTCCCCTTGGTGAAGCCATGTTCACTGCCCCTAATGACCCTCTTATCCTTGATATGCCTTGAGATGGCGCCAAGGATAAGTTGATTCATCACTTTCCCGGGGATGGAGGTGAGGCTGACTGGTCTATAGTTACCTGGATCCTCCTTCTTTCCCTTTTTGAAGACTGGAGTGACATTTGCTTTCCTCCAGTCCTCGGGCACCTTTCCCGTTTCCCAAGACTTGGCAAAGATGATGGAGAGTGGTCCAGCAATGACCTCAGCCAGCTCCCTCAGCACCCTGGGGTGCATCCCATCCGGACCCATGGATTTATGGATGTCCAGATTGCCTAATTGCTCCCTAACCCAGTTCTCATCAAATAAGGCAGACTCTTCCATTGTCCTGCCTTCCTCTGGGGCCTCAGTGGTACAGGGCTCCTCAGGACAGCCTCCAGCAGAGTAGACAGAAACAAAGAAGGCATTCAGTAACTCTGCCTTCTCTGTATCTTCTGTCACAAGGGCACCCAACTCGTTCATCGGTGGGCCTACATTGCCTCTGGTGTTAGTCGTATCTGCCACGTATTGGAAAAAGCTCTTCCTCTTGTCCTTGACCCCTCTCGCCAGGTTTAATTCTAAGGAGGCCTTATATTCTCCCCAAGTGATCAGCCCCTCCTTCCATGATCTGTAAACTCTCCTCTTCCACTTGAGCATACCCAGCAGTTCCCTGTTTAACCACACAGGTCTCCTGGTTCCCTTCCTTGACTTCCTACATGCCGGGATGCTCTGATCTTGTGCCCAGTAGAAACACTCCCTGAACACTAACCAACTATCTTGCGCCTCTTTACCTTCAAGCAGCCTTGCCTATGGGATTTCCCCTAGCAATGGTTTGGTAAGGCCAAAGTTTGCCTTTCTGAAGTCCAGGGTTGCAATTTTGCTTGCTATCCTGCTCCTACCACATGAGATCCTGAACTCCACCATCTCATGGTTGCTGCAACCAAGGCAGCCCTCAACCTTTACTGCTTCAACCAGACCCTCCTTGTTAGTGAGGACCAGCAGTGCACCTCTTCTAGTCGGCTCCTCCACCCCCTCCACCCTTGCACCCTTTAGCAGGACGCTGGATAGATGACTTCTCATCCAATATTTATTTTTCTGTGGAAAATCTTAAACAATGTTTATGGGGATCATAGTTATGTATTTATGATGGTTTACACCAGGAAATAAAATGTTTCTTTTGCTACATCTGCCTTTGTCTTTCAATACGTATGTTCTGTCCTTGAACAACATTGTTGACCTCCCTGCTGTAAGTTCGTTAATGGGTAGAGTGATATTTAGTTCTTAAAATCCTCCGGTGAATATTCTCTTCCAAAACCTAGGTCTACTAGACTTCTGAAGACACAAGTGAGTAAACATGTAAGTCTTGATAAGATTCCTGATTTTTGCATAAAGTAGGGGGATATTTCTAGATATATAATCCATTGAAGTTCGTGGGAGTTATTCAGTTAATTTGGACCCTGCAATCAGTAACTGTTTTGCTGGAATTTTAGTATGTTGTTTGCCTCTGTATGAATTCCTTCAGGAGTCTTATGGTTCCTACTTCTTCTCTCTTCAAGTGTTTAGAAAGGAAAAGGAAACCTAGAATCCTGTGGAGTGTGTTCAGTTTCTTCAAACAGTACCTGTTCAGTTGACTAATTGTCTCTGTTCCACAAATGAATCCTTTTGTCTCTAGATGGTTTCATGACAGTGAGAGGGCTAATAAAGCAGATTAAGAATGTACTGACAAATTAGATTCAAAATTGCCTGTATTTTGTAGGAAGAAAAAGAAAAAGGACCATATTTTCTTTTGAAAATAATTAAAGAAACAGTATTTGAAATGTAATTGTAAGTAAGATACCGGCACAGGAGAATAACAGTACTGAATGAATGTGAATAGCTGAAAAGCCACTGGTAAATGTTAACAATATACTTGTTCTTGCCTTAGGTTATTCTTCTTTACTACTGTGCTTGGAATTGCACTCACCGCTCAACATCAGTTTGTCTGTACTATATTGTTTTCTATTAAGAACACCACAGAATTAACGGCACAGAGACCTTTAGTGAAACTACCTCTTAGAATCACAACACAGGAGTAAAATCTCATGGCCCACCACTTACAATTTCTATCTTGTCGTATTAGTGAGTCTCAATGTTAATGCACCTGGAGGACATGGATCTCAAAAGCTCAAGTGTAGCACAAAGGAAATGGAGCCTCATGGGGCCTTTACAGGTATAAACTTGGTTACAAAGTGACAAGCAACCTTGTTTGCCCTCAGGCTGTCTGAAATCTATGAGAAGAGAAGTTTGTAGTGTTTCAGGACAAAAAAAGTGTTTCAAAGAATTGCCATTATTTTAAAATCCAGCTGTGGTACTGTGTCCTCTGTACCAATTCTATCTGATTATAGTATGCAAGGTGGATTTAAGACCACTGGCTATAGATTTTCATAGTAAATCAACCATGCCTCTGCGTTGCTCGATATTGACCAATTTATATTAAACAGTTACCAGTGTTTTTGTTGATGACATTTTTGTTTATTTGTTTGTTTATAAGAATACTAATAAATAGCTCTGCAAAACCTTTGCCAAAAGTAACAAAACTTTAAATGCTAATGCCTTTCTCTAATGTGAATTTCTGCCCCTGTGTCCTGCTTCTCCACATACTGAGACAGGTTGCCAAAGTTGTTTATGTATGCGGAATAATCTTGAATTAAGGTGTTCTAACTGCTTTGTTCTATTGCAGAATGCAAGGAATCTCAAATAGTCATGACCATTGTCTCTTTTAGAAAACAGGTAAAAATAAATACTGTAGAAAGCAGACTGAAGGATTTGTCTTGTGGGCTCTGATAAATATTCAAGTATAACCCTCAAGTAGCCTGTAAGTGTTGACAAACTTCTTCCTTAAGATTAAACCTTTGTTTAGTGGTCAGGTAGAACTGAATTATCAAGGACCACCCAAATAAAAGAGAGTCCTTTCAATGCTGATGCTTTAATTTATTTGTTTCCTTTTTTTGTTTTGTTTTGTTTTTGTTTTCTCCTCTGACAACTTTCCGTACTTCGTCCTCTGCCAGAAGCAAATTAGAAGTGATATCAATTGACAGTAAGTCTGATGGCATATCAATAAAGAAGAATAAAAGCACTAGAGGTTTCAGGTAAAAGTAGATTGTTCCCATTCAGATAATTATCACTTGTCTATCAGAATAACTCTTTTCCTATTTTTACAGGGAGGTGCCTCTTTTAATTGGATAGGGCATTAGAGTGGGATACTCTTCCCTTGACTTTCTCCTGGGCTTTGGATAAGTCACTTCCTCATTATTGTGAATTGAAGATATAATTACACTCAACTTCCTTTTTTGAGATCAGTAAATAGAAAGTGCTATGTAGTTGTTTGGTATTATTTTTAGATTTTAACCTTGAATTTCCTTGAAAATAGTGTCATGTTGTATATACCATGTTACAAAGTCTGTGTGCTTTTTGGAAACTGTCACAACATTTTATCCAGAATTTTAATAAAATGGGTAGATAGAATGATTGCAGATGTAAGCAGATGATTGTTTCTCTTCTTCTGTCTTTATTTTCCCTGAAAAAATCTAGTTGAGTTTGGCAATGGAGTAAGAAGGCAATGATGATGAAGGTTTGTACAGTGGATATCCTGTGCTTTATAGCTGGTACATTGACAATGAGAGTTGAAGGTTCTCTTTCACATTGTATTTAATACACTGGCTTGTAGCTTTGTTGGCTTGGTTTTTACTTTACCAGAGACATTCCTTATGAGTTTTGAGAATTTGTTTTGTTAATCTTTGCCTGCGTTACAAATTTTATATCTGTAAAATCATGATAAAGATGATCAGTTTTTGTATTTGGGTTACAGTTCTTGTAGTGCAGCACGCAGTACTTGTAAATAAGAGATGTGCTTGTGAAGGACACTCTTCTGAACTGAAATAGTGCAAATAAAAATAATCAGAAGATTTCAGGAACGTGGTTTCCAGAAGATCATGAGGAAGGGGTGATTGTAAAGGACTTCTCACTGAAAAGAGCCATCACAAGAGCAATAAACCATGAAATATATTTTACAGGTTTCAGAAATATTTTCCTCTTTACAGAGATTTTTGTGGAAAGTTTCATATATTAAATTTCATCTATGCAATTTATCTGTCATTAATTGAGAAGTGAAAATGTAGACTATCAGGCTGTTCTCTAACTGATTTCATGTTTCTGTGCATATTTCTCAAAGAGAATTTCTCCATAACCATGGATTCTTGAACAATTTACATGGAAAAGCAATAATTGTTTGTAGAACAAGCATAAATCCTGTTACGAATGTCCCTTATGCTACTGTTAAAGAAGCTTCAAAAACAATCGCCTGTGGGTCTTTGCTGCTGGCCCTATTGTTGTCTTAGAAGATCAGTATCAATGAGCACTATGAATATTTTCTAGACCAGGATGAAGAAAATCAATATGAAGTTAATCTAAACTGTGGTCCTTCCCCTCAAAATGCTCTACTGGCTAGAAAATGACCAGAATTCTTCACTCCAAGGTGCTGGATTCCTGGGAAAGACATACTGAAAACTAACAACAAAGAAAAAATATTGATAAAGGATAACCTCCAGATCTTCCCATTACCACTCAGCAATCTGGTTGATTAAGTAAAGACAAGTGGGGTTTTACATGCAATAGCTAACACAATGTTTTTGAGAATAAACATGTACAATATTTGGTATGCACCCCATAATATAAAATAAAGAAGAGGTTTGTATATTGTTCCTTTTGTCTCCTTCATCAATAAATTCTATGATTCATCATCTTTATAGAATTATAGAATCATTTAGGCTGGAAAAGACTTTTAAGATCAACCTAACACTGCCAAGTCTTCCTCCAAACCATGTCCCTAAGCACCACATCTGCAAATCTTTCAAATATCTCCAGGGATGGTGACTCAACCAGTTCCTTGGGCAGCCTGTTCCAATGCCTCACAACCCTTTCCGTGAATAAATTTTTCCTAATATCCAATCTAAACATCCCTGAGTCCAACTTGAGGCCATTTCCTCTCATCCTATCAATTTTACTTGTGAGAAGAGACTGACAGGCATAGTTTCTTTGTACACAAATTTCCTTTTAAATGATTGTTATTTGCCTTCTCATATACATTAGGTTTACTTCATGTTGCATTTGACAGTTTTCATCTGGAGTAACACTGGTGAAACCAATAACTCAGGCTCCTAGTTTAAGCAGTTTCACTTTGAGCTTTTGTCCAGCTTGAACTGTGCATAGTAGAAGTGTGAAGGAACAACAAGGCATCAAAATGCAACAAGAACAGATATAGTAAGAGCCACCTCCCACATTTTGCATTCTAATAATGAGATTGATTGGCTTTTTTTTTTTAAATTCAAATGAGTGCAGTCACAATTAGTCTTTACTATCCAGAGAAAAAAACAAATGATGAATCATTGCTTCATAGCCTAGACCATTTGTTATATAATACCTATTGAATTGCATTTGCATGCTTTATGCATACATTTATTATGCTGAAAGCTGATTACCCAATTTCTTCTGAAGTCTTTGAAGGCACTGTGCCAGCCCTTCCTAAAGGTTGTAAGCTTATTGTTTTTGACAGTCAAGAGAGTTTGAGATTTCTGTATTAATTAGTCTGTTTACATAAAAATGAACTTTATATCATTTGTGTATTCCTATTATACGTATTTTAGAAATTACAGAGTAATTACAGCAATTGCTTAAGCTGCATGTGGTGTCTAATTTAATTTAGTAAGATGCAGATACATAATTTTTCATATATCGTAAAACTAGATGTGTGAGACAGTGAAGTCATAATGAACTGTTATAACACTATACATAGAGTTCTAAAAACCTTATTCATTTACTTAAAGATGATTATTTATGTAGTTAAGAAATACCTGTACATTTGTCTCTGTACTGATGTGCAAAGTGTGTGGATGACTGCTACTTCTTACTTTGTTACTTTATACAAAGAAATGGATGTTACCTTTTTCTTCCACATAGTTCATAGTCTTTACCAGTTTTAGTCCAGTAAGTTTAACTATAGCCTGTGCTAATGCATTTTAGTAAGACAAAAGGGATGGCCATTTATCATACTCGACAAGTGGTGGCTGAATAATAACATTCCTGTAATGCAGACATTTTCCTGAATGTTTAAGTGCTGATGGTTTGAACATTACAGCTCACCAAATTTTAATTGATTTGAGGTTCACTGATTCACTGACCTCTAAGTGTTAGAATACACTGTGTTTTTATTTTCTTCTAGTTTTCTATCCAGATGGATTTACAGTCAAGTCTTTAATCCTCTAATGTCCTGCAAGTACCCCAGAAATGTACATCTTCCTCAAATATGTAAAGTTATTCCCTGAGTTATAGATACATGATCCATACATCCAATAATACCAGTTTTAGCTGTGTGTGAGGTACATGAAGTGTAAATATGGCTTAGGGAGAGAAGTACTTTTATAATGAGATGTAACTTTTCTCAAGGCTTGGTTGCATGGGTTAGGAGCATAGGATTTACAGCTGAACTGTCACAGAATAAGGATGAGATTTTAGACTGTGGGGCATGGTTGAGCTAAGGCAGCCTGACTCTGCCTAATTATTGCCAAAGGTTTGACAGGCAGTCTGAGCAAAGCTTCAATTTTCCACTCATTTCTCAAAGCCTTAATTCAGGAGTTTGTGAGGGATCACAACATCTTGCAGCTATGTCCTTTAGTTCCTGAACCCAGAAATTTAATTTCTGTTTTTTGTGTTGTTTGGTTTCTTTTTGTTTTTGTTATTTTTGTTTTGTTTTGTTTTGTTTTGATTTAAGGTTTTCAGGTTTTAATGCACACATATACCCCAAATATTTTGGTTTTTTAGCTTCTTGGATTTTGTCTCATCTTGACTTCAAGACACATGGGTGTTCCTTTCTTTTTCTTAACTTGAAGGCAAAATGAGAGTAAAAGCTACTCTGTGACCAAATAGGAAGTATTGCAATGACAAATACTTCCTAATGGTCAAAAAGGTGAACAAAAAAGCCATTTTGTTTTCTGTTTTGGAGCAATCAGTAAAAATGCTGTGCTTCCTATAACTACATCAATAAAGGATGAATCACAGAATCACAGAATCACAGGATGTTAGGGATTGGAAGGGACCTCAAAAGATCATCTAGTCCAATCCCCCTGCTGGAGCAGGAACACCTAGTTGAGGTTACACAGGAAGGCGTCCAGGCAGGTTTTGAATGCCTCTAGAGAAGGAGACTCTACGACCTCCCTGGGCAGCCTGTTCCAGTGTTCTGTTACCCTCACGGAGAAGTAGTTTCTTCTCAAATTTAATTGGAACCTCTTGTGTTCCAGTGTGAGCTCATTACTCCTTGTCTTACGATTGGTTGTCACAAAGAAGAGCCTGGCTCCATCCTTGTGACACTCACACTTTATATATCTATAAACAATAATGAGGTCACCCTTCAGTCTCCTCCAAGGTAAAGAGACCCAGCTCCCTCAGCCTTTCTTCATAAGGGAGACGCTCCACTCCCTAATCATCTTTGTTGCCCTGCACTGGACTCTCTCCAGCAGTTCCCTGTCCTTCCTGAACTGAGGGGCCCAGAACTGGACACAATATTCCACATGTGGTCTCAGCAGGGCAGAGTAGAGGGGAAGGAGAACCTCTCTCGACCTACTAACCACCCCCCTTTTAATACATCCCAAGATGCCATTGGCCTTCCTGGACACATGGGCACAGTGCTGGCTCATGGTCATCCTGCTGTCCACCAGGACCCCCAGGAGCCTTTCCCCTACCCTGCTTTCTAATAGGTCATTCCCCAACTTTTACTGGAACCTGCGGTTGTTCCTACCCAGATGCAATACTCTACGTTTGCCCTTACTATATTTCATTAAATTTTTCCCCACACAGCTCTCCAGCCTGTCCAGGTCTCACTGGGTAGCAGCACAGCCTTCTGGTGTGTCAGCCACTCCTCCCAGCTTGGTGTCATCAACAAACTTGCTGATAGTACACTCTATTCCCTCATCCAAGTCATTGATAAATATACTGAATTATACTGGTCCCAGTACTGACCCTTGAGACACTCTACTACATACAGGCCTCCAACTATACTCTGCCCCATTGACTATGACTCTCTGGCTTCTTTCCTTCAGCCACTTTGCAACCCATCTTACTACCCGATCATCCGGACCACACATTATCAGTTTAGCCATAAGGATGCTGTGGGAGACTGTGTCAAATGCTTTACTGAAGTCAAGGTAGACCACATCCACCATTCTGCCATCATCTATCCACAGTGTTATGTCTTTATAAAAGGCGATGTGGTTGGTCAACCATGACTTCCCCTTGATGGAGCCATGTTGATTGCCCCTAATGACCCTCTTATCCTTGATATGCCTTGAGATGGCGCCAAGGATAAGTTGATTCATCACTTTCCCGGGGATGGAGGTGAGGCTGACTGGTCTGTAGTTACCTGGATCCTCCTTCTTTCCCTTTTTGAAGACTGGAGTGACATTTGCTTTCCTCCAGTCCTCGGGCACCTTTCCCATTTCCCAAGACTCAGCAAAAATGACGGAGAGTGGTCCAGCAATGACCTCAGCCAGCTCCCTCAGCATTCTTGGGTGCATCCCATCCAGACCCATGGATTTATGGATGTCCAGATTGCCTAATTGCTCCCTAACCCAGTTCTCATCAAATAAGGCAGACTCTTCCATTGTCCTGCCTTCCTCTGGGGCCTCAGTGGCACAGGGCTCCTCAGGACAGCCTCCAGCAGAGTAGACAGAAACAAAGAAGACCTTCAGTAACTTTGCCTTCTCTGTATCTTCTGTCACCATGGCACCCACCTCATTCATCAGTGGGCCTACATTGCCTCGGAAAAATCATATAGAATAAATTAATGATTTTCTTTTGTTTATTTTTTGTAAAATATCAAGGATTTCATTGTATGCCATCACTTATGATTGAAAAAGGCATTTTGTGTAAAATTTTCTGTTTATATTGGAATAATCTATAAGGGTTTTTCTGGAGGTTCCTAGAACTTTTTCCCACCATGAGATATTTCAGAGTTAATAATAGGCATGCGGCTAATTAGTAAGGGTACTATAGACTGTCTTTTCTTTCATTTAGACTCTCAAGAGACTGACTTTGTCAAAAAAGAAACCAGATAATGGAAGTAGAAACAGATAGTTTCAATTTTGCTTTGTATCCATACAGAAGAGGTACTATAATAGGGGGTTTGGAAATTGTTAGAACAGACAGATTCAAATAAGAAGAGATAAGAAGTAGTCATTATATTATGGCTTTTTTGTAGCTACTTTCTGAAGAACAGTGCAATCTTGTCTTACTTTCCAGATGTTCAAAGGATGACATATACATAAGGATTAGCCATTTACACAGAAAAATCTCTTAACTGTTAAGTAAAAAATGGCTAAAATGGAGAGTACCCAACATTAAACAAAACTATAATTTGACATTCAGTTATTTCTACAATGTCAGAAACTTTTTCCAGCTACATAGAAACATTGCTTTACTTAACAAAATTGCTCTAGCTATTTCTGTCTGCTCTACTAGTGTTACTCACACTGCTCAGCGAGTTAATGGTTGCATTCATGTCATTTATCATTAATGGAGCCATGCAATACAGCATATATGTACATAATGGAATAGGCAGGCTGTAATAAGATTGCTACTTTTCTGCAAGTTAAAATATATGTATTTCAGATATGAGAAAAAGCACTTCTTGTGTATTAACATAGCTTGTCTTTAATTTTAGTGTTTTTTTCAACAGCAGCACATTGAGTGCAATCACGTTGAGTTAAACATTGTACACAGGACCAGAGTGGTTAAACAGTGAACTTTATGATACAATAAGTCATAATTAAAATGTATTTAGTGTGTATCTACCACTGGAGGAGGGGACAGGACAGGCAGTTTCAGCATTCCTGGTCTTTCAGTAAGTGGCTGAGGGTTGAGTTGAGTCTCTGTAATGTGGAGCTGGCTCACAACTGGAAGCTCAGATAGTAGGATTATTAATATGGTGTTGGTTCTTATATAAGTAGCTGTACACTGTGGTTTTCACATTTTTATACATGAAACATACCAAAGAGAAGAACAATTAAATAACAGAACAAAAAGCATAATATATTGCAGCTAAAGGATTTTGCTGATTTTTCCAAACTGTCAGCATGGTGTCTGAATATAGTGAACAAGTTTGAATATATACATATATATGTTTAGACATCTATTTCCAATTCTCTATTTCTAAGCTACCTGATCTGCTCCAATCCTTAAGACCACCCACTTTAACTAGGTAAATAAAATATGTTCAAAACCAGAGTGAGATTTAGTGATGTGAGCACAGGTATTTTACAATTACTCAGTTTCAGGATGAAAAAAAAATTGTAGTAAGCAATATCATTTCTATATACTATATGGAATCCAAACTCCAATGGGAAGGAGTTTCTGATACATTCTTTACCTTTATACTCTCCTCTTGCTCTAGACTCTAAAACACCATGGAGGTTAGTTGTCGTACATTTCTTATCTTTGGTTTGTGCTGTTACATACCGTGTTTAAGCTTATGTGAGACAGTTGCCACAGTAACAAGGCTCTGGGTTAGTAATGAGCTTATACATGTCTTTTGCTAACCTAGCTGTGATTTTCTATTACATATAATAATAATATATTAACTTGTAGGTATTCTGTTCTGCTTTGATTTTGTATATATGTGTGTATATATGTACTGTATATATTATGTGTACATGGTACTGTTTATATTTTTCATGTGTATATATATGTATGTATACACATGCATAGAAATGACAGTTTTCATTCTTAGCATGGAGATGCATTGTTATGCATAGTGAGACAAATCATCAGTTCCTCACTGAGGCAAATTTTTATGGAATGAAATATGACTTACTGAGACTTTACTCTGAAGACAGTCATATGTATTTAGACGACTATTATTTTACTCCATTAAGATTCATTAAAAATGTAAAAGTCAGTGACCAAATGTTGGAATGGGAAAAAAATGTTAAGGTTAGAGTCTAAGTTTTATTCCTTTTTACATATTTGAAATAATTTTCTTCAGTTACTGAGAAAACAGATTGTCTAAGTTCATTCGTATGCTAGAAGTTCATAAAAGGAATCATTAACACTTTATTTTAAGAAAGATGATGACATGAAATTCAGATTTTCCAACAGGAATGCTATCCAGCTATATTATTCAGTCTGCTTTAATGAGCTCCAACACTATTTTTCATGCCAAGACTTGAGTTCAGATTCTCTTTCATCTGTGAGAGCTGGTGATGTGCTTAACAAAAAAAAAAGCAGCGTAAATAAATTTCATACCCCAGCTTTTCCTTTTGCTGTTAACAATATAAAATATCACACTAAGAAGAGTGCCAGGTGAGGTCTTAGCAGCTTGGATGAAAGCTTCCCAACAACAACCCCTTTGCATGACCTTTCGGAATCTGGTAGATTTCTTATAGCTTTTTATAAACCTGTATTCTGTAAGTCAAACTGCTAAGATGTATGGAAAAGACAAGAGAGAATTTGGTCTGCTCTCTTAAAACAAGGTTGGTTCTTTTCTTCCAAATGATAACTAGTCCAAAAATATTGTGCCTTGCCCCTAGGGTATAAAGGAAAAAAAAAAAACCATATTCACTAAAACCAAAAGGAACTACAGTCTCACACGAAAAAAATTTGCCAAAGTTTTATGTATGATGATAACTCCTAGCATTTCTTCCACCATAACTAAATCCTATTCCCTGGGTGAATGCATCATATGGGATTTAAAAAGAAGTAGTGAGGTCTCTTCTCTCACCAGGCTGTAAAATGCTTAAGGAAGTCAATGCACATTCATATGTGTACTTCTTTCTCTTGCCCTGGTGTGCCCTCCCAGTAGGATGAGGATCCTTACTGCACAACCTTTTGATGAACTATTTAATTTTGAACCTCTTCTGAGGATGTCTTTATTCATTTGCAGATCTCATATACAGAGTCTGAGCCCTTCTTCTGCACTATTCCTTCCTCAGTATGTCTTTTAGGGGTCAGGCTCTTCCTTTCCACAACACTGCTGAGAGATTTTTCACAAGAAAATGACATTAGATCTGCAGTGTTATCAAAGGTAAGGACATCATGCAAAAAGGGTGTGATTTGTGCTTGATGGTTTTAGCTTTGTTTTGAGATCTCACTGACTTGCTTAGATGCTGTTCAGTTAGCTGGGAAACGTTTTCTGAGTCTGTGTTTGAAGACTATGTTTCTGCAGAACCACACATGATGTGGTAACTGTTGTGCATCTTATTTAGTACACTGCAACTGCTTGATAATACAGGGAGAAAAACTGTGTGTTTGACTTACTTGAACACAGAGTTAAAGTGATGTTCTAAAAAAAAAATTAATGACACAAAGCCTCTTTGATTAGATAATTATGTCCCCTCTTGGAGCCAGACTTATCCGGTGCTGTTTGTTAGTGAGAAGAGGAAAACCTCAGGGAGGCTGGCAGAGTTCCTCTCAGAGCTCATTTGTTTGCATCTACTGCCTAATTCCCTGGTACAAATCAGACATTTCTTGTGTAGCAAGTAATAGAAAGCTGGAGAAGAAGATCAAGTCATACCATCAGCTGAGAAGACACCCTTCCCTAGGCTGTCCATCCAAGAGACTACTTGGATTGCATAAGAGAAGAATTCTAGTGATGCTACAGAAGCATCACCAGAAGACAATTGACTGTCACTTCTCCCATACACATTTTTTTTTTCCAAACTTGAATATATCTCTGTGAAATATGGTTCTATTACAGGCCTGAGACATCTCTGCAAGAAGTAGGAGAGAAACTGAATTTGCTGCTTGTGTAGTATATCCCAGAAAATTTAGATTCCCAGGTTCAATTGCTACTCCCTCCATGCCAAATAAGTGGTGTAAAAAAGCCATTTATGGACAAATCAACTTTTCAGTTCTTCTTAAATACTGGAATGACATCCGCCATGACACAGATATGATTGCTATAGTTTCCACTCTGAGCTTGGTGTTAACATCGATCTTGCATTTTATCTTTGATGTACAATGAGCCCCTATGGTATGCTACTAAGAAAATGGATGGTTTTTAGGTTTTAATTAGCTACTGAGGTGTTATAGGCTTTCCCTTAGAAATTAGTGACAATGAGTCCAATCTGATGTCTGCCCAAATTCAGTAATTTCTTCTCTGAAGCAGTTGTCAAAGCGGAGGAAGGTTTGCACAGTCTGGGGAATTTCCTGAAGTTAGCTTGTGTTAGTTTTAATCTCTGTTAAGAAACAATATATTGGTTTGGCGAACTTCACTCCAGTAGGCTTCTTTTCTGTCCAGCATTTTGAACCAGGTACTCTAAACCTCAAACAGACCCATCCCTAGTCCCTGAATTTAGAAATAATACTTTCAGTGTTAGAACTTGACTTAAAATCCTACTTGGTAAGGTGGGAATTAACATGGACAAAATGAAGAAGCAGTTGCAAATAACTGAGGTATAATAGATAAATATAACAGACAAAACCAAGCAAACAAAACCAAGAAGTGGCTGAAAAAGGTTTGTTTAGACAAAAGTCTGGAAAGAATGAAAATCTTATTTTCAGAAGAAAAATATAAATGGTCCTCAGGTCTGGAATGAAACCGTTCCACTGATGATAGCTGTATTAGGCAGCAGTCTCGCTCATTCTATCTTTAGCTGAATATAACATTGAATGTCAGCATCCCCAGCTGAGATGACAGCTTGACTTTGGGTGGGTAGACACTTCATGTTTCTAGCACCATTTTTTTTTTTTCCTCACTGTTCATCTACACCCCCAGAGAGAAATTTTTGAAAAGCAAAGATCCAAACATACAGATTTTTGACTACAGAGGTTAGGTTTGTTTTTATACTTTCAAGATAATGTTAGAAAGATGCATATGCTCACAAAAATAATTACCGGCTGGTAGAAAACAGGCACTTCTTATCTCTTTGTGTGACATACCTTTTCATTTTGAGGTGCTCTATATTTTAGAGAAATATGAGGCTAATGAAGAGCAGGGGTAAGGTAAGGCATGGGCATTACCAGCCACTGTTGTCAGAAGTTAGCACATGAGCAGAGCTAGAATAAAGACCACACAGGAATAATTGTAAAAACTTTGTTGCCTTCTTTCCCCTTTACCTAAGCTAATCACAGAATAATCTTCCTTATTCTAATCAGCGTATAAGGATCAGCACAGGCAGTAAATGCTTGAGGCTTAGCTTGTCAATTTGACAATTTTCAGCTGTAGATGTACATGAAAAATTTAATAGGTAATATGTGTTCATTCACAGTAGTTTCATGAGAACTTATACAGGGTTGGTTCTCTGGTGAGTGGGAGATATGTACATTGATTAATCCTGGGTATTTTTTTGTTGTTGTTGTTTCCTAACTCATACATAATTTGTATTATTATTTGTATCTATATAACTATTTTTATATTTTTTTACTATTTTCATATCCTCCTTATTTTTATGGGAGAAGATCTGTAGCATTTTAACATCTGCCAAAGAAAATAACTACATGAAATGTAATTTTTTGTTGATAATTTTCTTTTTGTTGTATTGTGGTTTTTTATCTAGAGAGACTAGAAGAAATAACATTATTATGCATAAATATAATGGAACTGATAAGTATATGCCATTTTATACATTACTTGGTGGTTCAGCACAAGAACTTAAAAAGTAGCAGGCAGTCATGTGGAATGCAACATAATTTTGGAATTACATAAGGAGATTGGAAATTACAGTTTCTATGCTGTGATTCTTGTCTTTCTTGGAGATATTGGATAAATCACTTAAACATACTTAGTTCTTCAAGTTAACAAACTGTTAGTATATGCCATCAAAACAATACTTCACTAGTTTACTGTCTATTGAGAGATCTATATAATTATTTGAGATCTTAAGATGAAATTCTTCTCCCTTCCCCTAAGTTCAGGACATGAATCACTCTCTTCCTCAAAAGTGGTTAGTGATTATTCTTGTGCTCTTTTTTAACATGTCTCAAAGAAGTCTGGTTTTCCTGAAAACTTACTGTTTCTATGAATCTTACTTTCTGTAAATTTAGTGCATGTTCCTGACTCAACAAGGTACATTGATCTAATGGCTGGTTATAGAAAACAACACTGTTTGTCCCCTATGCTTCTGCCTTTCACCCAGTGTGAAACTAAGGTTACACTGCTTACGCTTTTGTAGGATGGTCGATGGGTCAGCCAACCTTGTCTGGATTAGACCTCTAGGATGGCGTGCATAATTTTGGAGGCCAAACCAACCCCCAGTTAATAAATAAGGTATTAAAAGCATGAAAGCTGGCCTGAAAGTAGATGTTACTATTGGAAGACAGTGGGGAAAACAAATGCATGTTTCAGTGTGCTTCTTTTGTCAAAATTATAGTGCATTATGTGCTCTTTGACCTCTTCTCTTAGTTCAGTTCTTTACTACATTTCACAATAAGGTAATCTATAAAGGACAAAAATACTACTATCCCATTTCTAGCACTGGATTCAGTTAAATGAAAATGAATACAGACTTTACAGCCTCTGACAAAGAAGGAACTTTGCATTATCTTTGTCAGTAATTACATAGAAGGCTGTTTTTACTTTGACTACCTTTTGTTGTTTTGTGATGGTAATAGTAACTAGTTAAAAACAGTGAAACTATTTTTCAATGATAGTTTAAATTCTTGGTCTTATGTTTTCATAAGTGGGAATTATGAAAATATGTAGCTCTTGTAGGAATAAATGGAACTTGAAAAATGAGAGCTCTGAAAATGTCTGCCTGCAAATGTAGCCTAGTCGAGGTAGGGTGGATGCTCAGGCTGCATCACAAAAGTGAGGTACATGCTCAATATATTCAAAAGAGCAAAGGAATCTTTTACCGTATCTGGGACTCTGGAGGTGGGAGGAAAAGTCTAAATATTTAAAAATTTGATATTAGCTAAAATGTTGAAGTCTTTATATAGTGGTTTGGAATTTACTCAACGTTTAACTGGAATTTTTCCCTAATGAAAACTAGAGTCAAGAACCTCACCTGATATAAACTGACATAGCTTCACAGAAGTCAAACAGATACAGTGTTTGAAGTACCTGAGGAGATGATTGCTGCTTTCAGAATGGAGACTGATCCTTTTCCTTACCACTTCTCTTTTTTTTTTTTTTTTTTCTTGGGGGCGCACAGGGGGTAATATTCAAAATATTTCCAACCATTAAATAAGGCTTCCCCTTTAGGTATTTTGGAGTGTATTGGTGAGAAGTATATGGATATATCACTCTGTGTATTGAAACTAGTATTCCTAAGTCATGTGTTACCTAAAGTATTTTGTCATCAAAGGGGAGAGAGGGCTGCAATTTTCTGTGCAGATGGCAGAATTATGGTACAGAGGAGTCTAGTGTATCTATTCTCATCCAGAGAAGCAGAGAGTGAAGAGGTCCAATTCTGTGACAGCCTAACCATTAACGGCATCCCAAACTTGATTTTATGTCTTCACTTTTTCAGTCTGAAAACACTGTGGCTAAGATTTATTATGTCATTGTCGTCTCTGCCTTTCCTCTGTCTCATCTGTATTCTTTACAGAGCCTATAAACATGGGCTGTCAGCAAGCTAAACCTGTCAGATTTCCACTTCCCCCCCTCCTCCGTCTGACACTATGCTGCCCGAGAAACAGCCCTGCACGCTGCATCCTCACTATGATTCTCATCATTGCACCTCATTCATCACTGTGATTCCAAACTCAGCTCAACACATTAGAAAAAAGGTCAGGGATATGAAAGGAAAAGAGAAATAAACAACTACCCAGCGGAAGCAGTTGAACTGCAGGAGACGTGGGAGGTAAGATCGGTGCCAATTTCTCTGCCAGCAGCTGTACTGGGCATAAAGTACTGGCTATACAAGTTCTAAGTGTTTTAAGCTGGAGGGTTGTGCAGGGGTTTCCTGCAACTCCTTGTTTATTTCCCAGCACAGAAGCATAATATAAGGATAGAAAACCTTAGCTAAAGATGGAGAGGTTATAAAACTTTTTATAACTGGTGTAAAGATGATGGATTGGTTGCTGAGTGACTAGAAACCTGATAGCGTACAAGATTTGGACTCGAGAGTTCAATAAACATCCTTACAGTGATGAAAGAACAAGTCCAATGTTGACTTTATGAGCTAAACTTTTAAAAGGATTTGATTTAGGATGGGGGGAATTTTGTATGGAGGAAAACGAAATTATTTTATATGAAGCAGTAATATCATTTAAGTGGCATCTGCTTCTTCCTATGTGCTACATTGTCAATGTAGTTAGGTAGAATTTATTTAGAAAATAATTCTGTCTTAGAGATATCCCTTCTTTTCCTCATTCTCTTCACTACGGTTTTGGCCATTTATCATTGAGCAGGTTTGTTTTCTTGATCAGGAATTGTGGTTTTTGTCTTCATGCCATTTTTTTCAAGCTCTTGACACTTTTCATCTTAAATAGAAAATAGCTGTTAACTGTTTCCTTATTTGCATTTCAAAAATCTATATTAAAAATATTTATACAGTATCATGCCAGTAATTTCTTTCTCTCAGCAAAGAAGGGAGATAAGAGAAACCGATGAGCCTAAAAGAGATAACTTGCAAAACTCTGTTCAGAAGAGTTTGATACAAAGAAATTAGCTTTTGCAACCGTAATATTTTTTTTCTCACAAATACTAGTCAGTTTATAAAGATTTTGTCTTACAGTTTTATTTATGTGTGCAACAGTTTGTTAAGAATTTGATATGACCTCTGATTATAAAATATTGCCCAGCAAGCATGATGACTTTGGTTGAATAGTTGAGAATATAAATATTGACTATTAATCTTTAAGAAAGTAATTCTGATTGTACTTTGAGTGAGCGCAGATTGTTTATGTTTTAACCCTGTTTTAATATGCCTGTGTCCAGCTTATGCTAAAAGCTTGTTTTTATGCTTTATGTTTTATTTAAGCTAAACACGAAAGATAAGTAAACTGATTATTTTATACTCTTCGTTGGAAAAGAAAAAAAAAAAAAAAGGCTCCTAGTGAAATTAGGCTCCTAGGTAAACGATAAAACCAAAAACATACAGCAATCTAGAAGGGCAAAGGCCATTTCATGGAGAAAGGTTCCCATGATGTCCATTAAATGCAATACTGTGGATGCAACCTCTGACTCTGGGAATCCTTGTGCCACTGGCTGTTGAAAGGTGAGACAGAATACTACCATACATTTGCAATCTATTTTTCTCCTTTCTAAGCATCATCTAGCTGAAGCTGAAGACAAAATGCTGCAGTTCTTGGTCCAAAACACTATAGCACATCTTACAGTCACCTGTGGGAAGAATCTAGCAGAATTTGGGGAGAAACTTCTTATAAATCAGAAAATGAACTTTTGCATGTAAAAACAAAATAGCGGACTGCTGTATCCCTCTAGTTCTGTGCAAATATTTGTGTTTTCCTCAGGAAATGGCGCTGCTTTCAGTGCTATTAGGAAGCTCTTTTCTCTATGTTCATAATACTCCACGGAATAATGGTATGGAAATTCATCAGTTTTGAACATACTGAATATCCTAATTTTTGGTAGGTAGGGAAAGTTAAGACCCTTGAACCAAGCAATGCTGTTAACACATTGAATGCGTAATAACATCACAGCTGAAAAAGGCAAAAAGCTGAGCACATGGAGTTATGATATTCCGACAACAGACAGTTCAATGTTGAGCTGAAAATAGATAGATTATAGATTAGTGTGAACTATAGAGAGTAAAATAAATTGTGGAGAATAATAAACAGGAAAGTAAACTTATTAGAAAAGAGAAGTACATTTAAGTTCCTACAACTTACTGTATGCTATCAAGTATCGATAAAGCATTGTGCTACAGCAGAGAGCAGTACTGACATGACTCATCTAGAACTAATCTGAAATTACTCTAAAATAAGGAAATAAAGCACACTAGAAATTTCAAACTTGTGAAGAAAGAGGTTTAAAAGACACATTGCAGTATACCTATAAAAGAGGCTATAACTGTGGAACAATTAGGAAATAAAGGTGAGTGGCTTTTCATGAGCTATGTTGAACTGCAGCAATAGCAACAGCATTGGCATTGTGAAAATGATGATCCTGCTACTACAGATGACACAACACAGCACAAGATCAGAATAATAAAATAAATTGTGGTAAGAAAATAGGGATATTTTAGAAAATAAAGAGATAAACAGAAATCTTTAAATAATTTAACTTGTAAAATAATACAAAGTGTTGTTATGTACTACATCTCTACAAATACAACATAGATTAGGTGGAGGATAAAAAGAGGAAGAAGAAAAGTCCAGTACTTCCCTCTTTACTGACAGACTAAGAAGAAGCAAATTCCTAGCCAGTTTATCTCCTGACATCAAGTGAGATTGCTTGTTATCTTGATCAATACCAGAAGAAAATGAGATACAAAGGAAAGATTACTTTGCACTGAGATAGCAAGTATATTTTTATGTATCTCTGCTAGATGAAACTAGTACATTGAACTTGGCAGGCTGAATCTGGTAGATATTTCAAAATTAAAGTCATGTATTGGAAAAATGAATGGGTATCTCACTTTTTCTACTTGAATATATAGTAGAGTTTGAATTCTGTAGTGCATTGCTGTCTACATTGGTTGTTTGCTAGTAAATGTTTAAAGGTTTACATTAAGCTAGGAAATATGGTCTTTAACTGAAATGTGAAAGGCGGCCATTTTAAAGTTTCATGGCTGAGGATGGAGGGGAAATTCGGAAAGTGATTTCTTTCAAATGATTAATTCATCTCACCAGGGAAAAGAATTGTGTTAACATTCACCATCTAATATATATCCTGAATGTTACATGACAGAACTTGCCTACTCTAAGTTTCTCACAATCATCACAATTAAACTTGATTTTCCAGGTTGTAAATCAGATTCTTGTAATGCAGATATGTAGAGTTTGGTTTTTTACTCCTATACTTCTTAAGGAGAAGCTCAACTGACTCAAATCAATAGTGTGTAGACTAAGGTATATTTGCAAAATGAACAAAATAATTCATTCATTACAGATCATCAAAATAAAAATCCACTGTTAAGGCAGCTGAATACAGAATTTTATTATACACTCAGAGGGCTCTTGTGTTTGTGTAAAGAGGGTCACAATGAGTTCATTCCACTGGTAGAGTTCAGGTTTGTATATTGGATGTGACAGTTCTAATTCTTGGAGTGCACTCAAGTCAAGGTTTGCAACATAAAAGGATGTATCACTCTAATGATTGACATGACCAACGACCCCTCTTTATTTTCTGGCAATGTTTACTTCTCATTTGACACAATCTTAATAAACATTACTCACGATATGGATTTGGAACACATTCAGATTTCTTTTCAGGAACAGTTAGTACTCTTATTTTTCAGAGAAGAACCTCTTTCTGGGAGTTCTAACTAGACTGTTCTTCTGTTTCAAACTACGTGGATTTTATTAAGAACTCTTCAAAATGTGAAGAGAAGGGGATTCAAACATTCACATACTTAGGAAATGTTTAGTCTTGGTTAATGGTGCATAGCAAATCGAGTAGTGTCTAATTTTTACCACAATTTATTCGATGTCATCTATAGTGCTATTTATTTAATAGGTATGGTGCTAGTCCAACAACTGAGTATATTTGGATATTACATTTTATTTTTGCCTTCGCTTTTCCCTGTAAGACTGCCATGATTCAAAAAGACTTCTGAGTTTTCTTGCATGTCTCTGGAATGAAAATCGTTGTCTAATATCATCAGTGTGTACATCCTGTGATTGTGCTGCTTCTTTTTTTTTTTTTTTTTTTTTCTTTTCCCCCTCTAGCTGAGGTAAACCAGACATTCAAAGAAGATTAGCCCATTTCAGATTTCTTACATGAATATGAACAACATTATAACTTAGGAAACAATGTTTGGGGTTGTTTTTTTTTTTTTTTTTTTTTAGTTATATTACTTTAGTTTTCAAATGTCAATGTTTGAAATGGTTTAAATTCATTCCAGAGTGACCAAAATACAGTATTAAATGGGTTTTTTTTTTGCCACTTTCTTTCATATGCTGACATATGAAGAGATATAACAGTGCTTACCATTTTATTTTCTTCAGGTCATAGTTTGTAATATTTTTAAAGAAGCTCAGCACTAGATGTAGCTAAAGATTTTAAAGATTTTAATGTTGCTTTGCAAGATACTACTTTAAAAAAAAAATCATTATTTCCTATAAAACTCACAAATTCATTAGAATTGCAAAACTATACAGAAAAGAGAGGGAGAATAAGTAAAACATTTTTTTTAAAAAAGTGCAACCAGATCTTTTATGGTTAGTCTTACAAGAATTACGCAAAGCGGTTGAAATGCAAACTACTCACTACATTATGCATTATATTCATTATTGGTACTGTAGTTAATATGGTCTTGGCATCCTATTACCCATTATAATAATGGGATATAATGAGATTTTTTTTTAATACACCAGGTGCACAAAGTGTATTATGCAGAATTTCTTAGGCAACCACTGAAATCTAGTCAACACTGAGATATGCTTGGTAATAACCAGAGGTACTCGGCTCCCTGGTGTGTAACTTATGATAGTGCTATATATCACATGTAAAACCTTCCATCATCTGCAGTGTAGAAAACATACAATTAAGATTAACTCTTTAGTCCTTCAAGGAGAACATTGCACTTATTTTGTGTCTTGGCTTGAAGTTTTCAGAAGCAAATGTCCTTAAGACAGCATGGGCATGATCTTTGGAGACAATTAGTGTCTTTCTCTTTCCCTTCATATAGGCTTTAAATGTACAGCTGATGACACTTGCATGCCTAGGAATGCACAAAATATTCTTGTTATCTCTCTCTGTTCAAATACAGCTAAGTGTGAATATTAATTCTCGTTCTCCTTCTGGTACTTTATAGGTGAGATGAGGAAGTGATAACTCTAATTCAACACAGTGATACACTGTCAGTTGTGATTGTCCTTTAATTTAAAAAAAAATCTGTCAGGTCCAAAGTAATACAACTTTTGTTTTAATTGGGTAGAAAAAGAGTCTATTTTCAAAGTACCATGTTGATAGGGCATTTGTTAATGTGTCACATTTCAAGAAATATTACATCAACCTCACCACTACCATCTCAAATGCATGTGTAGTGACAAAACAGCTTGACTGGGTGCAATGCAGTTTTCATGTACCAGACCTTTTCCTGGTTAGTAAATTATTTGCCAAGCAACTTCTTTGTTTAAGATACCCTTGTTCTCTCAAGGTTTAGCAGACATATAGTTATTATTTATGACATAAGGACTGTAAAATGCAATAATTTTGAAACATCAGCTTATTTAAAATACTTTTTTTCAGACTTTCAATTTAAGAACTATACCTGTTTTGTCAGAATTACATTAATATTACTGAGCAGTATGTTTTCATTTTTCTTTTGTGATACTGTTGCAACCCTAGATTAGCACATAAAAAATACAGGGAATAATAATAAAAATAATAATTAAAAAGACCCGTTAAATGTATCTTTGAGTATTGCTTCTCCAGAGACTTTCTGAAAGAATAGATACAAATAAAAAACACTGTTGTCCAAAGTCTGTTTCTTTGTATGTATCCAGAGCGGTTCATTAGTGATAACTTGTTTCTCAAATTGCTTCTTAGTACCTTTCCGTCTGTCTATGCAAAGTATCTGCAACAAAAATGAGCTGGGCTCAAATATTGCAAATCAGTAGAAGTATTTTCTAATTTCATATTCATTTTAGTTTTTACTTAGAATAGTTTGTGAAGAGAGGGGGAAATTTCCTACAGGAAATTTTTTCAAATTTACTTTTTTTATTTGTCAGTTTTTATTGAAAGTCTAAGAGAAGAAAGGTAAAAAACATGTAATATTTAAAACAAATTGAAACTCTCTAAAAGATAGAGATATGAGAAGCTGAGAGAAAATTAATAGACTTCCCAGTTTGGTGCTTTTTAGCTTATTTTGAAGAAGTTCTGGGTGTGGAATAGAAACTGATGCATTCCCTTGAAATACTTAGATAGTATTAAATCCATTGCATTTTAATAGGAAAAAAAAAAATGACACCACTGTTTTATTTTTTACTGTTTTGCTGGCTGGAATAACTATTAACAGTGGTTCAGACATGTCTCTTTAAGGGACTGACACAACTTGCAGAATATATGCTAATGAATACATAAATTGTAGAAAGCCAGTTGGATTCCAGAGATTAGACTAAACTTCCATAGTAAAAATCAATACTTTTTTAATGTGAAAAATAATCTTATAGATGTAAGGAGGAGAACTGAATGGATTGTTTATAATTTCATTGTCAGAGACCTTAACTGTAACAAAAAGTTCAGAAATAAAAAATTTAAAGCTCTAGATCTTTTGTTAAAATCCTTTTGAAATAACAACAACAACAAAAAAGCTACCTATTAACATAAAAATGACATATTTGTATGCATTTGTAATTTAGAAAAGTATATTCCTGTTCACTAGTTCAAATTTCACTTTATTTGACCTACAGAATAGTATTACTTTAAATACTCATTTTTTTTTTCTCCAGTGCTTTTCCAAATATCTACAGTTAGAAATATTTCACTTCCAACAACACCATACTAATGAATATTTCTTCATTGAAGAGCATATACTTATTTGAGTGACATACCCTATACTCAATGGAAGTCAAACAAAAACATACACATTTTTACTTAAGAAGGATATTTTGAAGTTTGGTCTTGTGCTCTATTTTAACCTCATTTAAATGTTCCTGCTCTGGCAGGGGTATTAGACTAGATGATCTTTTGAGGTTCCTTCCAGTCCCCAACATTCTGTGATTCTGTGATACAATGGAAAAATGGTACTATTATCCTAGTTTAAAAACAACGGCACATGTGAAATGCTATAAATGGTTGTTGCAAAGAGAAGCAGATTTGTGGAAGGAGACAGGAAGATGAATTGACCAGAGAGCTTTCTCCTGGTTCTACTGTCCTTCTGCACTTAAGCCACACATATAACAACTTAATGCAGACTCTGAAAATCAGTGACTGGTTTATTTCTATCCCTAGCTGCAATACCATGAAATAATTTTCTTCAGCAGACTTCAGTGCCTTTATATAATTGAGCATATGGGACTTGCACCTTTATGTCATACACTTGAAGGGCTGGGGTCCTCTACTGCTGCTACAACCCACAACTTTCTAATTATGTCACAAAGAACATGAAAAGATTATGGATGAGCAACAGAGTAGTTGCTAAGAGCCATCCTGTGCAAGGAGCTAGGTAGGAACTGCTGAGTAAAACCAACAGGCACTTCTGAAGTTTTGACAGGACTACTAAGCACAATTTTGGGTTAAGGAATTGGTGATGTAAATATTTTTGATTGGAGGATATATTTGATTTGTTTATTTCCGTGAACTCAAAATAAACAGGAAAAAAGGGCTTAGGACTTTGGGTTGATTCTTCTTTAGTCTATAAGGGGTCTGTTAGATTCATAAGTTTATGAACATATCGTGTAAAATACTTGAATTTTTTAACACTAGTCAAAATTCTTCAAGTTTTACACTGTGAAAAAAAGGCAAAGTTTTAATTAAGTTAGGTGATAATATTTCATATCACTGGTCCTACTAGCAGAAGCACAATTTAATGAACTGCACCTTACAGAAGCCCTTTCTATTTAAGGATCTTGTTGGTTTGATCTGACAGCATACTCTAATATTTCTTGGTAAAGTTGAGTATATTTATCTGTATGAAATTATATGGACAAGATGTGAAGTTTGACTTTGATCCAATAAGTAACTTGACAAATGGCTAACTCTTCAGCTTATCTCCAAATTTACTAAAAGTTTTGTTTAATCAAACATACCATAATCTGTCTATAAATTACTAACTCCTAAAGCAGTATTGACAGAAAAGGAAAGTAATTCTTCTCTGTAGTATGGATAATCTGTTCATAAATGTTGCAATATCATCTGAACTTTAACAGTATAATCATACCAAATGAGGAATGTATCAGCCTAATGTCTCAGTATTGTCAACTTTATAATTATAAGGACAATAATGATTCATATTTCAGAATTGCACCACTTTTCTACTTTTCAACTCTGTGCAATGACTCCTAATGACTTTGTGGTGTTTTCAGTCAGTTCCATTCTGACCTAATAGATAAACACTACTATAAAATGTTTCTGATCTTTTTCTGTAAATGTCCCTGTCTTTCTTCCCATTTTTGCCCTGCCTTTCTCTCTGATGATCATGCACAGCTTACTAGAATACAGACCTATTTAAAATTTGAGATCTCTGTAACTTTGAAATGTACTGCTTCTCCATATATTTGTAGTTTTCTACTGTAGCACACATATCATTACTGTAATAAATGATTATGCCATTGCCAATCTGTTCTACATGCCCTCTACATTACCACCAACATTGTCTAACGCATAGAACTGATGACTAATACTGCCTTAGAAGTTGCACTGCAGTTTCTGGAGAGACTGGAATAGCAAATATATAATGTGGATTGTGCTAATGTTCTTAAAATGATTGAAAAGTTTTTAATTAGAAATCAAATTTTAATTTAGTTACTCTGTTCACCCAAGTGTATCTTACAAAATTTAATTTATGAAATATTAATACATCATATAATTGAATTTCCAATGCTGGTGGATTTGGTTGCTTGAGAACACAGAGTAGATCCTTTCATAATGGCTAGTTTTATAATCAGAAACTTATAAAGGTATGCAGGAAACTTCCCTTCTTAATGCTATTACTTGTACTGGAATGGTGACATGAAGAAAAGTTACTATGTTTGGGGCCTCACTGCACAAAATCTTTCCATCTGTGTCCTGGCCTTGATAGCACTGAAATACGGTATTTGTTTATAAGCATTGAGATTCTGTTTCTCCTGTTCGGCACTGTGAAACATAAGTAACTAGAGCAAAGGCAGTTAAAATAATCTGATCTAGGCAACTTCCCTGTTATTTAATTTTCCTTACTGAAGATAGGTAGTAGATAATGTTTTCCCTGCTACACCTTTTAGACCCAATTTGCACAACACTACCTGCATTCAGTTTGATTACTGTCATCAGTCCTCACTACGTTTAAGAACATACATATGTTTGTATGGTTGGTAAATGGCTCTATAGCCATTTCTTGACATTTATTCCTGACTTTCTCTGGAAGAAAGGAAAATAACAAGCCTCTGACATATATGGTTGCTAATGTTTAACTTTCTTCTCTTTTCTAAAAGTTCTCTAGTATTTAGCTTCAAAATTTTCTAGAAAGCTCATGAATTTGCTGGATCTTCATGTCTTTGGTAGTTTAACAGTTTAGCCTATTGTATAAAACCATTTTAAATTGTGTATGTACCCTGTCGGCCAAAGTGACTGTAGGCAAGTCATTTTACCAAATAAAATATGTTGAACAGTAGATGCTTCATTAAAAAGGAACAATTTTCTTGGAATGATTCTTATGTGTCACAAAATATTGCAAAATATACATGATTTTCATAAGATGAATATGCTTTTTGCAGGTTTCAGTGCTTAATTAGAAACTATGAATAAAGGAAAGTGAGTATAAAAATAGTACTCTGGCTTTTCTATGTGCTTGTTGTTTCACAATTAGTTCATTATCTCATTTTTTAAATCACTTTTTATCCTAAATTTGGAAAATGTAGGGCCAAACTTTGTTGACCACAATCTAGGTAATGAAACAGTGTTACATTTGTAGTAGAACAGCCACTGAAAGAATACTTGTATTCCTTCAGTTTTTTGAATAGTAAGGGAACTCCCAGCAGAATGGCATATTTTGAACTGGGGGCTGGTGATTTAGTTTAGCTAAAAATTTACTTCTGATCTTCTATCTGCTAGAGATGGTTTATTTTTTTCTGGCAGATTTTTCTTATTGCTACCTAATAGTATAAGGATATCAATGCAGATTGCATATTTTAACTTTTAAAGATATTAATTCAATGTGTGTTTTTTCCTCATTATATTAAGTAACTTTGTGAATGATTACTTTGGTTCTGTATGCTTAGTACTTTTGATAGATATAGATATATAGACAGAGGTAGAGACAAAGATAGATAGTTTATGCACTTTAGATGAATATTAATGAATATCTCTTCATCATTGATGAACTACTTACTTCTTGTTTGGGAACTAAAGATGTGATAACTCTAGTTGGGTTTTCTACTTGCATTTGTTTACAGTCATTCAAGGTAATGATTACAGAGTCAGCCTTTCAGTCATCAGTTACAAAATATTAGAAATAGTCCACATATTTTTCATAGGAAACTGTGTAGTCAAATACGATGTGTACTTGTTTTTGGGCCTGATGAAAATTACCTTTCTCTGTGTTGCTTATAGGAGCGTAGGTTCTCCATGAACAGGAGATTAATAGCATTTCTTCCAACACTCACAATAAATTAATTTAATATCAAATTATATTAGCAACATAGAATCCTAATAATCTTAAATACTTCTTTGACAATATTATTGGACAAAATGTACAACTCATAATAGTTAACATACCAGTGATGATAACAATGTAGCAGTAGCTGTAATTGGAAAAATCCTTCAGCTATCCTTCCTCACACTATCTTCTACCTTTTTATTCCCTGATGTAAAAATATATTATGTTATCACCATGACTATGTAAAGCTGCTAAAAATACTACTGTTCAAATAAATGTTCAGAGAGTTAAATCTCAGATTTCTAAATGCTTAAATACCTTTAGATCTCTTATTTTAAGAGTCCTAGTAGATATAAATTTGAAAGGGAAATTTCAGTAAACACAAATGCATTTTGGAATAGAACTTTAAGGATAAAAAATACACCTCTGCTTTGTAAGGAAAGCAAAGAAACGTACAAATGCACTGTGCCCTTATGGCCAGGAAGGTCAATGGCATCCTGGGGTGTATTACAAGGGGGGTGGTTAGTAGATTGAGAGAGGTCCTCCTTCCCCTCTACCCCGCCCTGGTGAGACCCCATCTGGAATATTGTGTCCAGTTCTGGGTCCCCCAGTTCAAGAAGGACAGGGAACTGCTGGAGAGGGTCCAGCATAGGGCAACAAAGATGATTAAGGGAGTGGAGCACCTCCCTTATGAAGAAAGGCTGAGGGAGCTGGGTCTCTTTAGTTTGGAGAAGAGGAGACTGAGGGGTGACCTTATTAATGTTTATAAATATATAAAGGGTGAGTGCCACGAGGATGGAGCCAGGCTCTTCTCGGTGGCAACCAATGATAGGACAAGGGGTAATGGAATCAAGATGGAACACAAGAGGTTCCACTTAAATTTGAGAAGAAACTTCTTCTCAGTGAGGGTGACAGAGCACTGGAACAGGCTGGCCAGGGAGGTTGTAGAGTCTCCTTCTCTGGAGGTATTCAAAACACACCTGGACATGTTCCTGTGCGACCTCACCTAGGTGTTCCTGCTCCAGCAGGGGGATTGGACTAGATGATCTTTTGAGGTCCCTTCCAATCACAAACATACTGTGATACTGTGTGATACTGTGATACTGTGAAATCCATTCCCTGTTCTCAACTGTTGCTACTTCTACTTACTTTTTAGATTCTGTTTCTACCTACTTTATCAGTCATGCTCAGTGCTGAAGTCTTTGACAGACCTGTTGGGAAAGTGTACCACAGAAAACATACAGCATGAAATCTTGTGGCAAAGTAATTTTTTAAAAATTTTTAATTTATTGCTTTTATTTTTTAAATCTGCTTCCAGGCAGGGAGGTATCTCTCTTCTTTCCAGAAGATTCCTTCAGGTCCACATTTACATTATCCTTTAGTGTCTTTTAAGGTGCTAACTGCTAAAATATACAGAGAGATGGAAAAAAATATTTTCTAGCAGGTGGGAAATTATCAGCTGGTAGCCTGATGGAGCCTCATGTATGCATGGATTTGTGTGTGCACGTGTATGCATGTGTGTTTAATGGATTGTTCCTACTTAAAAAAAAAAAAAAAAAGAAAAAAGAAAAAAGAAAAAAGAAAAAAGAAAAAAGAAAAAAGAAAAAAGAAAAAAAAATTGAAATTTTTATTCTCTCAGTATAATCTATAGTTTTCAAAAGAAAAAAAAAGTTACTGAAACTAGTCATTACTCACTCTTTCAACAAAGCAACTCCAACTATGTCTCAGGAATATCTTTTGCAAAAGCTTCCTTTTTATGAGGTTCTCATTGCAGTGCCTGTCTCAGCCCTGGCTCTGTCTCACAGAGGCAGTAACACCCACAGGATTTCCAGACTTCCATTTTTAGTGCCAGTTTGAAAGGAAGAGACTCCAGGCCATGTTTTGAAATATCATTTAGTGTCTTTTTAATGGGGCTGGAATCAGCCTTGAATTTATCATCCCCTAAAAACTGAATATGTTTTGAATCTCTAATGTTTGTTTTACTAGAACAAGACTAGTAACATGAGCTTTTTGAAGCAAAGAGCTCAGAACATGACAGAAAGCTTTTTTTGCTTTATTTGTCTTTGTGGAGTTCTCTTGCCCTCCAGGCTTGTTATTAGTCCAAGTTCTGAGACTAGATTAGTGCAAATGAATCCTGTTGATCCCCAGAAAGAGACTAACTCCCATTTTGGAGGCCTGGTTATTTGAAAATCTTTTTCTTCCCCACTGTGTGCTCTTCCAAGGCAGCATTTTTCCTGTCCCATAAGGCCCTCACTCACCTTCACACCAGAGAATGTTACTGGCACCTAGACACTCTTGCTGCTTGCAAGGAGTAGTCTTCCCCTCCAAGGCTTCTTGTGATCCAAAGCACAAAGCAACATTCATTCTACTCTTGCCCAGCTCTGGTCTTCTAAAAGAATGTAGCATCATAGTTCACTGTGACTACATTAAGCAGATTCCACTCTTGACGTCTTCTGAAATTAAAGGCCAGAGGTGCTCAGAAGCAGATTTGTAAGAAACAGGTTTGCACAGAAACAGGTTTGTATTGTAACACTAATGGATAGGGAGAGGGAGGCAAGCTAAATGTTTTTCAATTACAGGTTGGTAGTTTTGTGAAATGGCAGTTTATGTTGTTACTCATGTCTTCCTGATAGGAGTAACTGTCTGCCTTTGAGATTTCTAAGTAGTGTTTTATGATCTTTGACCAGTAGATTATATTTGGTTGATGCTCCTCATGCTGTATATGTACACAGTGCCTACACAAATGTCTTAAGTAGAATACTACCTTTTAAAAGAGGACTAGCAGCAAGTAACTACTGTTTGTGTTGCTATTTGAGATGTATTCACTGGTCTCTGGGAGGTAAGATTGAATGAAGTTTTCTAGGCAAGTCTTCCTAGGCTCTAACCAACTGCATGCACAGAAAGCAGCATTCACATAGCCTGTGCTTTTCCACCCTTTAGACTCCTTGTTATGTTCTTCTGGACTCCTGCCATGATGTAGCCTCGAGAATTAATTCCAAATTCCAAGTGTTTGGTCTGACTTTCTTAGCATTTTCCAGAATGACTGCTAATTGTATTAGATGTAGGCTGCTATTGCTGTAGTGCTGCTGTGTTCCAGTTGCTGTCTCCTGTGTTCTCATTTACTCCCTTTATTATTTGCCTGAAATGAAAGGACTCATTTAGTGGAGTGTATTTACCTGAAGAGTTACGGTTTGGTCCCTTGGCCATAAGGCTAGTTAGAGACATTTGGCATCAAATCAGTTTCAGTGGATTGCAACTGCCTGTTCTTGTTGTATAAGGTTGCCAGTTGTATTTTATAGTCTGTGTGGAGCAACTAATCTCTCTCTGGTGTAAAGGACAGATCCAGGCTGTGGTATACTATATATTATGACTCATGCCAGCTGGAAAGATTGCTAGACACTCTGGAAGTTTTGTTTTTGTTTTTGTTTTTTCCCCAAAGTAAGGACTTTTACTTAGTTTCTATATGTAGTTGTTTGGGTTTTTTTGTTTGTTTGTTTGTTTGGGTTTTTTTTGTCCTCTTGATTATCTCTTAGCAACATGCTTGAAAAGTGTTAAGAGGATTAAATGAATAAATGAAAAAGGAGACCAATGGGAATTTTTTAATTCACTACAGAATAGGCCACAACAAATGGAAAGAGATGCAGCACTGATCTACGTCTGAGCTTCATTGCAAAACTAAGCCATAAAGGATGGAACAATTGCAGACATATTTTACTGACATTTTTTTCACAACTGTGTGGCTGTAGAATTGTTTAGAAAGACTTAGGGAGGAAGAAATGCCTCTCTGGGTCTTTTTCTTAGATGATTATTTCTGAATTCAAGAGGAAAATCAGAGTTGTATTAAATAAAAGTTATAAGATTAATATTATACTATAGATTTACATTATTTGTTCTGTTTGAAGTTGAACATGAAAATGAGGCAGTTAGTGAAAGGCTTTTTTGGTAGATTAAAATAAGAAAATTAATGAAATACAGTAAAAAATTACCACTTTTTCATGTTTCTTCTTCCCATGCAATATTTGGGATAGGTGAAAAGTAGTGAATTGCTAGTTTAAGTTCATGCACATTTGCAGTAAAGCATAAGGATGGCTTCATTATGTCAGATCCCACATCCATGTAGCCTTATTTTCTGTCTCAGACAGTGATTAAATGTGAAAGCCTAGAAAACAGTATGGGAAGTGGTTATCCCTTTGTGTTCGGCACAGGTGAGGCCCCATCTTGAATCCTGTGTTCAGTTTTGGGTCCCTCAGTACAAGAAAGATACTGAGGTGCTGGAGGGGGCAACAAAGCTGGTGAAGGGTCTGGAGAATAGATCCTGTGAGGAGCAGCTGAGGGAATTGGGGCTGTTTAGTCTGGAGAAAAATAGAGTTGAGGGGAGACCTTATAACTTTCTACAACTACCTGAAAGGAGGTTTTAGCATGAAGGGTGTTGTTCTCTTCTCCCAAGTAGCAAGCAATAGGCTGAGAGGAAATGACCTCGAGTTGCACAAGGGGAGGTTTAAGTTAGATATAAGGAAAAATTTATTCCCGGAAAGGGTTGTCAAGCACTAGAGAAGGCCCAGGAAGGTGACTCAGTCACCATTCCTGGAGGTATGTAAAGGACATGTGAATGTGACATGTAGGGACATGGTACAGTGATGGACTTGGCAGTGTTAGGTTTACAGTTGGACTCAATGATTTTGAAGGTCTATTCCAACCTAAATGATTCTGTGATTCTGTGGTATCCTTATATTATGCCTTTCCAGCCTTCAATTTTTTTCAGGTCAGGGACCTGATATAAGCATTTTATCTAGATATTTAGCAACCATCTGTGTATTCATCTTCTATGAACTTTTCAAGTCTCCCTGGACACATTGTAAAATATGGGCAATCAAATATACTTGGGCATAAAATCCCACAATTCAGCCATCTGTTTTGAGCATAGGTCCTCATAGCTTACTTTATTATCCCTACTTCTAGTGTTTAATAATTAACCTCTTCTTTCTTTTTACTGTATTTTATAAAAGTTTACCACAACTCTCAACCTTTTCTCTTCCCAGCTGCAGACATTGAGTTCACTCAGGCATTCCATGTAGGGAAGACACTCCATCTCTTTTGCTCATCTCTATGCCCTTGAGATGTAGAAGCAGGGGAGGGTCAGAACTGCACACAGTATTGAAGATGCAGATGAACCACAGATTTATATAGTGGCATGGTGAAATCGAAGCACAGTGTATTTTCTGGGCTACCCGTATATTTCAGAGAACTCCCAATAAGTCTGTGAGTTGATGCAGACACAGTTTCTCTTCAAGAGATAGATTCAGAGCAGGATCCTGTTTTACCTGTCTGAATTGACAACTACAAGATTCTGTTACATGTCTTGTACTGTGGGATGGTCCAAAGAAACTAGCCTTGGTGTATCCAAGATGAGGCCAAAATCAAACAAGTGATTTTGTGCGTGTGTGTTTTTGGATTCATTAAACCAGGTCTATATGTAGATAAAATAGTACAAAATCATTTATGTATAACCCATCTGTGAACTAAATTATTGTTCCCTCATTTTGAAGATCTCATTAGGCTCAGAGAAAAAAATCTTAAAGGTAAAATACCAGAAAAGTTTTTAATTTTGTTTAGATTGCCTTAACTCAAGTAATTTTACTGGGGCTTAAGGTCTTTGGCATTGGTTGGAGACCTGGGCTAATAAATTTAAGTTGAATTTGTAGCAGTAAAATTACCATTAAAATGGTAGTTGTTAATGGTTCTGCAAGCACTTTTGCTGACTACATAGAACAGGAAGAGTGTGAGCCTAGAGTGTATTTAGTAGTTGTATATGTAATTTCAACCAAAAATAGAGGAATTCAAATTTATTGGAACAAATTCAATGAGTTACAAAGTCTTTTGTCAGAATGTGAGCTAATTGCATAGTTGACAAAATTATGGCAAAAGAAGACAGCAAAAATTATTCTTTTTATGGAAACCTTTCCAATGCAGACAGTAAAGAACTCAGTCTTTTGAACACAGTAGAAGATAACCTTGCTCCTAAATTGACAAATAGGTAGAAAAAAAGCTGCACAAAATCTTTTTGTTGCAGAAGTAGATAGGAAGGGACAGAGACAGTGGAAAGCATTCTCCAAACTTTAGAACAGAACAGCTTTTGTTCATCCAGTGCTAACCATGTTTTCTGCATTTCCTTTTTTTTTAGCTCTAAAAAGAAACATTGTTTTAAAGCAGGTGGCATATATTTAGTACATTTAAGGGACATTCTTTATGAATATTTATTGCCTTTGATCTTAACTGACAATAAATGCATGAACATACTTAATATAGGAAACAGTCCACAAGTTCACTGTAACTTCCTGTCCCTTCTGACATCATATTTTGTTTTATGTGTTAAACGATCCCACACTTTGGATGGAAGTTGTTGTTCAGACAATATCTCGTAGACAAAGACCAAGCTTAGGTCAAAAACTAACCTTTCAAATAAGTAGGAATGTCTAAACAAGGGGAAATAAAAAGAATAGTTAATCAGAAGAAGCCAAAGTAATTTACATGAATTTGCTTTTAACCATAATTGAGACGTATGGTGAAGTTTCTGGAAATCTTCTTTCTACTTATTAACAGTGGAATACTTGCTTGGCTTCAGGTATGGATAGAAGATACTTCTAAATCCAGTAGTATATTTTGATTTCGAGGACTCAGCACAGGCTTAAATGTTTTTCTTAGTTCCTTGGAATGAAAGAACAATAAAATTTTTAAAAGGATAGAGAAATTATTATTATTATAAAAAAATAACCTGTCTTTACAGACTAAATGTTATGCTGCTAACTTAGAAGAGATAACTTAGCAGCAGAGATTACTAAAACAGTACATTCAGTGGATAAATATGCCTCAAGTACCTTTAAAAAAAAATATACTCCGAAATCTTTAAAATCCTTAAAACAAATTCATTTCCCAGCCAGAGATTAATGAGACCATAATGTTATTTGTATTGTTACACTTCTTAATTTAAGCAGCACACAATGAGTTTACAAAGGCAGTAAACAATCTCTTCTTAAAAATGTTTTATTAAACCATTTGTAAATATCCACAGCAAAGCAAAGCTCAGTGCATTCATCAACACAGTATTAGCTCTATTTGCTTGTCATAAAAACACAGGTACTCATTTAATGGAACCTGGTAACTTTTGTGAGAACAGGTTTAGTATAATTAGAAAAGAAAGGAAAACCAGACCGTTCGGGATTTATCAGCACTGTAAAATTAGTATGACTGGTTAGTATAAGAAGTATAATTAACCATTGATCACACCGAATGTTTTAATGATTGTATGTATTGTGATGTACAACATGCAAAACTGGTTGAGGCATCACAAAAAAAAGCATATAGAAACCAGTGTGTCAAATGTCCCATTAATTATAATAACTGCTCTTCAACTACATTTATTATTTAATGTAGGGAATTTATTAAGCCAACTGAGATTAAAATGTGAAATACTTTGCAGGTTATAGAATTGCTGCAATAACTTTAAAACTCCAACCTAAAATAATAACTTTTAGTGCTGAAAAACACATGAGGAAAAAAAAAAAGGAAATAAAGCAATAATACTCCTTTTTTTCTTTTTTTTTTCTTTTTTTTTTTTTTTTCTGTTGTTCTAAATAACCTTACTGTTACTTCTCATTTCCTACAAGAAGATGACTTATTTACAAAAGAGCCTAGCCAGGAATGTTCTGTCCTAAAACATGGCATTTACTTGTTCACCCTTGGCTTGGAGTGTCTTATCTTGAAATGAATGTAATTATGTTTCCCTGTTAGCCTAGCATTCCAGATGACCTATGATTATAAATAATTTCCACCACTAATTCAATATTTTAGCTGTAGCAAGAGTTGAGATCCTAATACAGATCAATGGTGTAATGTGCATGTATAGTGCCTAGATTTAAAAATCTCTTTTAAGAAACCAATTGGGTCTAGCTTAGTAGATTCCTAAAACTGATGGATAGAGAAAGGTACTCTGAATTGTTCTCTCCAATAAATACTGAAGGCTTTTACACCTCTCTGACTCTCTCACCACCAGGAGATTGGCTGGTTAACTTAGCCAGCTAATTCAGATGTCTGAAATGCAGTGAAATAAATAGTTATGCAGCATCCCATTTGTGCTTCTCGAGTGTAGTCTTGCCGTAATAAAATTGTTTCTTCATACTTTCAGACATGTCTGATTTATCTGACTTAGGAAAGCTTAAAAAAATAGCATGTTTATTAAGTGTAATTTGCATGCCAGTACACTGTGAATTTGATATTCAGTAGCAAATATTATTTATACGTCCTATTTACAGATATGACATCATACGTTTTATAAATTTAAGAAGACTGGAGCACTGATGTTTTGAAAAGTGGTGGGGGTGTATAGGTAGATCAGGGAATGGCTTCCAAGGGAAGATAAGAAAGAGAGTTAGTGTTTTAACATGGACAGTTAAATCAATGAAGTGGTGAACACTTTAAGAACTGCATGACCAGGTATGGTAAAGCAGTATTTGTCCCAATTATCAGATAGCAAAGAAAGCACAAATTGGGCATTTTTCATCTTCTGAATTGCTTTGATTCTTGGAAGCTAAATCATAATTGGCAGAATTTAATACTAGGCGAGATGACAATAGCCTCTCATTTTGCTGTTCTACCAAGTGGTCCTGGACTAGGGGTACAGAAAGGATCAGAGGAATCAGAACTGACTGTTCTATCTTGAGGTTATCTTCCATTAGGAAATTCTCGGTAGGTACCTTAGGTCTTCCATGAATTTCTTAAAAATCTTAAATATATTTCTTCCTGAATCTTTTCAGTTAATTGTGAATATTACGATCCCATATTAAACAGACTGCAGCAAATCTGACATTCAGACTATATAGCATTAACTGTCAGTTTCATGCATTAGAAAAAGAGAAAGAAGTTAACTCACACACCAACTACAAAGCTGCCTTCTCTTCACTATGATTTTTACCTAGTTTAGCTGCAAAGTGAACAACACATCTTTTCTCCTCACAAGGGAGATAAGGCTACTAAGAATGAATGCTTCGTATCCCACCTCTTCTATGCTACTTATTTGTAATAATTTCAGAATGACCTTGCCTGGTCCACAAAGCATACGGGTGTTACATTTCATACTCTGAGTGTAATTCTACTTCTCCATGGATAATAAGTGTGAATCTGTTGCATGGTATTTAACTTCTGGGTGCCTGGTTATTGGTAGAATTGAGGATCTTACCAGTACTTTAAAGAATTAACAGATTTCCTGTAACTGCTCAACCCATATAATAAAATAGATTATTTCTGGCTGCAGGTGATAAGATTTTTTATTTTTTTTTTGTCCTGTTTGTAGGGATTAGAGTATGCCTTTTTTTTTTTTTTTTTCCCTATAATACACAGTTTTCCAGGTGAGTAGAATATATGAGAACTGCCTTAGAACGCCCTGTATGCAAGTGTAGACTTGCACAGGTGATTCTGTGAGAGAATAGGAGAGTTAGCTTTGTTAGCAATCAGGACACATAACCATGGGCGTAGTTATATGCGGTGCTTTATTTCAGCGCTGGGAAACCAGGGGTTCGCACCCAAAGCTGGCTTCGCTGGTCAGTTTAAGTTACACAGTATTTATACAGTCCATTCACATACATATTCATATATTCATTAAGATACGTAACGGTTACTCAATATTGATTACAACATCGGTTGCTACATCTTGGAACTATTTTGATCATGTGCAGTATCCTCACTCTATACGTATTTAGGCTAAGATAAAAGCTAGGTTGTTAAGATAAGAGTGTACTCGGACACGATATGCTTGAACATCCTCTCAGGGACAGTTTACAAAACTGATTCATCCTTTCAGGAACATTTTGTAAAACTGGTTTGGTTACTAACCGCTTCAGGGAAAAAAAAAAAGAAAAAGAAAAAAAAAAAAAAAAGTCCAGTATGCCACAAGTGAGCAAACAGCTAGAGAGGAAGAAGACTTGCAACTTCACTGTAGTTTACAGAAAACCCAACTGGAATATTTTCATGGACATATTGTGTCTTCTTCTTATTGTTAGTTAAAGATGACAGTGAGTAATCGAGCTTTCAGTGGATCGAATTATGAATCTTCGGGAGACACAGACTGACATTTAAACCAAGCCAAATGATAACACAGCTACAATCACTACTGTCTTCCTAATTCTTCTCCATGTATCATCTAACTGTCAGAGTCATACCTTGTGTTAGTTTTGGATGAGAGGAGGCCGGAGGATACACAGTGAGAGTCTTTGTATATTTCAGAGTATAATTTTCCAAACTAATGTATCTTGAAAATAAATTTTCAATTAAAGTCATTTTAAGAAGTTGTACCTGTACATGACTTACCACTGTTTTTCATAAGACAAACATTTGTAAGACAAATAGTTACTTACTTGGTGTTGGCTAATTAGATATTCCCGTAAATCACAGAAAAAAAAAAAAAAAATTACAGTACAAAGGACGGGATAAATTGAAATGTGCAACTCAATATTGATTTATGGCCAAATAAAAATCTTTTAAATGTAAAGCCTTCACTTAATTTAGGCAGAATCAAAAATAACATCAATGGACCTGTTACAATTCTCCCAAGACCTTGTCTAGAAACGTAACACAATTTTCATACTGTCCGGTGATGGATTGAGTTAATGGAATAACCCTATGACCTTTAGTGTTTTTATTCATATTCAGGAGTAATATAAATATCATCTGTCCTTCTCTTGGGCTGTAGAACATTAGGTTAATCTCTTTCTTCAAGGCCCAACATGCTGTGGTTACTCTGTCTGATGCATTGATTATTTTAAAATAAGCAGTGTTATTTTAGGCACAGAAGGCTTCTTTACTAGAGCTGCAATGTATTAGAGACTGAAAATTGCACTGCAACTTATTAAATTGGATCTGTACCAGTGATGTATCAGACACAGAGAAAAAATATTTTTATTTTTTCAAGGAATTCTCCCTAGCTGGTTTGTCACCTCTAGTGTTTCCTCATGTGGGGATTTTTGAATTAAAGTTGAAGTAATCATAATCTTTATTTTCATTTAATGAGTACTCTAGCTTTTCTTTAAAGTCTCTTTGTACTATAATTTTGTATGAGTCTAATTTATAAAATCTACAAAGAATGAATATAAAATATGAATCTGCATAGATTTTGATTTACTGACTTCAGCTTTCACATGAATCGCATTTTACACATTTAATAGCAGGTTAAAATGTAAATTAGACTATCCTCTCGATGGAGGTCTGAGCTGTGTTTGGCTTCTGGGGAAATCTAGCGGGTTCAGCACTTGTGTTCTATAGTTCCTATCTGCAGCCTGTGAGCAGAAGGGCTATTAAACACCTGGAGCCTATCTAGTAAAGGGGGTTCAACTAGGAGTTCTCACTAAAGGCTGTGATACACCTATGAGGAAATGAACCCCAGATACTTTTTCCTTTATTAAATAGTCCTCCATCAGTACATTATCCTTCCAGAAATGCCAAGGCAAGTATACTCAACTCAGGTTCAATGAAGGTAAGCAGATCTGTCAGTCTTTACACACAGCTGCCAGACTGACTTGTGTGTATTCCTACAGCTATGATGCAGCAGAAAGAGACAGGCAGGGGAATCGGGGAGAATTATGAGCCTGAGTTAAGCCAAGGGAAAACTCTTAGCCATCATTAGAAGAGTAAATAAGTCAGAAAAGACATCAATTTCAAAGAGGACTTTTAAAATAAGAGGTCTGAATTCAAGGAAGAAATGCAGAGAGCAATGAAATGTAGGATATGGGTAATGAAAAGCAGTAAAAGGGAACAAGATACATAGTACACTTATACGGTGATTAAGATGAAGTATGTATCAGTCTTATAGTGACTTAAAGTCTTCCTTAGAATGTCCTATTTTATATGTTCTTGAAAGAAAGTGCTGATGGTGGATGATGAAATATCAGTGTTTTTGTTATAGCCCAGGCTTCTCACACCACCTGGTGTGGGTATCTCAAACCAGAAAATTCTAAACATCCTAAGGAAATTCTTGTCATTGAAGGGGGAGAAATTAGAGAAAAGAGAGAAAAGAGGAAGGGATAATGTGATTCTGGCTGATGAAGGGAGGGTTTTTCATATACAAGGACAGCTACATAGTCATTTCTTTTCCTAAGATCTGTGTAATTTATGGAAAAATTCCATCTCCCTGCAGATAAAATGTTTACTTATGTGTATTTGTGCCAGAGGATCATTGTATATTAATTTATAACTTTTTCCTATCATATTCAAAGCAGCTTTCTAAGAAACATTCTAAGAAAATATTCACTTGCTTATTGATTCACTGGGCTGATTCTTGGTTCCAGTTCACATATAAAGCCAAGAAGTTTGAAGCAGGAATCCTCTGTGTTTCTTCTGGAACGAGTGAGTAAATAGCAGAAAAATAGACAGCACCGCTGCGATGAGTGCATTACTAGATATAAAATGACCACGGTCTTCCAGCACCATCAGGTTTTAATAGTTGCTGCTGCATATAAAGTGTAAAAGTCTACATCTATGGTTCTGTGCACATCTGAAATACATGCCTGCTGCCTTTATGCACAGTAAAATTGTAAAGTAAAAAAATAAAAAAAATGCACAGAGGAGAAATGGAAGGTAATGAACTGGCAAACTCTCTTTTGGGTGGCTAACAGAGAGAGCACAATCTAAAAGAACAAGTTTAGAATTAGATGCCAGAACAATCTGTGTGTTCCTCCTTAGCTGCGTATTCACAGTTGACCTCATCCTGAAAGTGCTTGTCGTTACATTCCCAGATCTGTAAAATATCTGTGGTTGTGCTTAAGTTTCTAAGCTGAAGTCAGTATGATCACTCACAGGCTTGAAAAATTAGACTTCTTATGAGATATACTGGATTGAGAACCAAGAATTCATTGCTCTGCAAGACTTAACCATCCCTCGTTTTTCAGACATGCCATATAAAATCAACTTAGTGTTGATGTCAGCAAAAATAATCTTTCTGACATTGGACAGTAACGTGTTAACTAGCCTGCTCTAGCTCGAGGAGCAAAGTTCGGACCATTAGGCTCGTTTGCAGTCAAGACTGAGTTTATCTCTCTATAGCACTCTAAACAGAATTAAAGGGCTATGAGAATTAATTAGCTGATGCCTGTTACATTCTTTGAAGATGAAAAATACCATCTAAGTCCTACTGTGGTCACAATAACAGCTGTTACTTTTGCAAATGATTACATGTAATCAAAATGTTAGAACCACGAACAGCACTATGATAACTCTTTTGTACTGGCAGATAAAATACAAGGTTGTATGGTGACAAGGATTATTGTGATGTTCATCACTGTCTCTTCTGAATTCAGTGTCTGCATCAAAATGTTATTTTTGCCTCTGCATTCCTAACAAAAATATTAGGTGACTGAGATGAGAAGAGAAGGCTAGTACTCAGTGTGCTCTGGAGTTTTCTTATACGGGGCCTTTTAGGAGTGAGACCTGGAGTCCAGGAAAAATGGCCACATTCTTCTCAAATTTTTAGACATTTTGAAATTCTTAGAAGAAATGAAAGCTGAAAGCATGACACATTAATTTACATATCACTAATCATAAGCAATATCTATCTTACCTCTTGTCTTATGTGTGTAGGTAAATCTACAGGGTGTTTTAAAAAGAGGGGCCCAACTTGAAATCACTATATCTCTGTAACCACAAACCATCATCTCAATGTTGTCCATACAGCAGGTGGAGGGGACATAGTACATTTATAAAAGGTTACTAAAACTTGATAAGTTATTAACCCATTTGTAAATTTTTGTGTAAATGTAACATGTTGCCATCATGAAATATACTGCTTTGAAATTGAGTCCATCTTTCTTGTATTTCTAAGCATGAATTAACTTTGCATTCAGAATCCAAATCTGAGTTCAAATATCACTTTTTCATCATCTCAAGTTTAGTTAAAAGGTATGTAAATGAGATAATACAGAGGTAGTATTATTAGATGATTGCTGAAGTACAATTTATTTTGGTGTGGTGATGAGCAGATAAGCAAATTAAAGAAGTCAAATCTAACCAAGTCTGCCAAGGATGGTATTTTGTATGAATGGAAGTGATATGTCATAGGAAACGTTGATAAAGAATGTGAGCAAAAGATAACCTTATTCTAGCTGGGACACTTACCTAAATATAACCAGTCAAAGATGTTCAAATAACTAAACTTCTGATTTTTTATTGTCCTTTCAACAATGGAAAAAAAAAAATGAAGAAACCTAGGTAGCATAAAGTCAAGAATCTTCATACGTTGAAATGTCTAACAACTATATTTCACATAAAATGACTTTTTACTAAAATCCAAATCTTTTATTTTTCAAACATACATTCAAAAAAGTCTTTTTTATAAATGCTTTTTATTAATATCTGAGTTGAGTGTTTGTGTTTTGTTTTATTGTTGTCATTGTTTTTTCTTTTGTTTTCCCCAGAATAACTAAAATTGGTGGCAAATTTTGGTGTTGTTGAATGTTGCTGTATGACTTTTTTTTTTTGTTTTGTTTTTTTGTTTACATTATAACACCAGATTCACCTATTAAAAATACAGAATGAAAATGAAGTGTGATAGTATATTTACATGTAGTGGTATTTCAGAGTAAAGTGAAGTCAATACAAATGTCACAGTACTTATTAGGGTCTGCTCAAAATCAAGTACTACAGTTGTAACCATAGGAGTTAGGTACTATCCGTTGTTTTGTTGCTGAATATGGGTTTAACCCAGTGCTGTAACCCATAGTACAGTACTAGAAAGCACAATTTGTAGAACAGATTTGTGTCACCTCTTGGAAAAACTGCAGTGCTATGCTTAGCTTTGAACTGATCAAATTACCTGGTAAGTTATTGCCAATTTACTTTCCTTAGTTACTGTTTTATAATGTCCAGTTGGTTACAGAATGCATCCTGAATACGATCAGTATTTGTACTTGCCAAGAAACTGCATGGAGATCAGTGGCTGCTTCACTGCACATGTTTAAGACTCTGCAGCCAGGATGATAAAGGGATAGATATACAGGAGACTCACTGTGCATGTTATTTAAATGTAATCTTTTTTCCAACAGCTCAACATGATGCTTCTACACCAGTATATTCCGGCATGTCTATTCAGATTTTGGCAATCCTGAGAAAGTTTCTGAGCTGTTGGGTCACAGGGCATAAGTGGTCTGGAAATAGTAATCCCTGTTAGATCATGCAGTGATATATCAATGCAGGATTTATAACTCCAGAACTTTGTTATTTCATATCAAATGCTTTGTATATGCTTTGTGTAAGCATAACATTTTTCACTTCCATAGCTGTTTTAGGTGATTAATGCACTATTCCATTAAGTATACTTGATTTTATTAAATCTGAATTGTAACCAAAATGAGAGAGGCAATTATGTGTGTTTCTCCTTGCTGGCAGCATTAGATCTGCTTCCTGAATTTTTGTTCCCTTTGCTTATAGCCACAGTATAAGCTATGATAGTAGTTTGTTTGGTTTTGGTGGTGTTTTTTGTTTTTTTTTTTGTTTTTTGTTTGTTTGTTTTTGTTTTTTGCTTGTTTTTCCTCTTGCAAATGATTAGCCCCTTGCATTTCTGTCTCTGGAAATATTTCTTGTCTCACCACTGCCTGATTGTGCCCTTTTCTTGCATTAAAGAATACACCAAAGCTGTTCACTTAGAGATCTCACCAGAGCTGTAGGCAGTCTTCAGCTTCAGGATTTGGCAGCTAAGACATTTAAGTGCTCTGTTTCCCAAAACTGATAACCTCCTTTCACTGGAATTTGAATGAGGGCTGATGAACAGTTCTATTACAGCTGCTTTTCTTTAGGTGGTTACTGGTTTCATTAAAGTCTACACACTTCTCACTATGAGACATAATACAAGATTGTTTGTTTGTTTGTTTGTTTTTAATACAGAAGCAATTGCTCATTACTGACATCCAGCATTTTTCCAAAACTGTATTCCTCTACAGTTCTTCAAATGAAAATTACTTTCATTTTCAAAGACTTCAAATATCAGTCATTCCCAGGAAGGTCCAGCGTGCCAGAGCAATTTTAAGTGTAGTAAGACTAAGTAAAAACTAGATGTGAAGCAATTTACTCTAGTAGTGCATATCAGCAGTTTGAAGCCTTGGGTAGTCAGGCAAGCAAACAGGGGACAAAATCTCATGAGTTCTCTCAAAGTATTTTTTCCTCTCAAATCATTTATATAATTCCATAGGTAGTCACTTTTGTTTGGCTAACCAGACATAGATTCCTGTGAAATAACATCATTAGTGCTAACTTTTTATTTTCAAAAGCCACTTCTGTTTCTTCCTGATGTCAGTAGATAATCCAGATATAAAGTAATAAGATATTTTTATTTTTACAACTTTTTTTAGGCATTCTTAAGATGTACTGGTAGTTTATTGTGGTTAATACTGTGATTAATATTGTGTTCAAGAAGCAGTAAAAAGTCTTAATAATGCATGCATTTGCATGATGCTGTGGGGTATGTACTCACCTACGTTGGTTGCTGACATACATTTGAACATGGGAGGATTAATAATGCAACTCCCTCCACTCCATTGACATGTCTACTCTGAATCAGAGGAGGTTGTGTCTTCTGTAATAACAAGGAGTATTCATAACCCAGTTATATTGAACAACCATATATTCTCAACCTGAACTACAGCTTATTAACCAACCATGCAGTTCAGGAATTTTAACTAAAATATTAATACAGTATGCTATTCACTCAGGACAATTCATGACACTACAACAGAACAGGTTTAATTGCTGCATCATAAATACTGATTTTTAGCAGATTATTGCACACCAGATCAAGCTGACAGTTGTCACACAGGATTTTGTAATCTCGTCAATGATTTATTTTTCTTGATTAACAGGCTCAAAGTTTCAAAGCACGGTATTTTAGAGATTGGCTTTCTTTTACACCTTTGTGCCTTGGAGTGTGAAACCTGACACTTCAGAGTAACTTGAGTCTCCTGAAATCACTGCCACCTATTCCTCACTGAAAACATCCTGAGACTGAATGGAATATGATATGTAGTTTATACATAAAAAATATACATAATATGCATTGATGATAGAATGTCATATTATTAATTTAATCATTCACATATTCAACTAATACTAATACAATGGATATTATTATTAAGCAATAATCTGTGGAAGGTGAAAAGACTGGTTTCTTTAATGACCCTTTTTGTGATATTGCAAGAATCTAGAGCATAAGTACAGAATATGAAGACAAGAGGTCAGTGATTAAGTAAACAGATAGTAGATGTGAGTCTATGAGCAATGCCTTCTACTCCTATGGAAAATCCCAAGAAAAATATTGAAATAATAGTATCTCTTGGATTGTGGACTAAGTGTATTGATATTTCCACAGTCACAAAGAGTGCAGCTATAGTGTGTGACCCAGGTACTGCTGCTTATGCAACATTATAAACAGGGATAATTCTTGCAGGCACTAAAACCTAAGCATGAGTTAAGGAGGGGAAATGTCAGTACAGATATTCTAGTACATCAAATGATTTTATTTTGACACACTGCCTACTTCTTTTGAAGAATGATTATCCTGTATTCCTCAGAAATGATTTCTCCTCTCAATTATTATACTGTGATCTGCATAGAGATATGCTGCAACCTTACTGAGATTCTCAGCTCTATTCTGAGATGTAAAATTAGGCCTTGAGCCTGGTCATAAAAGACTCCTTAGCACTTCTTATAAGAGAGGAAAGGGGTAACCTGTGGATTGCCTAGTTTGGGTAATTTATTGCACTTTTCTTATCTAAAAAAAAAAAAAAAAAAAAAGGTCAAATTGTCTGTCCTGATAATGTCATAGTATTAATGCTTGTCTATGTAACTAACACTGTATTTTCCCCAAATATAGATAATTTACTGATTAGTGAGGAAACTATCTGTCTCTATAAGCTATTAATAAAAATCTCATATGTTGTAGTAAAAGTGCAATTTAAGTTATAAAATAGTCCATTAATTTTAAATGATACAAACAGTTTGAGGGGAACTGTTTTGGAACATCCTTGTAGCTCTGATTTGGGAAACTGGACCAAAAATTAACCTTGTTACTTGGAAGGTAAAGTTAGGTGGTGGTGTAGGATTTGATATTTTGGAGGTGGGGGTAGGGACAAGGGTTGATATTCAATTAGTTGTATTGAAACATGCTAAAAATATTTCCAAGTTAGTGTTTGCTCAAAAATTAACTCTACATTTTAAAAAATGCATACTTTTTTGGTTGTTGTTTTAAGAGGACAGTTATCAACATAATCCATCGTATACTTGAGCCTCTACCTTATGTGCACAGATTTGTCACTGATAAGAGGCCACTGTGAAAAAAAGTGGGTTTCTCTAGCTTATTTTGGTGTAAAAAAGCTAAAGGGATTAGGATTTTAGTTATCTGTTGGAAACAGAAGTGTCATAATCAGGTTAGCATGCTGATTTACAAATACGTTTCCTATGTCTCCTAAATTTAGCTTAAAGATCAAGAGCAAGTCAGTGATGGCGTCAGTATGGTTTTAGCTGCCTTAAAATGATCAAGAAGTTTGCATTCAAAGAGAGATTGTGTTATGAAACTGCATTTGTGACCACTTTTATAAGACTGATTGTTTTATTTGTACATCCCTTGGGGTCTGCTAGTTCTTTGGAGGAGGGAGTGCTTCTCTAGCAAGTTTACTTCTGTTGTTCTTTTCTCTGTTATTTGTGTACTTTAAAATCTTTGGGTTTTGTCAAGGACTCTAGATCTAGAAACCTGCCATGAAATCCTTTGGGGATGATGTTGTTTGAAAGTTGTTTTCTTCTGTTTTCCTTGTAAAGTGACCTAAGAGGTATTAGAAGGTGGGAAGAGCTAGAAACTGGTATAGCTAGATCTTCAATTTACCTCAATACTTTTTGACATTCCCAAGGGATATAATGAATCCCCAGTTACTATACTGGAAGCTGCAACACCCTTAGTTTGCAGGCACGTGGTCCTTTTTTCAGTTTCTTTAAAAAGTACCAGTGACTTTATGTCGTTAATCCTGTTCTATGCAGACTGACTAGTACTGGCAGTTTGCAGGCACATGGTCTTTCTTTCAGTTTTTTTTAAAAGTGCGAGTGACTTTATGTCATTAATCCTGTCCTGTGCAGACTGAGTAGTACTGAGGAACATACTGCCAGTATGAAAGTCTACTGCCTGCGCATAATTCCCAGCAGTAAAGCTGGCATCTTGCCTGCAGAAGTAGATTACTATGGATTGTTTCCCAGTAGCAGCTTTATGAATTATGTCATTTGGCAGCTGAACCATATCTTTGGGAATACCCTCTTCATGACTTCTAAAATTCAGACTGGATATGTACTCTGGACTTAACTTTTAGCAGAGTGCTTATAATTCACCCCAAATTATTCCATGTCAGACCCATTTACTATAGTTGCAAACTCATGCAAAACTATCAGTCCATGAAGGAAGGGTTGGGACCTGGTGATTTATATCAGTTACACATCTGTGCTTGGCATTTGTAAGTAAAGCCTTTTTTTTTTTTTTTTTTTTTCTTCCTCTACTACTGAGACCTGTGTCACAAATTTGTTGAATGTTTGTAGGGAAATGGATCATCATGTTTCAGGCAGGTGAGTATTCTGTCAGATTTTTGCTACGATTTAGAGAAGCACTTGAGCTGTCTCATCATTCAGCCAAACATTTAAGGACATGTCTGAACTCCATTAATTTAAGAATACACTAAAGTTAAGGATCTTTTCAAGTACTTTGGTGGTGAATTAATATTTTAATTTTTAAAGTACAGGGTTGGCTTCTGGTAGACAACTTCAGTTATTAATAGTAATGTTTTGAAAGTATAATGTTTTGAAAACCCAAAGTGATAATGGTGTGATTGGGCTAACCACTTCTAAACAGAACAAAAGAGTTTCTGCCCCTCTCTAGGCATCTCTAATAGATAGGACAAATAAAAAGCAGGAGGAAAAATAGTACTGTCTGTGCTGTATTAGTGGGAAACTGTCATTCAAAGACTTTCAGCAACTTGTACAAGTGACAGAGGAAGCATATATAGCAATAGAAATGATCCCTTGCCTTCGCAGTCTTCAGCCTCCAACCATCCATTCATTTTCCCTCACTGCTATCACATTCCTAAAACCCAGTATGTTCCTTTTTCTTTAATTAACAGTCAGCTAAAAGATACAAGTCCTTTTCAGAAAGAAGAGACTTTGACATCCTTTGTCAGACTTCCTGTAATTGGAAAATCTGGAATGGTTCTGCTCATGGGATCTAAATGTTAAAATCCAAATTCAGTCTTTAGCTTATTAAAATACATTTCATTTTCTGTTCCTTCAAGCAACATTGTCAAAATTTGCTCCCCAGGTGTCTGGAGAGATGGAAGTTACAGCTGGTGTCTGTCCCACTCTTTACATTGATGTTTGTATTTGTCTGTCTGACTAAATGCCACCTGCTGCAAGGGCAAGAGGGTGGGATCACCCATTTCTGAACAATGTCCTTCTGCCAACAGAAGGTTATTCAATTAGGCAATCATTCCTGCTTAATGTGGGATGGGATGATGCAGCCACCTGCACTCCATCGCCCTCACTTTTCACTTTCTGGGGACAACAGGCTTTTCTGTCCCTGGAGAGGAAGGAGAGGTTTTTCAATCTGTTCTCTTTTTGCATTAGCTTCTGACTACAATTATTACAGTCTTGACATTTGTTCCACTTCCTGACTGGGGCTATATTCAGTACAGACACTTTGTAGATGTATGAATAAGCATTTGACAATATATCAATGCTTTAGAACCCTCCCTTGCTCCAGCAGGCTGAATTTTTCTCTTGCTTCCCTTGACTCAGGGTTAATGAATTTCATAACCTTTAAGACATTACAGTAATAAAGAGGCAGAATTGTTATGTGCAATGGCACTATGAGACTCTCCCTGTAATTCTGTATGCATTTATATGTTTGTTTGTTTGTTTGTTTGTTTAAGGTTTGTACGGTTGGTTTTGCTGGAGTTACTCCAGTTTATAGAAATAGAAGCATTGTTTATCACAAGCAGATACTTTTTGTAGAAGACTGTTCTTTATTAACTGGATGTGTGGCCTTGTGGCTCTTCAGGGTATTCCCTGCACCTTACAAGGTTGATCTCAGTTTCTGGAAAAAAAAAAGGAAAACAAAAAAAAAAGAGGATTAAGAACATCATCTGTTTCTTATAAACAAACAGACATGTTCCTTTGTACCCTTCCTTAAAACGTCACATGTTCATCAATAGTCAAGCAACCATCTACACTGAAGTTTCTTTTAATAAATGTATAATGACCACTCATATCTATATCAGATTAGATAATGATTTCCTGAAATATACAATATTTATGGCTATTTATCTTGAAATCTTCACATGAATCTGGAAAATTGTCCTCTAAGCATGGTTATCAGAACAAAATTGAGTTTCATTCAACACTCGTATGTCCTCGAGACTCTCTTGAACCCAAGTGCCACACTGTTGAATTTGAAGTAATTCCATTTGATTTTAAGTGCACTGAAGACAAGATTCAGTCTGTCAGATCTTATTTTAGGTGAAGGGCATAACTCAAATAATTTTCCTACTTTAGTGCTTAACTTTTTTATTTATTTACTTATAAGAGAAAACTTGACATAGCCTTCTATTCTCTCAAATCTTTATTTAGGTCCTCTTGTGTCTGGAAGACTGTCCAGTTATTCTGTTAAGTAAACTTTTTAAATGTTTTGCTAGTTTTAAAAACTATTTTTTCCGGTAGAAACACACATTTTGCTAACTTGCATTAGAGCAGTGGTCGTTGCTTTCAGATGTACTTGCCACCTCAACTGTCTCCAAAGTATTTGATGATCTTACCCCAAGTGACCGTTGTCAAGTCCCACCCAGAGGTATGAGTCGGGAAGGGGGGGGCAGAGGGGAGATGTAGTGACTCAGATCCGTGGGTCCCCTTAGCTGGAAAACAGTACACACCTTGCTTAAGGTCTGTAAACAAAAGGCTTTTATTTTGCAGCTTGGCCCAATTAGCAAATGATTCGGCGGCAGAAGGATTTACATTACCTTAGGTTCAATTGGTAAACATAAAAAGTTTGCGGCATATGTGGGTCTGTAAATCTTATGTTTCTATGTTACTTATAAAAAGGAAAGCAAAATAATAGAAGTATAGGAAAGGAAGGAAGGAGGGAAGGAGGGAAGGAGGGAAGGAGGGAAGGAGGGAAGGAGGGAGGGAAGGAGGGAGGGAAGGAGGGAGGGAAGGAGGGAGGGAAGGAGGGAAGGAGGGAAGGAGGGAAGGAAGGAAGGAGGGAAGGAAGGAAGGAAGGAAGGAAGGAAGGAAGGAAGGAAGGAAGGAAGGAAGGAAGGAAGGAAGGAAGGAAGGAAGGAAGGAAGGAAGGAAGGAAGGAAGGAAGGAAGGAAGGAAGGGAAAGGAAGGAAGGAAGGGAAAGGAAGGAAGGAAGGGAAAGGAAGGAAGGAAGGGAAAGGAAGGAAGGAAGGAAGGAAGGAAGGAAGGAAGGAAGGAAGGAAGGAAGGAAGGAAGGAAGGAAGGAAGGAAGGAAGGAAGGAAGGAAGGAAGGAAGGGAAAGGAAGGGAAAGGAAGGAAGGGAAAGGAAGGAAGGAAGGGAAAGGAAGGAAGGAAGGAAGGGAAAGGAAGGAAGGAAGGAAGGAAGGAAGGAAGGAAGGAAGGAAGGAAGGAAGGAAGGAAGGAAGGAAGGAAGGAAGAAAGAAAGAAAGAAAGAAAGAAAGAAAGAAAGAAAGAAAGAAAGAAAGAAAGAAAGAAAGAAAGAAAGAAAGAAAGAAAGAAAGAAAGAAAGAAAGAAAGAAAGAAAGAAAGAAAGAAAGAAAGAAAGAAAGAAAGAAGAGAGCAAGATTTCACCATTCTTATGGCTCTGCTTTATGTATGATGGAGTTTGCAGTCTCAGATCCAGTGATATGCAGCGTCCTCGGGCGTCTTGTTCAGTTCATGCGGTTGAGACTAGTGGGCAGAGTGGTCCTCAGGATGGTGAGTGGGCACCACCAGTGCTTGCACAAGGTGGGCCTTTATAACCTTCTGGGTTGCCTGCTTGAGTAACTTCTGGTTTTTCATTGAGGTGTTATTGCGAGAGAAAAGTCGGGGGGGGGTGATTGAGAAAAATTGCCAAGTCTTGGGCCGTCTTGAGGGGTCTCGGCTTTTCCCCTACTACCATGCTGGGCGTATCAGAAGGTTGGAGCTATGTGCTCTCCAACACGCCCCTCACCTCCTTTATCAGCCAGCCGGTCTTGTCTGTGGCTCGTTAGCTTGTCGTTGACATGTAAATCACTACTCGCTTTATACTGAATGTCCCATCTCCTGTAGCTGAATGAACCGTTTTTGCCACAATGTTTGAACTATTATCCTTTTCATTCTCTGACAACTGTTTAAACAGTTTTGCAAACAATTCACAGTTTTCTGAAATAATGCAAAAAGTAGTTCCAAAGAGAAAGAGTTCACCTAAATTTCTCCTATAGTCTTGCAAAGGAGGGAGAGTCCACAAGATTTCAGTTTCCTGATTGTCTTCACAATTTTCAATGAATGTGTCCTTATAGTTAGTGGTTAGTTGTAATATTCATTATTTTTTCAGGCCTCTCAATAGTCCGTGAAAGTTTTACACTGAGGCTGCACCTTCTGCCTAGCGTACAATAAAAACCAGAGGTCATAGGGGTTTGTTATTTGTGAATATGTGACGACAAACTTCCAGTACTATAACTCCGTAAGTGGAGTATGTTACCTTTTATTGAGAATCATGCTATACATACCTTAGTGTTTTGGAATAAAAGCACCTGTTGAACAATTAATGCGTAATTGTTGCAGCATTTGGGATTCTTATATTAAAAATCATGTAGCAGCTTAGAAGGCTGGACAAATCTCAATTCCTATTGACCTATCATTTCGGATGCCCTATACCAGTTAAAAAAAAAAAAAAAAAAAAAAAAAAAAAAAAAGATAGCAGAAGGATTATTTCAAAATATTCAAATTAAATCAGTTTAATAAGCCCAAAAATCTGAAATTTCCTCAGGAATAATTAAAAAATAAACCAACTTTATAAATTAAATCCAGAAGATTTTAAAAAAAAAGTTATTGAATTCAAGACAAAGTGTTTTTTAGAGTTCTCCTTAGTTTTGTAGATATTTGACAAAGCATCTAAACTTCAATAAGTAGTTTCCCAGCGGTGATTAAATACATAGTCTGTCTGCTTGCTTATAATAAAAATGATGTTACTTTTACTATCGTTACATGCAGTGTACTTAATAAACATGGTAAATGCATTTTTCATGTAAGTAAATTGAGGCAGGAAATAAGATGTTTGAATAGGCTGTTCAATAAGCCAGGTACAGACTACAGGGATACAATTAATATGTCTACACTAAAAAAGAGGAGGAAGGACCAATGTGTTCTCAATTCAAATTGAACTTTCTTTTGGCTCTCTGGGCATATTAAAGTTAAATGTTTTTATTATCCTTATCTAAAATGGTAATAAATGCCAAGTAAAAATATACAGAAAGGAAAGAGCAGCCATTTCTCTAAGCAAAGAGTAGTGACCTAAGAAGGCTTGGACAAATAAAAAGACAGAAGTTGAGAAAAATTAATGTAAAATCTCAAAAGCTGAAAATCAATGAATTTCCACAAGTACAGAGTCAAGCATCTCATCTTTCAAGACCATCATACACATATCTTTCCACTGTTGACTTTTCAGAGGTTTTTCCGCAGTCTTCCAGAAAATCATGAGATCAGCAATTCTACCAAACTGTTTCAGTATTCGTTGAAATGCTTCACTACACTGCTGCATAGAGAGAAAAAAAAATGTAAAAAAATATGAGGATAGAGAAAAATGAGGAAAATGAAGTTAGAATGAGAGCAAGAGGGGAAATAATGTTAAAGTAGTGCTAATTGGAATGACCTGGAAATTAGTAAAATGATGAAAAGTCAGGATCAAGGTTAGAAACTCTAATGTGATATAAAAGTTTGTGTGTTTTTTCTCTTTGATCACATTTTTTATCACAATACAGTAGCTTTACAATTCACCAAACTGACAGAGGCCAAGAGAGATTATAATTAAGCCACTTTATCCTCCAGTATTGTTGAGTTTTTTGAGCTGTAATGAGGGGAAGTGTGCTTTTTCTATTGTATTAAATCCACTGATCTTTCTTTAATCCAGTGAGATTAGTTTCCAAGCAAGTTTTAAAAGAGGAAATGAAATAAAGATTTAAAAAAAAAAAAATAGGAAAAGAGAAAGAAAATAAATATCCAAACCAAAAAAACCCCAAAAACGAAAACAAAAAACCTATTCAAACCAGATGACATCACAAGTATTTCGTCTCAAAAATTATGAACATAAAAATTGGTACAGGAGAAACAGATTTTCAAGATCATATAACAGGTTGAAATTAAGGAGAAACTTAATTCTAGATGGATAAGTAGAAGGTAGCTTGAAGATTAAAATAAGTATATGCAACTATTGAGTTGAAACAGGGCTGAAAAAAATATTATAGTAAAATAGAGCAATTGAGTCACTGCAGAATTAGACGCTGTATTTATTACACTTGTCTTGCTTTCAAGACAGATTATGACTTTAAAAAGGTGTTTCCAGACAGTACTACTTAGTACAAATATTATATTTCCAGCTGGACTGGTGCATTTCATGTCTGATGACTTGACACCATAATTATGTCCCTGAGGTAACACAGAGGTGATTTTTACTTCTTAGATGATATTGTAGAGCAGTTTGCACTGCCTTAAGGAGCTTAAGACACCATTTCATTCTCAGTCTGATGCACGAATTTCTCCAAAGACATACAGCTACTGGTAAACCATCCTGTGCAAATTTCCACTAGAAGAAAAGTTGACCCTTTGAAAGACTCTTGACAAATCTTCCTTCAGTACTAGAAATCAGTAATGTGGGTCAACTCTGGTTTCAAGACAAGAATTTTCTCAGTTGAAATAAAGGTAAGAAACTGAGTTAGCCTTCCTGTCAGTGGCAGTTGCTGAATTAGGTCAAGGATATAATTAAATCCATTTCAGTAGCAAGGGCTCAACTTCCCAGCACTTATGGAATATTAATATGTGTCAGTTTAGAAAACGAGAAAATTATGTTTGGAACAAGCGTTTATTTGACATTTACATTTGTACAACTTAATGCCGTGTGTTGACAGAAGTAAACTAGACTGACTATAAATATCTGCTTATGGTTTTTTAAATGTGTTCAAGATAAGTAGGAGCCCTCATGGAGATCCTAATGTGCCTGCTCTGCACACAGAGTCTGCAAGTACAGCCTGAAGGATGAGCCCATTCGTAGTTTCCTGAGCGTACAAAGCCCAGCAAGCCTAGAGATCTTCAGCCAGGCAGCACACTGACACTCAAAGGCAGGCTGGCTACAGCTGGCCACAGATGTGTGACTGGAACAAAGGTGGTGGAGCATTTTGTGCTTCCATTTCCTTTGGAAAATTGCAGCTTTGCAGCAGGACCGACATAAAATATGGGTCACATCTGTAATTCCTATAAGCCAGTGTTGATCAGTGGAGATGTTCTATAATGGAATTACAGTTTAAAGGGGCATGTCAGCTATAGGGATCACAAAGCCCTCTATTATGCATATGAAGGTATGTATGTGTGTATATATATATATGTATATATATACATATATATATATATTTAAAAAATCAGTAATAGGCAATTTAGGTTGAAGGTTAAGTTTTTTCCTAATGAAAGGTCATTAAATCTTGTGCTGGCACAGGTAGGTATATGGCCAACAGTGTTTCGCTTTAAATAGCTAAATCTCTGTTTTGATTTACACTTGGAGCACTCAAAATGGCAGAATAAATTTGCTTGAAAATTGGTAAAAGAAATTTGTTGTGGGCTATGACCTTACGTGTCAAGCTTCATCCCAGAAGTATTTTTCTGTATGTTTGAATTATAAATATTGGAAAAGCATTTTTATTGTGGAAGTATTGACTATTAATTAGTATTAACCATATTGGTGTGGCTATAATTTTGTTAAACAGTAGGTATGTGTATTTCTAGTTGTTAACTAATACTCCTCAAATAGTAGATGTTGAACAAGGAAGCTAAAGGAAAAACTGCAGTGGCAAAAAAAAAAAAAAAAAAAGGTAATTGATATGAAGAATTAATAAAAGGGCAAAAACCTATTATAGGAGTGATCCAGTATGAAAATTATTTGGACAGCTACCATTGTTAAGAGTATATCTGGAGATAATCATACATGGAGGTTTACAGAGCATATGTTATATTTACTGTATTTTTCAAGACTTTGGTTTTGTTAAAAATAATAAAATAGCACTGTAGTTTTCTAATATATAATATTAGAAAAAGCAATAAAAGTGATTATTGTGGTTAACTGACAAATGACTTACATAGGATTTGGGTGCAATTTTACTATGTGCTACACTGTATCTCTGCTTGGAAAAAACCTGTTCTGCCTTTTTTGGAGGAAACCTGGGAAGTGCTGGTTATCCCATGTAGAATAAAGATACAAAGATGTCTGATCCTGAATTATTACTTAGGGCAAATACTTGTTTTCACCTGTGGTGCACTCTCAAGATTCACAGATTTTATTGCTTGTCATTTAGTTCAAATTTGAACACACTGAGAATAGCTGAGATCTGCGTTGCATGTTTTCTATTCAATAGCTTTCTTTCTTTGTTTTTACACTTAATTGATTAAAAAATAATTTAGGCTGAAGTTCCTAGCAAGTGCACATAACTCCTTAATAAAGATGTATCTTTGTGATAATCAGATAAATTATCCACAAACACTCATAAGAGCTGATGTCATTAAAATCTTCTGTTGACATAAAAAGAACTCAGTTAAATTACATCTTATTTCACTGGGCTTACATTTCAATTGAAATATGAAAGATGAGATTCTTGAAAAAACTAAGTAAAAAAGGAGAGTCTGTACTGAGATTGTTCTCTTTATTGATGTCAAATCCAGAAGTTGGTCAGCATTTCAAGGTCATGACTTACTAAGTGGTATTTGTTACCTGAAAATAGGACATTTTATATGAAAATTTGCTATCACTGGAAATCTAAGGCCAAAAAAAATTAAAATATTTTGTGTTTTTTCACCTCTTCAAAAGTAGTAGATTATGAAAGATAAAGGACAAGTAGCAGATGTGGCTGCGGTGAAAGCTTTCTGTATTTCTGTATTTCTCACATCCTCATTTAATTTGTAATCACAGGCTTATCCTGAGGACAGGCTTTATGTTCTCTTTTTTTTTTTTTTTTTTTTTTGGGGGGGGGACACACGACGGTGGGTTGTTTGTTCTGGGTTTGTTTGTTTGTTTGTTTCCCTCTTTAAAATTCAGTTATTAATATGAAAATTTGGTAAAACTGATTTGAGTTTCAACCTGGGTCCATTTTTTTTTCTAAACCATCTTTATCCGAAGTGGGTTAGCTTTTATGTGTAAATCCAGTGGTCTGGCATCTCCATATGTTTTAAATATACGGACTTCTGAGGGAGTATATAAACAAGAAACATACTGGATGAACTGTTCGGTGAATAGCCACAACAAGCTAACATTTGCAAGATATCCTCCTAATTGCTGGTTTCCTGCCCTTTCCCTGTCCCCGCAGTATCTTGTTGCTAGTCAGGAGTGAAACTGGAGGGCTTGACATAGTGAAAATCTCTCTGTATTTGTATTTCTGCACAAGCTTCAGCAAATTCTGGCCTGTTTAGACTTTAGCACATATCAGGTTCTATTCTGATGTCTTATCCTTCTTTTTGTATTGTCTCACAGCAACTCAGCAAAACTGTTTTCATAACCTCACTGACACCTTTTCATCAGCTTGCCTTCTTTCACTTTAATAATTTCCTCTCTTTTCTTTTCTGTTTCCATGGTCTTCTCACCTTACTGTTGACCTTGTACAGCAGAAGAAAAGGGGATTTCTTGAGCTTTTCCTGTCTTTAGTGACCACTAAATGTTAAAAAGAGAACTGTTCTTACTTCCCAACACCCCATGTTGATAACACGCCAAGCTAACAAATCTTTTGAATTGTGTCTTTAAGGTTCCATTGGTCTGGGAAGTGAGCATCCTACAACATTTAAGTACAATATTACAGTATCATCAGCTCCACTGAATTCTCTGCTTGAGGCAGTTTGATCTGTTCTGTCAGCTCAGCAGCATATTTTTTTCCTTGCTCTTCAGTGCAAATCTAATGGGGATTAATGGCAGCAAACTAAAGAGCACTCAGGGGCTTGTTCACCCTACTTTGACTCCGACCAGCTCCCTAGAATGCTGAGGAAAGTGCTCTAGCCTAGGTTTGTCATAATGTCTCAGTCAATTCACTAAGAAATGCCTACTTTAGGGAACCCAATATTACAGGACAAAAAAGGCCTTGATAAGTGTGAAGACACTATTTCTATCTTGCTACTACCTAATGCACTTAGAAGTTCTGTCAAGATTTTGTCCCTGTGATGCCATAGTGCAGTCATTCACTCTGTTTAGCAAAATGTCCCTCTTTTCTGCAGGTCCTTAAAATACTTGTGTATAATTAGTTGGAAAACTTTAAAGTTTTATTTCTTATCATTTTCACAGGAGTATAAAGTCAAGAAATTGATTTTACTGAAAAATACTTTGAGGGAATGATTCATTGGGGATAATTGAATTAGAATAATTTTCTTTTCTTTCGAGTCAGAAGAGAAGCTTATTCTTCCAATCTAGAATGCATCAAGGTGCCTTCTTTGACATCCATACTAAGAATGTAATTTGAGACTCCTTATTTTTAGCTCAGTGTCCCAAGCGGACAGCAAATGCTAGGTACCAGAACACAGTGTTATTCATCTCCTCCCCTCTCCTTCAGAGTAGAAAATACATATTTAATTTAGAAAGTGGGAATTCTGTTTCAGCTCTCAAATACAGTTGTTACTACTTGTGTAGGTGCTCTGCACTAATTGTATTTGTGCAGATAATCTCCTCAAAGTAATTGAAATCACATATGACATAGTACTAAAAAGACCCCGCTGTACATCTAAGTCTGATATCTGAATAGAGGAAGATTTAAACGTTTAAGTAAAACAGAACCAACATCCTCCAAAAGCCAGTTTGTATCTCAAACAAACATTGCACAGAAGAATCTCATCTTTCATATTTCGATTGAACTGTAAGCCCAGTGAAATAAGATGTAATTTAACTGAGTTCTTTTTATGTCAACAGAAGATTTTAATGACATCAGCTCTTATGAGTGTTTGTGGATAATTTATCTGATTATCACAAACAACATGCACAAACAATTTAAATTTAATTTAAATTGCTTTTTTCATTGCAAAACAATACTCCTAATTATAAACATTTAATAGAACCACAGAATTGTGTAGGTTTGAAAAGACCTTTAAGATAACCACAACCAACCATTAACCTAGCACTACAAAGTCCACCTCTAAACCATGTCCCTAAGCACCACATCTACATGTCCTTTAAACACCTCCAGGGATCATGAGTCAGCTGCTTCCCTGGGCAGCCTGTTCCAATGCCTGACAACTCTTTCTGTGAAGAATTTTTTCCTGATATCCAATCCGAATCTCCCTTGGTGCAACTTGAGGCCATTTCTTCTTGTCCTATTGCTTATTACTTGGCAAAAGAGACCAACATCCAACTCACTACGACCTCCTTCAGGTAGCTGTAGACAACAATAAGGTCTCCCCTCAGCCTTCTTTTCTCCAGGCTAAATAGCCCCAGTTCCCTCAGATGCCCCTCATAAGACTTATGCTCCAAACCCTTCACCAGCTTCGTTGTTCTTCTCTGAACTCACTCCAGTGCCTCAATGACCTTCTTATAATGAGGGACCCAAAAATAAACACAGTATTCAAGGTGCAGCCCCACCAGTGCTGAGTACAGGGGGACAATCACTTCCCTAGTCCTGCTGACCACACTATTTTTGATACAAGCCAGGATGCTATTGGCCTTCTTGGCCACATGGACACACTTCTGGTTCATATTCAGCCAGCTGTTGACCAACACACCCAGGTCCCTTTCCAAATGCAGCTTTCCAGCCACTCCTCCCCAAGCCTGTAGCATTGCATGGGGTTGTTGTGACCCAAATAAAGGACTTAGAATCTGGTCTTGTTGAACTTCATATAAATGGCCTCAACCCCTTGATCCAGCCTGTCCAGATGCTTCTGTAGATCTTTCCTTCCCTCAAGGAGGCCAACGATCCCACCCACTTTGGTGTCATCTGCAGACTTACTGAGGGTACACTTGATCCCCTTATCCAGGTTGTTGGTAATGATAATAAAGAGAACTGGCCCAAATACTGAGCCCTGGGGAGCACCTCTCGTGACTGGCCACCAACTGGATTTAAGTCCATTCACCACAATTCTTTGGGCCTGATCATCCATTCAGTTGATGTTCAGCCAGTTCACTTGTCGAAGCCATGAGCAGCCATTTTTTCCAGGAGAATGCTGTGGAAAATGGTGTCAAACACTCTATTAAAGTCTAGTTAGGCAACATTCACAGTCTTTCCCTCATCCACTAAGCAGGTCACCTTGTTATAGAAGGAGATCAGGTTAGTCAAGTAGGACCTGCCTTTCACAAACCCATGCTGACTGGGCCTGATCACTTAATTGTCTTGTACATGCCACGTGATGGCACTCAAGGTGATGGCTGTAATCTTCCCCGGCACTGAGGTCAGACTGTAGTCTCCCATATCCTCATTCTGGCTCTTCCTGAAGATGAATGTCTCATTTGCTAACCTCTAGTCCACTGAGACCTCCTTGGTTAGCCAGGACTGCTGATAAATCATTGAAAGTAACTTGATGAGCACTTCTGACAGATCCTACCATATTGTTAGAATGCTACTTCTCAGTTAGAAGATATTAGCTAATGCATGCTCTTTGATACTCTGATGTTTCAGAAATCATCCCAAAAGTTCACCACAGATCATAATATGTTAAATGATTGAAGAAGCCTGCAGAAATAGCAGTTTTTTTCAATATAGAAGACAAGACTTTTTTATTTAGTTTTTATTTAGTTTAATGCTTTCTCAAGTGGACTTTATTTTATGAAGATGTTTATAATATTCATTTTTACTCTGCCTGTGGTCAATTATTTTTAAAGTATCTACTCTGGAAATCATGAAGAAGAAGATGAATAAACACACATTATTTCAGAGTGAATGCTTTTTAGAGGTAATGCATTTAAATACTACTACTATGTTTATCTGTCAGATTAGATTGTGTAATCTGAAGTACTGATCATTTTTAAGAAAATATCTGACACTGTAAGTCTATTTCTGAAGCATGGGTTCCTAAAATTATGTGTTGAAACATCTAACATAGCATTTAAAAACATTCATTGAATCAGTTAAGCAGCTGGTCTCTCTCCCTCCCCCACTCTTTTTTTTTTTTTTTAAATAAATATAGATTTGTGAGTTTTGCATGTCTTTTCTTCTTTGAAAATGTGCTTTTCGTCCCAGCAAAATCCTTTTCATGACAACATATCTATTTCGAGAATTTTTCTGAAATCCAGGTCATAGTGTTTTGATCAAAATCAGAACAGCTTCACTCCCGTACCACATGGGAGATGCAAGATCAGGTCTCTTTTCAGTTGATATTAAATATAATGATGCAAGATCAGATTATATTTTCAATTCTTATTAAATATAATGATTTTCTTTTAATAAGAGGTATTTTTATAATGATTAATCAAATTTTAAATTGCCCCCAAATCATTCACTATATGAATAGTATGATCTGAACAGCTTTAGTGAAGACAACTGAGAGATACTGACCGCAAAATATTCCAAAACGACTGTAAGGGATCTCTCACTTAGGATGTGAAAGACCAATAGATTAAGGGACCTGAAGCTGACTTTTACCATATACTAGGTGAGTATTGTCATCTTGTCTGTGGTGAAAATCCCTTTGACTCTCTGTTTCATTATTTTCTCTGTCTTTTCCTTTCTCTTTCCAGAAAGCTATAGAAAAGGCTTTTGGTTTCATTTCAGCAAATATTTCCTGGTTTTGATGCCTGAAGAAGAGTTGTGTTACAAAGAAAGATGTCAGGCATTCTAAAATTAAGCACCATCTTTAAATGTAATTTAAAATATTGATATTAGCAGATATTAAATAAAGTTTACAGAATACATTTGGAAATTAGGATCGTCTTCTTTCTCATCTGTTCAATCTCCAGAGTTATATGTAAATATATAAACTGAATTCTGGCAAAACTTTATCTTACCAGGGAAGCTGCCTCTGAGCTGAACAAGGACAAAGACTAAAATTTACCTTGTCATGAGAAAGGAAATTGAACAGTTACCTGAACTATGTTTTAGTTCTTCAGTCAAGGGGTGGCAACCCATGGCAGATCATATTTATGTAAGAGACCAGGATCATCTGCTGTATGATACAGCTTGGTTAGGTCATTGTCTGATGACTTAAGGCACCATCTTGGTTCTTCACAGACAAATTAAGTTTAGAGATATTCTGGAGAAAACTTAAAGCATGTGAAAGATATTAAACTACTTCCTAATGCCAGCTTAGGTGACCTGAGAAAGACTGTTGATGGTGCAGATTGTTCTGAGTGCTTTTATGTGCATTGCCACTTTTCTTGGCATTTTACTGAATTGCTTCCCATGATTCACTGACTTCTTTTTTTTTTTTTTTTTTTTTTTTAAAGGTGAAGAAAGCAAGGAGATAGGCCCACTTACAAACAATGGAAAAGAGATGTAGAATAATATTGTCTACAATGTCTGCTTATACTATTTGTTCAGTGTTCCTAGTTTAGGGTAGCTATTCAGTTGCTGAGAGATGTTGAGACTTGAAGGAGTTCTTAAAGTTTTATGGGCATGGGCTGACCTATAGGAAAGGACAGGAAGCAGCTCAGTGCTTTTATTTATTCTCGAAATTTCCTAGGAGCAACCTAAAAAATCATCTGATAATTTGTTACTATGTGTATCTGCACCTAATAGCTATCTAACTTAGTCTCTCACTGGTAAATGAGTTTTGTTTCAATTGATGTGGTGTGGATGCTTGTGCTGAATGTCTTGGCAACAATCTCCAGTGAAAATCATGTGGAAGAAGATAGCAGGATTCTGTGGTAACCAGGAGGGTCTGAGATTCTGTTAGTAATATAGTTTCTTGACATGTGTGTGAATGCATGGATTATTCCTTACTTTTTGATTTGCTGCTCAGAAATGCAGACCTTATTAAGGTACAATTCTCAGAGAATGCAGAAAGCAAAAGTCACACCTATATGCAAATAATAGTACAAAATTAGCACCAATAAATATTGCAGTAGATAATTTAATATAAAGTAATTAAAATTAAGCATGTTTGAAAAAAAGATATGAATCAAGTATGATATTGTGTTTGAACAAATATATGAAGGTATCTAAAAAAAGGAGCTGATGCAACTACATCATTCAAATTTCTTCCCAGATTTCTAAGAAAGCCCATTTTAGCATCAGTTTTGCATTGCAATTTAATGTGAAACATTTTTTGTCAGTTACCAGAGTAGACGATAGGATGTTTACATATTACAAAAGTATTCATGGTTCATAAGTACTTCAAATTTGATAATAGTAGCCTAGCTGGCTATAGAATGGATATTTTATATCCATATGGTTGGTGTATGGAACAGGAATGAAATACTAAGAATTAAAAATCAAACAATTAAACTAGGCTTTTAAAATACAATAGTAAAGAGATTAATCTTATTTGAAGTGTACCAATAATGTGATATATATATCCTGCAAAACTGACATGTGAATAATTGCAGTTACCCATTACCCTGCTGAAATAAATTTCACTTACATATCACGCAGTTGTGCTCTGCAACTCAGTTTTTTTCTGCCCTTTCACCATCTAACACTAACCAGCACATATCAGTGTGCAGAAAAAAATTCTGTTCAAAGCCAGCCATCCACATGAACAGCCTTATTTGAAAGGCTTAGAGGACGATTAGTTCCTCCGGCTATATTCCTATTTTAAAAGGTACAGAGAAGAATATATGCTAGTCAGCAGCATGTATGGAATTTAAAATTAGTTAATTTGATTTAATCTTGACACACAGATTAGGCATTCTGAAAAAAAGCTGTTAAGTATATTGATTTATAAAAATAATTTTACATTTTGGATTGACGTCATTAGAAAATGGTATTTTTCCATTTAAGCCAGAAGCCAACTGCATACCTCTCAAAGATACATTCTCTTCTTAGTAATATATATTTATTGATTAATCAAAAGCAAAAAAGAAAAGCCCTTTGAAACTCTCCTTGAACCCTGAGGGGCAGTTATGGTTTGAAAATTGATTGACTGTAAAAGACTTGTTTTTATGATAGCTTTGAGTAGACTCCATTTACCTTGTTAGCTAAAACTGATTTGTATTATTTGCACATACTTATATTGCACACAGCACAAAGGGTACTTGTGTTTTTTGCTCTACTTTTTCCTAATCTTTGATCATTTAATGAGCTGAGAGGGACAGTGGGCAGGCAAATAACAAAAACAGCAGAACTGAAACAGTAGTGCCTAGCAGTAAGATAGCAACCACTTAACCAAGATCAGCAGCGTCTGATATAGTCAATCTGATAATGTTTGAATATGCTGTATTCCCTGGGTGCCAATTACTGAAGCTGGGTGTTGTGTTAAGAGGGTTAATTTAGCAGAAGTTAAGCTCCCTTGTGTTCCAGCTTGTCCTCAGTATCTCAGTGTAATGCTGAGGGCAGCTGAGCTGAACCCCTGAGTGATGCCCAATGATATCAAAAGATCTCAAGTCGGCACTAGAAGTCCCATCGTGCCTGACTGCCAGTCCAGCATTATGTTGAATTTACACAGATTCACAAATAGTGCAGGGTCAGGTTGCGGCCATTGAATGTACATGTTTGCATGGATTCTTGAATATTATAATGCATACTGTAAGTCTGAGTGCATCCAATGAGAAATTCTCACTAGATCCACAAATAATGAGTTTTATTAAAGCAACAGGTAAAAGTTCTTTTAGATCACCATTGATAAAATACACTCGCTGCAAAAACACACTCTAGTTGCAAAAATACACTGTAGTTGCAAGAAATACATATTGGTACCCAATATATATGATGACTATATAGCGCTACTAGTGTGATTACAAATACAAGTCTGGAGTTTACATGTCCCGGAAAACCCTTGGTATAACCAAGTGCACAAATCTTACCCAAAAGTGTCCTTCTGGGGGGACAAGATAGCCTCAGCCCATCAACTGATCCCAGAAGTCTTATGCTGTTTCCTTGACTTCTCAGTGGTGGTATCTTCCCTAACTTTCCCCTATTGTTAAGGTATTTTATACTATTTTCTACATGTAGGTGGAGCTTGAGTGACTCTAGTCATGCATACCTTTGTTATTGATTGGTGTAAAATTCTCTTGCTTCAATTTTTAAGTTAAAAACTTCATAACACATGCTCAAGGGAACACAGGGGTGTGATGGAGTCATGTATCCTTTGGGAGGGAGGTGTGTTTTGTTATTATAATGAGATTCTAATGAGCAAAGTTCATCCACAGGGCAAATTTTGACACATCTGCTAGCTCAGCAACTAGCATTTTAGATGGAATAGAATATTGTCTTTTTTAACTGACAGCAGCTATACCATCTGGTTCCTGTACCTGCTTTGTACACAGGGCATGCCTATGGAATCTCCACACCACTCCACTCCTCTGTACTCCTTAGTGCCATCACCCTGGGCTCTTCCCACAGATGACCATCCAAGAATGCAGGCCAGGCTGGGGAGAGGAACCATGCAGAGCAGATTCCTTATCCACCTAGCAGCTGCCTCATATGAGGAAGACGTGGATGCAACTTTATTCTCAATAAGTGTATCCTTCATAATTAGTTTTGATAATTTGGCCCCTCGGTAATTATTCCACACTAGGTAAAGCACTATGGTAGATTGTAGTAATCAATGTGGTTTTATTTATTTATTTTTTTATTTTATTTTATTTAACTTTCTAACTCATTTTTCAGGGATTATTTCCATATAGTTTGTTTCTCATCACACTATTGGAACAAGGATAATCAAATTTCTGATTTGAAATTAGGGGTTTTTTGTTGTTGTTTGTTGGTTTATTTTTTATGTTTTTTGTTTGATGTTTGTTTGTTTGTTTTCTTTTAAGAAAGCTGTATATTAACTTGAAGCATTTGAACATGAAAGTCCAGAAACAGAAAGTTAGGTCAATTTAAATATTATTCTGAAGTAGAAAACATTCAATACTATACAGTAAAATAATTTGCTATACAAGTGATATCACTTCTGGTTGAAACTAGTCTATTTACTCACAAAAAAACCCAGTGTTTTATGTACATTTGTCACAGAGGCATCCCGAGGTTAGTTTAAGGGACAACAGGGTCCAAAACAACTTTTATTAAACCAGTGAGAAACAGGGCTTTAGCACTCCAAAAGTGACTTAAATACAGGTTTGGATACCAGTTGAGGAAAATTATTAAGGGGCAGCAACTAATACAACAGGAGGTCCACAGAGTGCATGCACATGGCTTCACCAAAACAATGCCGGAGTCGTCTCTGAGTCCAGGAGGAATACACACTTGCCTGAACACGGTACAGGATTATTTTAAAAGAGATACACGTACTCGTAGTGAGTACAGAAAGTTAGTACACTCGCAATTATGCGAGGGTGAATTTATAATACACTCGCAATCCTGCGAGTGTTAATACACGTGCAAATGTGCACGGAATATTACAGGTGCTTATGTGGAAGCACGGGAGGAAAATATACTCGCAATTGTGTGAGGAAATAATTTATACACGTGCTCGTATTGAGCACGGAAAGTACACGTGCTTGTATTAAGCACGGAAAGTACACGTGCAAATGTGCACAGAAAGTTACACGTGCTTATGTGGAAGCACGGGAGGAAAGTACACCTGCGATTATGCGAGGATTAATTTTACACGTGCTCATATTGAGCACGGAAAGTTACATGTGTATATGTGCACAGAAATACGCTAGTAATCCTGCGAGGAGAAATTTTACTCACACACGTGGCGGCAAGGCAAGCGGAGTCTCCATCCCGGGGGGGCCCTCTCGGCGGCAGCATTTCGCTCATGCTCCGAGAGACCCACGACAATGGGCGGAGTCTCTATGAGAGTCCCGTTTTTTATAGGCTGATCAGATCTGACTGTAGGCATTCTAGAAGCTTCTCTGCACCCCCACACAGGCTGTGGGTGCCCCTGAAGCCTCCAAACATCGCCCACACTGGCCGCGGACACCCAGTGGCTCACTGATGCCTCGGCACTCCCTTCTCCTAATGGCCCTGGCCAGGGTGCTCTGGGGCCAAACAAAAGAAGCTGTTAGCCTCAAGTAGCAGAGAGAGGGGAAGATGTGTCTACTCCTTCCATGATGAAGGAGGGAGGGGGAGAAAAGTGGGTTTGCATCCTGCCACAACACTTTAGTTAGATTAACTTATACCTTTAAAAAAAAAAAAAATCCATACATAAGTTTGTTTTTTAAAGTTGGAGTCAGTTCATAAAAATCTTGAAATCTTCCAGTGACTTTTTTCATTCTTGTTTTCTACTTTTTTTTTTTCATTAAAATGCTTTGAGGAGCATTAAAGGCCTTTTGAAACAAGGTTTCAGTACTAAGATAGATTTTCAGCTAAGTGTCATTCATTAATCTTTCAAAGGGCTTTTGTGTGAAATGATACTTCTGTGTTATGTCTGAGGTAGTTCTGACTTTATTAACTGAGAGAATTTGGACTATTGCATAGCGTATTAAAATATTCACAATTCATTTATCAAACCTGAGCTATCTAACAGCAACAAAATTCCAGGATGTGAATACATGTAGACTGGCCTGTTGCTAAACTAAAAGTGGGTTATGACACCCTTGTTCAGCCTCTGTAATAGCTTATTTCTTGATCTTCTTGTTAAATAGCATTCCTTGAAGTGACCAAAAGAGTTAGAAATTCAGGAAAAAATGTAACAAACAACTAATAATTGTAATATTTCACTCAATACCAAAGTTTCCTTTAGGTAATTAAAATATTTAATTCTTTTTAATCTAGAAAAAGGAAGAACAAAAACATTTGTGGTTTTTTGTATATTGTCAAAATAAATTGAGACTGAGGAAACAGATATGCTTTGAAATTTCATATGTGCTGTTAGGTCTCAAAATGAGAACTTTTAAAAGAGTTTCTTTAAAAGAATAAAAAGAGAGAGAGAGGGGGCCTTTTAAATGTTAATTGCGACAGAAATTAACATAGATCAGAAGAAGCAAGTGATTAAAAACTGATCCAGAGATAGATTTATGCAGTAATCTACAACTTTTCTAAAAGTCAAGGAAAAATCATTTAACCTCAGAAAAGACAAATGACTGGGGCCAGAGCAAGATTCCATGTCATGCATAAACTTACATTTATTAAATTATTATCCTGCCCCTGTTTCAATTGTTTGGTCCTCCTTCTTGAAGAGGATAAAAAGATATGAAATACATATGAATGGTAAAAGCTTAAGATTCCTCTTTCTCCATATTAACCCGGGTGTTAATCAGTCTCTTGCTGGGTTGTTACTCTATGTATGCTGACCATTGGGCAGACTATATGAGAAAGCATCCCCGTATTTTGTGCAGTAATGTTTCTAGATGTAGCATACTATGTTTCCACAATCCTGAGAAGGAAATGAAAGCTTTAGACTTACGTTGGTCTAACAGAGAAAAAAAAAAAAATCTTATCTTCTCCAAAAAAAACTGTGTGGGAAAGTTAGAAAAATAATGACTGTAGGACATTGGTCACCTTTCATGTGATGGGACTGTCTCTTCACAGGATTTCCATATGCAAAATGCTGCAATGTTGCTGGTCATTAAAAACATTCTGAGATGGAGGATGCTGGAACTGTAGAGCAACATAACAATTATCAATTCCAGCGTATTTCATTAGATATTAGCAAATTTTCAGTGTACGAATATATCCAAAGAAGGACAGTGGTGTTTGCTTCTGCTGACATTTAGCAGAGATTTCTTTTTTATTCATTCTTTGCACTCCAGCCCTGCAATTACAATCATAGTTCTCTCTCTTTCCCCTCTCTGCACCCTATGGACAGCTAGCCAACAGAGAGAGACCCTAAAGCCCAGTAAATGTAATTGTGTCATTACTTGTAGTGGTCTGGGTGGCCCTGGCCGAACAACTGCCTGAGGGTGAGTGACTCTCCCATTCCTCAGGGTAAGCCAAGGCTGCATGGTGCCATCAGTGATGTGGACTGTGCTGAGGGAATGTATTGGAAAGAAACTTAAGTGGGCCCAAGACTGAGGAGGAAGAAACTCCCTTCATGAACATGGCATGCCCTTTGGTGAAGGGCTGAGCATGGCAGTGTGCTGTGAGTTCCCCGACCCACCCCCAGCTGCCTTTCTCTGCATGTACACACACCAGTGTTCTGGAGAAAGCTGGACTCAGCCTATGTTCAGGCCTCCAGGAGCCCTGTCAGGGTGTACATAATCTAGAACCCAGGGTGGAGGGGTAGGAATGGTGTGATTTTTACAATAATTTCAACTGCATGGTTATTGAGGGATTTTTGTATTTGAGACAGTAAACTATAATAACTGTGAGCACATCAGCTGCAACAGCAGAATTTTGCTAGTATCACAAGCACAACAAGGTCCCTTTTGCCCATGACAGGCTTTTGAAGGTAACCAGTGATGGAGAAGGTGGACAAACCCCTCAGTGATCCCAGGCACAGTGACATGCTGAGCTACCCCCTGCAAATGTGCCTGTGCAGGTGTCCAGGATTGATAGCAGAAGAATAGGGAGGCAGAGATTGTATCGTGTCTGCCAGTCAATTGTCTGCTTTGATTTGATTTTATTTTATTTTGTAACCAGTACTGGTGATGGCCGAGCCCTTAGTGTTGTGGTGAATGGAGTTAAATCCAGTTGGCAGCTGGTGACAAGTGGTGTTCCCCAGGGCTCAGTATTTAGGCCAGTTCTCTTTAATATCTTTACCAGTGATCTGGACGAGTGGATCGAGTGCATCTTCAGTAAGTTTGCAGATGACACCAAGCTGGGTGGGAGTGTTGATCTGCTTGAGGGAAGGAAGGATCTTCAGAGGCACCTGGATAGGCTGGATCGATGGGCCAAGGCCAATTGTATGAAGTTCAACAGTGCCAAGTGCTGAGTCCTGCACTTGGGTCACAACAACCCCATGCAACACTACCGAGGAGGACAACAAAGCTGGTGAAGGATCTGGAGAATAGATCCTATAAGGAGCAGCTGAGGGATCTGGGGTTGTTTTGCCTGAAGAAAAGAAAGCTGAGGGGAGACCTTCTTGCTCTGTACAACTACCTGAAAGAAGGTTGTAGTGAGTTGGCTGTTGGCCTCTTTTGCCAAGTAAAAAGCGATAGGATGAGAGGAAATGGCCTCAAGTTGCACCAGGGAAGGATTAGACTGAATATTAGGAAAAATTTCTTCCTGGATGTCACGGAGGCACCCCGAGGTTAGTTTAAGGGACAACAGAGTCCAAAACAACTTTTATTAAATCAGTGAGAAACAGGGTTGTAGCACTCCAAAAGTGACTTAAATAAAGGTTCGGATATCAGTTGAGGAAAATTATTAAGGGGCAGCAACTAATACAACAGGCGGTCCACAGTGTGCATACATGTGGCTTCACTCAAAACAATGCCGGAGCCGTCCCTGAGTCCCGGAGAAGTACACACTTGCCTAAACACGGTGCGGGATTGTTTTTAAAGAGATACACGTACTCGTAGTGAGTACGGGAAGTGTACACTCGCGATTCTGCGAGGGTAAATTTATAATACACTCACAATCCTGCGAGGGTTAATTTAATTACACGGTCAAGTGTGCACGGAATCCTACACGTGCTTATGTGGAAGCACGGGAGGAAAATACACTCGCGATTGTGCAAGGGGCTCTTGGAGGCCACTCGCGATTTTGCGAGGAAATAATTTAAAGTACACATGCAAATGTGCACGGAAAGTTACACATACATATATGCACAGAAGGAAAATACACCCACGATTCTGCGAGGATTAATTTTACATGTGTTAATATTGAGCATGGAAAGTTACACATGCATATGTGCACGAAAAGTATAAATATACTCACAATTCTGCAAGAAGTTTTACTCACACCCATGGCAGCGAGGCAAGCGGAGTCTCCATTCTGGGGAGGGGGGCTCTCAGCGGCAGCATCTTGCTCGTGCTCCGAGAGACCCACGACAATGGGCGGAGTCTCGACGAGAATCCCGTTTTTATGGCTGATCAGATCTGACTGTAGGCATTCTAGAAGCTTCTCTGCACCCCCACACAGGCTGTGGGTGCCCCTGAAGCCTCCATCGTCCCCCACACTGGCCGCAGGCGCCCAGCGGCTCACTGGCGCCTCGGCACTCCCTTCTCCTAATGGCCCTGGCCAGGGTGCTCTGGGGCCAAACAAAAGAAGCTGTTAGCCTCAAGTTGCAGAGAGAGAGGGAGATGTGCCTACTCCTTCCGTACTGAAGGAGGGAGGGGGAGAGAGGGGGGTTTGCATTCTGCCACACTGGAAAACCTTGTCAGGCATTGGAACAGGCTGCCCAGGGAACTGGTTGAGTCACCATCCCTGGAAGTATTTAAAAGACATGTAGATGTAGTGGTGGACTTTGCAGTACTGGGTTAACAGTTAGACCCAATGATCTTAAAGGTCTTCTCCAACCAAAACCTGTGATTCTATGGAGGCTCACTGAAAACCTGCGGAAAGTGAAGAGACACATTTTTGCCTTGATCTTGCTGTCAGGCTGCAATTCCAGCTGGGCTAAGTTCAGTACAAAGAAGAGGCAGAAGAGGTACTTGTGGCTCACATTGTTAGCCCAAAATCTGAGAAGAAGAAAAAAAGAAGCAGTCCCTGAAGCACTCTGACAAGAGTCACTGAGCAGTTTCTTAAGCATGTCAAGTAAAATATTCCTACCTAGTAGTGAAATCATTCATAAAAGAAAATGCAAAATGTATTGACAAAGCAGCAATACTACTAATTAGCTGGAATATCACCAGAAATTCCTCTGGAAAGAGATGCTTTGGTTAGGTTGACAAAGATAGCTATTCATAGCAGTCTTGGCTACAGGTTGTTGTTGTTGTTGTTTTTGTTTGTGTTGTTTTTATTTTTTTCCCATAGACAGAATAGAAGGAGGAACAATCTATTTCAGTCCTATGGGTATTGTTAGCTGTGTAATGCATAGCTTTGCTCTGTTTGGCTTTTATTTTGGTTTGTTGTATTACCATATCTCAGTATGGGAAAAACAAAACCTAGAATACGTTTTTCTTGATGTCAGTTGTGCTGGCTGAAGTTAAAAACATAAGAAAACACGCATCTAGTTAAAGAGAGCATGGGCACAGTTTAAAGTGTTTTTTTTCTGTATTAATTTGAATTAGAGGTGTTACCGTTAACTGCGACTAGATTAATATCTATTTGTTAGGCTTTGTATATATAGTATGTTATTTTTTCCATAACACTATTTTGAATGTAGCAACACAGACATGAATGCCTTGAGCTCCGTATTTGTCTTTAGAGATAATTCCACCTAGAGAATGACCAGACTGTTAATGCTGGACAGCACATTCAGCCTGAAAGCAAAATAGATCATATTTTCACTTTGCCTAAATTCAGCTGAAAATCTGATCAGTGTCTAAGTAGTTATATGCAGAAAGTTTGTGTGTCACTTTGTGGGCTGCTTAGATCTCTGAACTCAAGGAATCCAATCCATCTACCTCCCTCCTGGATTGTATTTTCTGAACATTACAGGTTGAAGTGCTCACTATATCTGGACTAGCAGGAAATGCTTCCCCTTCACCCTTGCTCCTTCACAAGTAATTACACAGAGGAGAATACAATGACAATCTTTCTATGACTGGATTAGATTGTGGAACTCAGCAACTAATCTCTTTGTTCTCATTTGAATTTACACCTCCAAATTCAAGGAGATTTTAATGTTATGTGGAAACTTCCTTTTAACTACCAAAGACATGCTCAATACAGCACATTATCTACAAAACTCAGAGATGCTTAAACTGAAAATTGTGCTCTCTTACACTTTCTTGCATTTGCCGAGTTTTTCAGAATTGTTTGCCTACTTAATGTTAAATGTTAAGGTGTCAAAGCTGATGCAAATAACAAACTAAGGAGGTAGAATAGAAAGTAAAAATACATTAAATATTATATTTTATTATAATACTTACTTGTATTTCATTTAATCATTTTTGATGTGACCTCCTAGAGGAATGTACAGACTGATGATGTGCAGACACAAGTTAAATCTATAGCATGTATAGTTCACTGTTTCTAGATATCCACATTCCATATCCACAACTAGACTTTCAGTCATCTTCCATGAGTGAGCTTTCCCATAGGTAGGTAGCTTTTTTGAAAACATAAGAAGAGGTAATATGAGTCAGTGAACATGCTCCAAGACCAGGGAGGGAAACAGATATTTTCACAGGATGTATGAACTAATTTCTTCTGTTACCAGACCTGAATCTCAAAAAAAGCCCACAGCTGAATACATTATCTGCATGCCAAGAACTTTCCTTGGATATCCCAGTGGACTATTTGAACCTGGACTGTTTGTATACCTACCTATTTTACCTTTTTTTTTTTTCTTTTTTTTTTTTTTGTCTTTTGAAGTAGTTTTCATTTGATTTTTCTTCACAGCAAATATCCAAGACTATATCCTTTTAGAGTTACACACCTTTAACTTAGTATTTAGAGCTGAGATTGCTCAAGGCCACGTATCCTTACTACTCAGTCTTCAGACTCACACATTTTCTTCTCACTGGTGTTTGAGCACAGTGACCATGTACTTCATAGTCCAGACTTTGTAAATACTTTTAGGATAAAAGCCTATAAAAGCAATAGGAGGTACTGTGTTTATTAAGGGTTTTGCTTTTATCCTCTGCTTTTCCATAGCTCTGTTAGCCTAGTATGTCTTTCTATTGAATCCTTTTAAGATATCTGAACTATCAAAGGTGTTCCTACATCTTGTGTTTCGTCAAATCCAATTGATCATAGTCCTAACCCTTTCATCTCTCCATACCAACATCCTTGTAATGCTTTCCTTATACTGTTTTAGGTTTGTTTCAAAGGCATGATGGGTAAGATTTCAAACAATTAATTTGAAACTTGTATGAATTTACAATATGAGTAAAAATAAGATTGTACTTCATTGAGGAGGTTAACATAATCCCATAATTTTCATAATATGAATAGTCCTTTGAGGAAAATTTTGATCACTATAAGAACTCTGGTGGGTTGTTTAAAATAATTGTTTGCTCCTTTTTTATCATGCTTCTGGGTGTACTTTTATTTGAAAGATTACTTTCAGGGTATTACTTTATATGGGGTTTTATTAATATTTTCAGAGGCAAATATTTTATTTTTATTGACAAATATTTAATTCAAAAATATTTTTCAGCTGATTGCACCTAGGACAAGAGAAAACGTAAGCATGTGATTCAGTCCTTTCCTGAATCATGGGTCTATAAGTCTCTGAGATAGAACATAAATCTCTTTCCTCTATTTGGAGTAGTAATGTGCAAATTATGAGTAGAATTCAGTGTTCACATTTATTTCAAGCCAGAGTTTTGCCAAAAGCAGAAGGATAAGAAACAACCATGAGAAGAAATCTACACTGTATATTCCTTGTTTACTTTCTGAATTTTGTTTCTATCTTTTCTTTCAGAGAAAAAAAAGGGTTTAAGCAATCTGTAGCAGGTATTACCAGAGTCCTCATGACTCCACATCAGCTCTAGACATCTGCTTCAAGGCAGACAGTTGTGTGTAATAGTTTATTCTGTGTAGCTGTGAAGCTGAAAATGGTGTTGCAGGAAAATTTGTGACATGGGACATCAAGATGTAGCTAGCATAAAGTAGAATAAGGTTATAATCATGTACCTGAGGGCAGCATATTTTTTTACAGTTCACATTTTATATAATCTTTCATATTATTTATTTTACACTGGAGAAGTTGTGGGTGGGGTTGTTTTGTTTTCTTTTCATGTCTTGATGAATATTTTAAAATAACTTATCAGTTGGGAGAGGAATATAATCAAAGAAAAGGATTTCAGAAATCTTAGTGGACCAATTTGCTTGAGATTATGGGGATGTCGTGGTTTGGAAATAAAGCTGTTGCTGTGAAACTACTTCTCTATACATGTATCCCCAGGGGTATGCAAGGAGGAATTTTTTTCTGTGAACTGTTATTGTGATGCTCTCATGAATTTCCTGAAAATAATCAACAGTCTGTGGATAGTGTTCCCCACAGAAGATTGGCTATTTTGGTAGGCAGTGAACCTGAACAGGGGTGTCAGTTGTTCAAAGTGCAGCCTGACTCCACAGCAGCAGTCTGCAGTTAGAGATGCTACTTGTCAACTGATAGAGAGGACGACACTTTGAGTATGGAATCCAAAGGGTGATAGCAGTCACTCAGACCAGTATTTCTTTTTTTTTTAAGCAATCTTTTCTGCTAGTTGGAAAATTCTTGTCAAATGTTAAACAAAACTACTTGAAGGAAATGTATTCTTTTAATATTCTCATGAGCAGAAATCTACTATTAACAAGATGTGGAAGTTAATAAAGACTATAACACAAATCTATTACTATATTTCACATAGACCTAGCTAGATAACACCACATCAATTTTAATACAATTGTTTTGCCTTACCTATAAAATGATATGTAAATTATCTTACCTGTAAAATTATATGTAATTCTTATACAAAATATGCATTATGATAAAGAAACCAAATCAGAAATAGAAAAATAGCTCAGAAGACAATAATGAATAACAACAAATAAGTAGCTAAGAAGCCAACGGAGGATCCAGGAACACCATCTGACTTTTTAGCCTTTTGTTCTAGAAGTTCAGATCTGAAAACAAAACAAAACAAAACAAAACAAACCCCACACTTTTTACAGAGCAAATTTTCTATTGGAATAAAAACATGTACCAAAGATTTTCCATGTACATGCCACTTTTTATTTTGATGCAAGCTTATATCAGAAAAAATCTAAATGAAACATTGCATACTAAGCAGTTAATTTAAACAAGAATGTTTAATTCTATTCTGTCTCTTTATGTGTACTCCTTCTCATTTGATCGTGGTTACATTTAGAAAGTTAAGGACATTAAAATCTCAAACTTTATATATTTTGGAAAAAAATATATAGTACCAAGGGAGGTTAAGTTTATTAATGAACAGCTTCAAAATGAAGTATTTGGGGTATACTTGAATCAGACTGTTTTTCAGTTTAAGAAACTTCAGAATATTGTAGTTTGTTACATAATGTTTTTGCTTAATATTTTACAAAATAAAACTTTCAATTTCTTTCTCTGTCTTGTAGAAATGATAAATGTTGAAAAGTCATATTTCCTATGCAACAGAAGTAAAGAAGTTTGCATAACTCTAACTCTAGATGGTAAAAAAGACTCTTGTGAAATGAATCAATATCTATCCCACCATGAAGACCCAAGCAATTTCTAGAGTGAGGTGAAAGTGGGTATTAAAAAGCATTTTGATTACAAAATATGAGTCTCTCAAATTGTTTGGCATTTGAATGTTTTCAACACAGACTATGGAAAATTTAAGTTTTACCAGCAGTTTTCCAACTTTAATGTAGTACTTAGTTAGGTGCTTACTGTTGTCAAGGATATGGCTGTAATCAACAATAAGTAATGTAGTTTTTACAGAAAGTGATGTTCCCAAAGAATTAAGATTTGATGTGCAAATAGCACAGGAACATTTTTAGTGCAAATTCAGGAGTTAATCAGAATTTCTGTAAATAGCCATTTTGATGATACATCTGGTTATTTCCCATCTTGGAGTAATTAGCCAATAGTGAATACAGCTTGGCTGTTGACACACCATTGTATTCTTGACTTGTTTTGGATCAGATCCAGAATCAATTGCTATCAACGGCAGTTTTCTGTCCTATATGTTAAGGAGAGTTGGATCTGGCTTTTCCTCGTCTAAAAATGTTTTATCATTTTCCGTACTGTCTGCCACACTAAGACACTAAACAGTTGCAGTGTTTTGTGCTTTTCTCTGTTTCATTATGAGATATGGCATGTCTCTTAACTAATGGGATGGAAATCAGTGATAATAGCAGTTAGCAAGTAACATTCTTTGAAGATGTCAAAACAAACAACAACAAACCCAGAGAGATAATTGATCTTTTTAGCCATTTTCCCTTAAATGAGTAACAGACAAAGCACTTGCCATCCATAAAATAGATTTTTGGTGAATTAGGAGCGAAAAACAAAATCTACATCAAAAAAACCCACCACCTCATTACACTGTGGAAATGAGATATTCTGGGAACTGAACTGAAAACTAAATAGTACCTCAGCACTTGCCTGTACGGAAGACACATGGAGGAGCTGGCAGCCCTGAGCCATCATATTTTGAGGATGTCTGCTCCCAGAAACACCAGTCAGAACTGCAGATCATTAACGCAAAAAATGCTTGAACACTGTAAAACACTCTTCAGCAGTCTGAAAATCCATGCAAGGCATATGGTGTGAATGCTACACACCAGTTATTTCTCCTTTGTATTTTAAATGTCAGTCTTCCATTATCTGGCAGATTCCTTATATTAAACCTTATGCAAAGTTACTACTTACTACAAGGATTAGTTTTTCAATCATTATATCTTGCATCTGGGTCTAGCGATTATTGCTTATATGTTCAGGAGTGCTGAAGATTTCTTTTGATTGTATTTCTGTCTTCATGAGCAATACTAGGGCTTTAGTTACGTGCCTGGCTGACAGCCCTGAAAGACAGACGTTTTTTACATTTTCTTCTAAGTTTATATAACATGGATAATACATTCTCCATTATAGCTTCTTTTTGCCTAACTTGAAATCCTAAGGGGATATCATTAGGTAAAGTCTTCTTTACAGATCATGTTCACTTTAACTGTCTGTATCAACAAGTGAAATACACCAGGATCATTGTGATAGGGATAGTCAAACACTGGCACAGGTTGCCTAGAGAGGTGGTAGATGCCCCATCCCTGGAAACATCCAAGGCCAGACTGGACAGGGCTCTAAGAAATCTGATCTAGTTGAAGATGTCCCTGCTCATTGCAGGGGGTTGGACTACCTGACCTTTGAAGGTCCTTGGCAAACCAAACCATTCCATGATTCTATGATTATCTGGCACTGAGGCTAAAAAACAGAGAACAGCAATATAAGTAAACTCCCTCAGCTTCCAAACAAGATGGTTTGATGTAAATTCCCTGTTGTACTTTCCTACCTCCTAAGCCAAGCATGGGAATATCTTGCAAGCAAACACTGAGGCTACAAGTGTACCAGAAACTACTGTAATAATTTTGCAGTGTGAATGATTGAGCGTCCTTCATAGACACTGGATAATTCAATAGCATAAGCACGTGTTTTGAGTCTGCTGAATGGTTTGAAGTTAATTTCAAGTGCTTTACTATATTTTTGAATTATGAGATTCCATTTAACTTACATGGTGGAAAACAGTTTCAGGACACTTCCCTGTCTGGATCATCAGTGGACCACAACTTCAGGTGTAACATGATAGAGTTCTCACCTGTGCCCTCATCTAGAAGTAGCTTAAAGGTGTCAGACTGAAACCAAGTGCAATCTTAAAACCAGGAGTAGCATCAAGTCAGTTGAATCCACTGAAAGTGAAGTGTAAGACAATTAATATGATGCCTAGTAAAGAAAAGCTGCTGCTTGTTCCTGAGGCCACCTAAGTGAGATGTGAAAAGTGATGCATGTCTTCCCATGGAAAGCTGAGCTGTAGTACCTTTTCAGCTCAGAGATGCAAATGCGTCTCTTCACAAATAAACCAAAGCTAGGTCTGAACTCACTGGCTGGGATGCTGATAGTGATGTAACTACAGAACTACAGAACTCATTTTGGCCAGTTCCCCTTTTCAGCTGCTCTGTGGATTTCTCTTAAGTCCAATAAACAAAAGAAAGGCTTAATGCTGGTCATTTGACAGAATACTGAGTATCACAGTAAATAAAGAACCTATCTTTGTATCAGACATGGATAGAACTCATAGGATACATGTACATTTTTGTGATTTTGATTACTGCACAACAATTTTTTGAAATATCAAATAACAAAATGACACAGTAAAACTGCAGGAGACTGGCACAGACATCCTCTTTGCTTAAAGAAATAATGGGTTTGGAGTACATTGAATATGTCTTCAAACAGCATCCTGTCCTTGTTTTTAGTTACACTGCAGCCTCAAGACTTAAACCATTCTTGTATTTGAATGCTTTATGCTTGCCACTTTAGCAGTGTTACGAAAATGTCATGTTGTCACCTCTCGCTGCTGCAGAAAGTCACAAAACTTAATGATGTAATTCAGATATTGTTCCTGGGCCACAATAGGGACAATCTTCACATTTAGTTTAATCTTCTTAATCTACCTCTTAGTATTTTAACTCTGCCATATTTTAAGATATCCCTGCTTTATGAACGTATTAACAAAAAAAATCTTTGCTTAAATAGTATTGTGTCTAACATTATTTATAAATGTATATTTTCTGTGTGCTTTTTGGCAATCATCCTTGCAGTGCTATTTTGGATAATTACTGTATCCCTTTTTTGGAACTGACCACATTAATATGAAATGCTCTTGTTAAATCTGAGTCTTTATACACCCAAAACACGAGGTCCTTCATTCTGCCAAAATAAATTCTAAATGAAGCAAACTGAATGTAAATTTTTTGGTGTGTGTCAGCAAAATTGAAGCATTTTGGCATTCTGATCCTCAGTTTTCTTAGGTCATACCTATGGAAAGATTTTCTTCAATACCTAAAATTCATAGAATGATTGAGGTTGGAAGGAAACTCTGGAGGTCATTTGGTCCCATCACCTGCTCAGACAGGGCTACCTGAAGCCAGTTGTCCAGGACTACCCTGTTTCCCCAAAAATAAGACAAGGTCTTTTATTAATTTTTGCTGCAAAAGTTGTTTATTTTTTTTAACCTGTATAGCTGCCTGGACACTATTTGAATTGAATTGTTTTTTGAATTGTAACTAGGGCTTATTTTTGGAGTACAACTTATATTTTGAGCATCCTAAAAATCCTGAAAAGTCATGCTAGTGCTTATTTTCAGGGTAGTGCTTATTTTCAGGGAAATAGGTATGCTTGGATGGCTTCTGAATATCTCCAAGTATGGAAACTCCACAACCCCTCTGCTCAACCTGTGCCAGTGTTGTCAGTCTCACAGAGAAAAAGCTTTTTCTTAGGTTCAGAGGGTACCTCCTGTGTTTTTGTTTGTGCACCTTGCTTCTGATCCTGTCACTCAGCACCGCTGAAAAGAGTTTGGCTACATCTTATTTACACCCCTTGACAAGATCCCCCTGAGTCTTCATTCCCAATTCTCTTAACATCTCCTCATATGAAAGATGCTGTAGTACCTTAACCAACTTTGTGGCCCTTCACTGAACTCTGCAATAGCTCCATATTTCTTCTGTGCTGGGAAGCCCAGAACTGAACACATCACTCCAGGTGGGGTCTCAGTAGTGCAGATAGAGGGGAAGGATCGCCTCCCTCTACCTGCTGGCAATACTTTGCCTAGTGCATCTCAGGATACCATTATTTGTCCTGCTGCGAGGAGCACATTGCTGGCTTATGTTTCACTTGGTTTCCACCAGGACGCCCAGGTCCTTTTCTGCAAAGCTGATTTCCTCAGCTGTCCATTCTGCAAAGATGCTCAGTTACCAGCATATATGGTGTATGGGGCTCTTCCTCTCCAGATGCAGAACTTGAAGTTCCTTTCATTGAACTTTGTGAGGTTCCTGCCTGCCCATTTCTTCAGCCTGTTGAAGTCCCTCTGGATGGCAGGATGACCCACTGGTTTATCAGCACTCGTCCTGGCTTTGTGTTATCAGCAAACTTTCTGAGAGCACACTCTGCCCAATCATTTAGATCATGAATGAAGCTGTTGATCAGGACTGGACCCAGTGTTGACTCCTGGGGTATCCTGGTAGTTACCGACCTCCAGCTCAACTTCCCGCCACTGATCACCACCCTTTGGGCATGGCTTTTATGCAAATTTTCAATTCACCTCACTGTCTGCTCATCCAAATCTTAGTTCAACAGCTTCTCTATGAAGATATGAGATCTTTACTAAAGTCAAGGTAGACAATATCCACTGCTCTCCTCTCATCTGTCAACTCAGTCATTTGACCACTGATGTTTATCAAGTTGATCAAGCATGACTTCCCCTTGCTGAATCCCTGCTGACTATTCCTGATCACCTTCTTGTCCTTTTTGTACCTGGAAATGGAACATTAGGAATTGGTAAATGGAGTTATCAGTGTTGAGATGTGGTTACATGCGGCGGTGATATTTTATATCTGTTGCTTCAAACATTACACAGTGACAGATGGGGAGATTAGAGATAGTGACTGGTATGAGGTGTTTTCTCTTTGTTTTTAATTTGCATATACTATGCAAATTTATTTATTACAGTGAGAAGAAAATGGCAACTGGAAATAGACATACTATTAAATTCCTTAAATTGCAATGGGGTGGGTTTTGTTTGCACAATGTCTCGTTAGCATTGCGATAACAGTTATGAGAATGAATTCCTGTTTTGCATACTCTCATTATAACCTTCTTATTTCCACATAACCATACTGTATTGTGGGGGTAAACAATAGCAAACCATGTTAATGCCAATTTCATCTCTCTTTAATTCCACTGACTTCATTCAGTCACTGCCTAGTGCTTAAAGTGAAGGACATAAAAAGATAAAATAGCATAAGCATCAGAAGGTGTAAGTCTAAGTCTGACTTTATTTAAGTGAATGGGAATTTAGCCATGGGTGCTTGGGTAGTTGAAATTTCTTCTGTTATTTCAACACAATGCAGATACAAAAGGAAAAAAATTAACTGAAATCAAGCTGAAAACTGTTTTGAATTGGTATTACGTCTGCTTAAGAATGAATCAGCCAAACTTTGGAATTATTTTTAAATGAAACTCTAAAAAACCTCCAACCCTAAACTCACTTTATTTTTATTTCAGTTTCTTCTGTTGTTTATACTTCCAAATGAACTACAATGTGAAAAAAATCATATATTAAAAAAAAAATAAGAATATTAAGAATATTAAGATGGATGCATTAGAGATTCAGGTACACTTTTGACTTGTCAGAACAAATTACAAGAAAATAAATTTCAAAGTATTTTAATTTAGGCATGTGTTTTCTGACAGAAAAGCTCTTATAAATGTATTTATCAAAACTTTGCATATAACCTGAATTCCCTGGAAAGACAATATTTACTTTATGAAATGGCATGAAATTATTTTACTTTCAGAAAAGGTAACAGCTGACATAATGATAAGCCAGACATGGCACTTATTTTCTGTAGCTGTGTTTTCACATAACTGGCATGGATACTATGCTCAGAAAATAAGATATTGACAAGATATTGTTTAATCAGCTCTTCCCCTGTCTTTGCTACCTTGCCTCACCTATCTTTCTCAATTCCTGAGTAATTAATAAATAGGCCATGTGCCTCAGTTATTTCACACAAAAGTTCTGCATTGCTTCTTCGCTGAGTGTTTGTTGAAATATTCAAGAGCAGTTACTTGCATCTTAAAAATGAAAAATACCAAAACTCTGATGTTTCTTTCCCCTATTTATATATCCTATATTGGCAACAAAAATAATGAAGTTATAGACCAGATTTTTAATTTCTGACTATGAAAAGGAAAGGTCCATAGTCTACACCTAAAAATGATTTCAATTCAAATTATCATTTTATGTTTTAGATCAATTTCTAGATCATCAGAAACTCTGTGTATCAAATAATTTTTGTTTAGGTAGCTACTTGATATTTATTTGACAATCAAATTGTGGGGAATTATTTATTTGTTTATTTTCACAGTATCACAGTATCACAGTATGTTTGGGATTGGAAGGGACCTCAAAAGATCATCTAGTCCAATCCCCCTGCTGGAGCAGGAACACCTAGGTGAGGTCGCACAGGAACATGTCCAGGCGGGTCTTGAACGTCTCCAGAGAAGGAGACTCCACAACCTCCCTGGGCAGCCTGTTCCAGTGCTCTGTCACCCTCACTGAGAAGAAGTTTCTTCTCAAATTTAAGTGGAACCTCTTGTGTTCCAGCTTGATCCCATTACCCCTTGTCTTATCATTGTTTGCCACTGAGAAGAGTCTGGCTCCATCCTCATGGCACTCACCCTTTATATATTTATAAACATTAATAAGGTCCCCCCTTAGTCTCCTCTTCTCCAAACTAAAGAGACCCAGCTCCCTCAGCCTTTCTTCATAAGGGAGGTGCTCCACTCCCTTAATCATCTTCGTTGCCCTACGCTGGACCCTCTCCAGCAGTTCCCTGTCCTTCTTGAACTGAGGGGCCCAGAACTGGACACAATATTCCAGATGTGGTCTCACCAGGGCAGAGTAGAGGGGAAGGAGGACCTCTCTCGATCTACTAACCACCCCCCTTCTAATACACCCCAGGATGCCATTGGCCTTCCTGGCCACAAGGGCACAGTGCTGGCTCATGGTCATCCTGTTGTCCACCAGGACCCCCAGGTCCCTTTCCCCTACACTGCTCTCTAATATGTAATCTCCCAACCTATACTGGAACCTGGGGTTGTTCCTGCCCAGATGCAGGACTCTACACTTGTCCTTGTTAAATTTCATCAGGTTATTCCCTGCCCAGCTCTCCAGCCTGTCCAGGTCCCGCTGGATGGCAGCACAGCCCTCCGGCGTGTCAGCCACTCCTCCTAGCTTGGTGTCATCAGCAAACTTTTAATTGACAGCAAATTTTAATTGACAGTACGTTGACATGCAAGATATTCAGATTTATTTCAGGGTTTCAGGATTTCTAAATTAAGCTCTGTTTCAACCTGAAAATGACTCATATTTGTATTAGTTTGTGATCTATCAAGAAAAAAAAAAACTAAAAATAAAATCATTATTTGCATTTTGACAGAATTACACCTTGGCATGCAAAATGCAGTATCGAAGGTTCATATCACAGTACATAGTTTTTTGTGCTGTTCTCTAAGGGAAGTGTTCTGTTCACAGATTTCTCTATACTATCTTTGGGAAGAAATCTCCTTGTACATTGAAAGGGGAGTATACATAAAGTCAAAGCCAGCTGTGGAGACTGTATTAGTTGTGGAAGGTGTACAATGTATGAATGTGGAAATGTGTGTCTGTGCATACTGTAGTTAAGATACCAGTCAATATTTAATTGGTAAATCACTGTTATTTAGAAAATTTTTGAGTCCCAAATGCAAAGGTGTTGTAGTTAATGAAAAAATCTTCTTTGTTAGAGGCCTCAGTGCTTCACTAAGTCATGTCTGTTTCTGTGATGGACAATAGATCTCAGTTTTTTCAGCAGGAAAAGACACTGTGTTCAGTGGAAAGGTCTGGTTTCTTTGTTTTGTCAGCAAGAAAATGTGATCTAACAGTATTTACCTCCTATTTCCTTGAAAGTGGAATATGATAATAGCATGATCTGGGAAGGAAATTGTTTGTTGCATAACAGTCATGTTAAATGATAAATTATGGGAGTAGCACTGTATATCGAATTGAGGATAAGGCATTTACAGTGTGATTTAAAAAATGAACATGGAATACCCATATTGTTTACAGGAACAGCTATCATACATCTACATCTGACTGATGTGAACTTTTAGCTGGAAGATTACAATAGCTATCTTTCACAGCTCTTCTCTCATTTACCAAATGAACAGATTTATCCTGTGATGGTATTGCAGCATAAGCCTCTTTTTGTTAAGGAACCCAGCAGTTCACCCAGGCTGTGTCTGTTCTCTTCCCACTGATATCAGTCCTGCTCTTCAGTTTATCTCACGCACAGCAGGACTTCATGACTATTTAGAGGTGGAAATACTAGGGACCGAATGTCTAATTTCTGACATTGAAAATGTGCCCCGTAACCAAAGCATACCTATGAGAAAAGACGTAATGACTAGTAAGCTCACGTATCTCAGATATGAAAGTAAATTTATGTTTTTTCATTCCTCATTTTCTTCTACTTCTTCCGTCAGCCTGGGTCATAGAGGAAAAATATTTACAAAACAATCAAAATCTGGGTAAAGCTGCTTTGATAGAAACAAAGAAATTCTTTAAAGAGTAAATAGTAGAAGGACACCATTTACTTAAAAGTTGGATCATATACTTAGATTGCATTAACCGAGTTAAGAAATTTAATGTTGAAGTTTCACTCTGCAAAAGATTTATATCTGTCTAACTAAATTATATGCTCTGAGTATGTTGATAGTTTGCAACATGCATTTGGGATCCTAAGGAAGAATACTTATGCTTTGCATTTTAAAAAAATTATTTACCAGATATTGTTTTGGCTAGCTGAATTTAGTTTGCACAGTACATGTATAGCCTGGTTGTTTTTGTAGTGAAGTAACATGGCATAATACTACTTCATAAGACTCTGTGGGAATGTCTGTTTAATAAGCTAGGGAAATCCTGACAGGAAAAGACAGAGCACTTGACCAAAATGTATCTTGAAAAAAAAAAAAAAAAAAAAGTATTTTTTCTGTATGTTTCTACTAAAGGAAGCTGATTGCATATTGTCTATGATTTTTTCTTAATCGAAGGGGGAAGAGCTAGATGTCAGCCAAGAATGATAAATTTGATTTTGATAAACATATCTGTGGTCAGGTGGAAGAAAACTTACTGACATTCTTCTCTAATAATGGACTATGAGTAGCCTACATGACTAGCTTAAATTAGATGATTAATTATGATGGTGGAAACTCAATGAAGTAAATCACTCATGAGACCCTTGTGCAGTTTTAATGATGTTGCAAGGCTCACAGGGATGTTGAAGCATTCTTTACAGTGGAACACTTAGTTGTGAAAATGAATACATTTACACCAAGACAGACCTTCTGAAAAACTTGGAATGCTTGGGGTTTGGTTAGGATGTTGTATATCACCTTTTCTTCTTATGAATAATTCCATCTATGTGTACATATGTATATCACATATTTTAGCAATGAGTTATTAAGGAGTTTTTCATTTTAATTACATGCACATATATATTACCAATGCCTTTTTTGCTTGTTCAGGGGTTATGATTCATGAATAATTTGAGTAAACTATGGTTATGAACGTGGCTATAACATTATAAGTCAGTCTTGGAAATGTTAAAATGCAATTAAATGAGTTCATTGATTTTTTTTTTTTTTCTCTTATCTGCATGAATAAGGATAGTCTCTTGACGAAATGTATGTAAGTTCTGGCCCACAATCTTTTGGCCTACAAATTTCATGTAAATAATCTCACTTAACTCACTGGAACAACTTTGGTTTAGACTGTAGTGAAACAAGTCAAAGCATGGGTTGGATTTTTTTTTTTTTTTAATGGGTTGTGAGGGATATGCCCTGCATTTTTCATTTGGTCTCAAACTTACTGTTTGCTGGGTGTGACATTGTAAAGAATGTATTTGGGCAGCTAGCTTGCAGTTAGCTCTTTGTGCCCTGCTACGCTGGTAGCAGTATTTTGAGCTAATTAGGACTAGCTCAGATATGTCTGAGAGTTGTAACCATCCCCAGTCTGCTCACTGTTGAGGATAAAATCACTCCTAAGTTCTGGAACATGAATATTTGTGTCTCACATTTTACAAGATGTGATACTCTTGAGCTTTGTTGTATGAGACCTGCATTAAAAGAATCCTAGTGCATATAATACCAAGTGAAAGTGAAGTGACTGGAAATATGCTTATTAGTATTGAGAATGAGGCATAGAAACAGACAGCATTGTGCTACAAATTAAAGGGTACAGATGTCATCACTCTTGTCATAGCTTTCCTGCATGCTTCAAAAAACAGTTTGGAAAAATATGCACTCAAAAAGAAAGATCATTTACCATCTGAGCAAGTGTAGATAGAAAAGATGAAAAGTTGAGGTGAAAGTATACATGAACAATGGAAATTCCCAAACACATGAAAAGCACAACTCTTCAGGAAGGTCACTTTCATAAGTGTTTTGCTTACTGGGAGACTGACTGAAACATTGTAAAAACCTGTTGAAAGAACAACATATAACTTACATTAAGAGATTTTCAGTTGTGGCCAACATCGCCTATGAATTTCTGTTGTGTTAGACTCATAGTTATCCTCAGATATGGGATGTTTTTCTGACCTACGCATTACTCACTATTCTTTGTTTCCCTGTTTTGAAGATACAGTGTTTTGAAGGAGTGATAGGTGTGGATTTATCATTACTCTCACACATATATTTTCTCTAATTAGAAAATAAATGACGCAAAGTACAGACATTTATTTTGTTTTCAGGTGTTGGTTTTGAATTCTAGACTTTGTAATTCTTTTATTAATACAGAACTTTTTTTTCTTGAAAAAGTAGCACTTTCACAAATACTGCTCAATGATAAAGCACAGTAAATTAATCCATTATTACAACACACTTCTTATGTAAACGCTTATTTAGGGGTTGTCCTGAAACATGTATTTTACCAATGTTTACAAGATGCTAGAGTTCTTTTCTGTAAGTCTGTATTTCTGTATTTCTTCTTTTTTTTTTTTTTTTTTCCAAACCAAATTAAAGCAATTTCATTCTGGTATCATGTTCATGGAGGTCAGGGTTATTTATTATTAATACAGTGTTTTCTTCAACAAATTAATGTTTTATTATTAATATAATCATAAATAAATAATTCGTATCTTCTATATCATTAATGACATAGGACAAATATGCTTCCAATTGATTGCAAATGTGCTGCTGTGCAAATGTCAGTGTGATGGAGAGAGTTTACTTTATGCCATATTCTATAATTTTAATTAAGCAATAAAAGAAGACATTCAAAATAATTACATACCATTTCCTAGTTGAAAATAAAAAGCTAAATCCTATGCAAACATAAAGAGTGCTAGAAAAAGAAAACTGACACTTTCCTACTTAGCCTAGAATAACCTTAAGTACTTCAAAATATTAACATCAGCAACATCCAGATTGTATTAACAAATTTTAATGAAAGATGAGCTGATATATAAAGCTAGTTTACTTATAGGTCCCAATGTCTAAGAACCACTATATGCCATACCTTGATAACACCTCATTTAACTTACAGCATTGAACTGCATAGTACTGTCTAGTTTTTGTCACAAATTTAGGTAAAATAAATTAATAATAATTGTTTAAAAGAATTTGGGTCCTAAAATAGTTAAGTTTCTATAACCGGCATTTCTGAGCTCCATCCTTAGCAGCCTCCAAATATAATTCTGGAGAAATGTAAACAAAATCCCTATCTTCCTTTTAGAGTTGAAAAACATTGAAGAGGGGAACATGAGATGAAGCTGCAGCGGCTTATGAATAAACTGCACATATAACACTCTCCTGAGAAAAAACTCGGGGTTTCTGGTCCATAGCCTTGACATTTTTATGTCTGTTACACAAACAAAGTCTTTTTCCTCCATGCTGAGGCACATCACAGCTGAGCCAGGTTCTTTGTTTTTTTTGCCATGTTTTCTGTCTGGTAAAGTCTGTTCTGCACAGTGCTCCGAACTTCAGCGAGAGGGGTCTGTGGCCTTACCCAGAGCTCCAACAGGCTGGCCTAAGCAAAGCAAGCCTAATTAAACTTCATAGATAAAATGCAGTATTTGTTTCTGGAGTGATACCCTCATGTCATTATCGAGCATCCTACACATCAGTCCTGTACTTATGTACGTGATCTGTTATGAAAGTTCTGTGATCATTACTTTTTTTGTAATAACATAAAAAAACATTGTATCACAAGAACTAAACAAAAATTTAATCACTGAATAAAATCACAAATGTAATAGTGTCATCCTAATTAGAGCATGCTGCAGAAGCTCTTCCCAGTCAATTTGTTTCTCACTGCTACAAAACTTGAGATCATAAGTGCTTAGATGGTTGCTGTTGTCATTGATTGGATTGGCAAGCATGTGTAGTGGCTGCAAAGATTACAAGTGCTGAAACCATGATAAAGTTGTCTTAATAACAACAAAATAGTGCTGATACAGGCTTTATTCCACCTTGTCATTTACAGGAAATCTTTTCCTGAATATGTGTCTTAAATAAATTCTATAGGGAGATTTTAAGAGGATGCAGCACTCAGAGAGAAAACTCTGATCTTTACTTTCAAAATCCTACAGAAGGAAAGAAAGCTATATTTTGATTACTCTTTTCTGGAATAATAGTTTTCTTTCAGATTCTTATAGCTTGGGAAGCAGATAATTTCCCAAGATACAGAATAGATGTATCTATTCTGCAGGCTAACATATTTCATTCCAAGAGCATCTCCAGACAAATGGGTAAATCGAGAGAGAAATTTAAAGGGTACAGGAGTGGGAGCTCCCCTTTTAGCACTGAACTTGCAGCACATATCTTACTGTATTGTTTGAAAATAACAGGGGCTTTTTTGCATTCCTCTTCTCTTCAATCCTATTGCAACTTTCTATACTATTGGATATCAGTGTAGTGTGAGAGTTTTGAATATGAAAGTATATAGATTTTTCACCACCAACTTCTATCATCACTGATCAGCACAATACAGTATTATATACAAAATGTCAATGCTTGCATAAAGTGCAACTAGAACAAATGATTCTCATATCAATGGAGAAGAAACAAAACTTCTCGAAGCGGGGTAAAAGTGATCTCAACTGGACACGACTGTTTCTACATCCAGTGGATTTTGTACAGGTCTTAATGTTTTGTTTTGTTTTGTTTTGTTTTGTTTTCAGTTTGTTCCCATCTTCATGGAGCTTAAAATACTTTGAATATATTTGTAATCATTTGAAGCTTTTCTATTGGGGTAGTTATGTGTAGTGTACTTTTTAGGATTCTACCACAATCTAAACCCAATCTCTAAGTTCCTATCAGATGTAACAGAGAGAACTGTTTTTACCCTTATATCACTCAGTCATTCAGTTCATGGATTTATCTTGGATATCTCGCATCCCCAGTCACTGTACTAAATTCCTGGTGATGATATATCTCTTAGAACCTTAATGAAAAAGTATTCCTGCCAGCAGTATCATACAATAATATTAGCCCATGTTCTCCTGTAGTCCTAATGTAGAAGTTCCTATTTTCCTGAAATCGTTTGGGAGATCTGGATTAAAAGGAAGTTTTTATTGTAAAGCAAAACAAAACAAAACAAAACAATGTGAGATACTTAGAGGATTAAACGGATGTTATTTGGAAAGCAGAAAGGCAAATTCTAAATGAAAAGTCTGTTTTGTTACACACAGTATGAACTAAATCTGAGATCTAGATCTAGTCTTATAGGCAGTATGTTATCAGGCTCCAGAGATAGAAAATGAACCAGGCATAAAAATCCTAACTGAATTTATGCCACTAGTATTGGGCAGTCTTTGCATTTATTTGTTCCAATTTTGAGTACAGATAGCCCTACATCAGACAAGCTGCACAGTAAATTAGAATTTTTTAGTTTCCTGACCTTAGTTTTGTGCTCATGATTACTTTTGAGCTTTTGCTAGTATCTGAGAACAGACTGTGTTTTCATTTAAAAAAGATTATGAAAGTGCACAATATGTTTTATTAGTTAGTTCAATTTTTTTAATTTGTGGATCCTTTGGCATACTGAGTGACTATATAATACATAGTAGGGCTAGCACTGCCTGCCCTCCGGTGGTGTGTTAAATTCTTCACAGGAGTCTTATGATTATTTGCTGAACCATCACCATAATTGTCCCATCTGCCTCCATTTCTTTCTAGTTATAAGCATCTTTCCCCCTCATCTTCTCTCCTTTCTCTACTCTCCATGGCCTCAGGCAGGTCACTTGCCCTCTCTGCTAATGCTTCTCCATCTGTAAAATGGGAGTAATTTGAATTGTTGGGAAGATTAATTAGTGAATTAATATTTGTGAAGCACTTGAAAAATGAGAAGCACTAGATAAAGGCTAAGTAGTATAATTATTATTCTCAGAAGTGCCTTCATTAATAGGAAAAAAAAAATACAGGTTTTCTGCAAATTCTGATTAATAATCATTGTAGATGGTTCTGGAGATAGCTGAACACAGGCTAGTTGGCTGTGCCTGTAAAGAAACAAATGAATATGAATGAATATGTAGGATTTACATTTCTTACCCACCATTTTTAAAAGGCAATGTTAATATTACACATTTCCACATCAATCACGAATCACAACTGGCAATTATGAGAGAAAATGCAGCTGTGAAGTTTGGAAGCAAGGCCTGTACTTTCTGGCTTGTCAGTTCTTCTACTCTTACTCCATATACCTGAGTGTCTTTTAAACATGCTACTTATTACAGATGCAAATGGAACAGAGAGAGTAGCTGAGAATAAATATTTTAAGGTAATATCCTACAGTCTGAGCTTTGTATTGTGAATATAAAACCATCTTCTCCACCCTCCGTCCAAAAGAGAAGTAATTTCCTAGTGCTGTAATTAAGCCATCTTTCATTCCTCTATATTCAGAAAAAGGGGAAAGAGAGGCTAATGGTCCAAAATGGACATGATCACATAATGATACTTCCTGTCCAGAAAAGATAGAATTAATAAATGGAACTTTTTTTTTTTTTTTTTTTTTTTTTTAGTGTGTTGTATGCTTCATCTGTCTTCTCTGGCTAGAGAATTCTATTCAGGTTAACCACTGGAGGCCAAATTTTATTATTTAGCCAACCGTCTCAAGACACATCAACTTAAAAACAGATGAAGTGTGGCTGTGCTTTGTGGAAACAGGTTCTCTTCCAACATGTTTCCACAACAAAACTGTTTTAAAAAAACACTATTTTGGCATGCTCTTTACTGTTTTTTTGGCAGCAAGCTACAGTGAAGTACAGTTTAAGATGCTACTTCTTTATTCCCTCTGTGGAATATCATGCCAAAGTTTACATTGCCAGACTATTGCCTCTGCTTCCCTGAGTGAAGGGGCTGCAGCTGAGACATGGCTTTTGCTTGGGCTGCCTGAGCTAAGGAAGCTGTTTTTTTTGGTCCATTCTCCTCCTGCCCCCTTCAGTTTCCTGCTGGCTAGAACCGACTGTCACATTTCATATCGTGATCTGATTCTGTGTCTTCTGAGCTTTTAAAATCTTGGCATTGATAGATTTCATTGGAAATAAAGACTACAGGATGGAACAATTAAGAAGTCCGTTTTGTTTACTATAGCCTTTTCATTCTTCTATCTCTGCTGACCTTCTGAGGGAAATCTTAAGAAACCTGGTAATCAAAAAGGCCCATGAGAATGATGTTTTTGAGACACAGGAGAGAATCAGAAACAGGCGAATGAGGAATAACATGCAGCTCTGTAGAAGGAAGCAATAATTTTGTTCAAAATTTTGTTATAGACAAACTAATGGGATGGTAATATGTAGTGTGTAATGGGAAGATATTGGGAGGGTTAAGGATGTGAATAGTACAAACACGAAGAAATCTCTACAGGAGGGGCCCTGCTAACCAGTGTCAGTGACTGTGTACTAGACCAAAATATTAATGTTCCTTGGTATCCAAAAAGAAGATCTATATACATTATGCAATTCAGCTTCTTTATGTTGGGAAAGCCACTTAATATTAGGCAATTGGATGCAGTACAATACTTTTGGGAGTAATAGTCTTGCCATTAGGCCTATGGAAGGAACTAAATTACTTACATTCCTGAAAGGCTCCAAAAGTTCTGCTCTGCTCAGAACACTGGGATGAGGGACTGCCTTAGCCAGCTGTCCACCATCAGCTTGGTGTGCTGTAGCTTGAGTATTGCCACAGCAGGATCTAGCCTAATGCCAACCAACATAGTCATACATGAAGGGAGAGCACTGACCCCAAATGAGAGTTTGCCTTAGTGGCCACTGTTCCCATCAGCCTATTCTTTCAGGAGCTGGTATCAAAATAATTTTACAAGTAGTCTCTATAGTATAGTCTAGCATTCTTCGCTGTTTTCTGTACAGAAGGAAGTCGTCCTTTATAGCCAAGGGGCTGGTTTCTGTTACGTGAGAAAAAGCTTACTTCAGGCCATGAATAACAAGAGAGAACTTGGAATTAAAAACTTTCAAATCTGCTCCTCTATGGCATTTCCAGTTCCTCCTGCACAGTATTTGAGGCAATGTGATGCTAAAAGCAAGTTTTTCAGCACTTTTTCCTTTTCGTACATAAGATTTTTTTATGTGTACATGGTAAAAATGCAGCTGTTATTCTCCCTCTATTTTCTCCTTCTATACATGTCCATTCTAACACTGCCAGAAAAGGCAGAAGGATACCTTTCCTTCTAAGAGTGGCAAAAAAGAGAGCAAGAAAACAAGGAAGGATGAGCTTTAGAAGGGATGGGGAAAATAATCCTTAGAGAAGAAAGATAGGAAGCACTTGTGGTACTAGAATTGTGTAGGAAGAAACATTAATAAGGAATGAGTAAGTGGAGACAGCAGATTAAGGTAAGAAACAGGATGTTTCCTATAGCTAGAGAACAAGTACATTCGAATAACTTGAAGAGAAAAAAGAGATTTTTTTAAAAATAATTAAAAAAAAAAAAAAAAACAGATTAAAAGTTGACTCTGAAATGGACAAACTGAAAAAGATAAGAGCAGCATCATGTAAGGAAAAACAGTCAAGAGTAAAATTCAAAATAAACAACTAAACAAAACAAACAAAGAAACAAACTCAAATTCCCTGAAGTTAGAAGGCTAAAAAATAGTCAGAGACATGCAAGTTAGGATTGCTGGAAATTTTGTTTCAATTAATGCTTATATTTGTTATTATATTTTTCTTAGTTTTTCCAGAAACAAATAATGTCTGAACAATCTCAGGCAGAGATGTTGTCACCTCCTGAGATTTGATTTTCTCTAGGTATTATAAAAGCCCTGTGGTTTCACTGAAAAATGGACAGATATGATGGTTTATGACACAAAAAATGTGGCCCTTAAAGTGTCTTAGATTTATAGTATTAGTCTGAGTAAGTAGCAGAACACGCTTCAGCTATAAAAATGCCAGGGAGAATCCCAAGACTAAAATGCAGCTCCATTTTGTTCCGTTCAAGGGGACAAGCAATCCCTCCTTATTCAGAAAGACGGGAACATGGAGGCTAATGGATAGGTATAAGATATTTATATGGTTACAAGCAGTATCTTATATCCCTACACAATACTTTCTGCACTATGCTCTCTCCCTTATCCTTGCATGCAGGGAGTAAGCAGGCAGAGATTTTACTGGGAAGTTGTTGTAAATTCCTACTGAGACAGGTCATACCACAAATCACACTGTTCCCTTCACTTGAACAAGAAGGATGTGAGGGAGGAATTGTACCTTAGAAAGGATGTCCCTGAGTCATTCTGTCTCCCACACTGCTCCTGTGCTGCAACTTGCATGGCGCTCCTGGTTATTGCTGTTATGCCTAAAAGACCTCTACAGCCCTCAGCAAAAAGGAGACCCAGACCAGAAATTACATGTCACACTTTGCTACAAAACCATGTCCTTGGTTACAGCTGTGTAACCTGTTTTCAGGTGAACTGTATAGGTGTGTATCGCTGACAGAAATTTTCAGCAGAGATAAATAAACTTCAGATATAAAATTTACTCTGTCCTGTACATTCTTGTAGTCCTGCAGTTTTCAATTCATACAGAGACATACCAGACAGGCTGAGCAGAATTTGGATTCTATCTTTTAACAAAACTGCCTTTATAATACATATCTGTAAATAAATAGTATTGCAGGTACATACCATATTCAAATAACAGTCCATTCTGCTTCTTTCTTCATAACTCTGAACAATCATAATTCACATGGTGCTTGAACATGAACTATACTTCTCAGTGATACAAAGTATATTTTTCTCAGGTGGTAGTGAAACTGAAGAAGCATAATCAAAATAGTGGTGGATGGTTTCCATTTCACATATTTTTTCCACCTTTCCTTTTCTTTTTAGTGGATTTGAATAATTTTTTTAAAACTTTGTCCTTCCATGTTTCATTTCACTTACAGGCCTCTGTATCTTCTCTACCCATAGGTTTCCTCCTCTTGGGAAGAACAATGTTCTTTAATACCTTCCAGAACTGAATCATGGAGTATTTATTAATAGCCAGCACTAGCCTTCCCACTGTCATTATGTTTTTGGAACTGTTCCACTGTGGTATTAGGATGCTCCAAAGCTTGCATTTGTTTCTTTATGCATTTTGTGGACCTTTACTTAAATCCAAAGTTATCTGTGCCTCCTAATTACCTCCAATATTGTGGGGATGCCTCCAAGCAAATGGAGAGCACTAACATTAAACTGTCAACTACCCTAGCTTAATAATGTACAACAAAACCCAAACTGTACATTGCATAACATAATCAGAAATGTCATAAAGCAATATGCAGTACTTCTTATCTTTGGAAGTCTGGTCTAAGCAAAACAAACAACATTGATTATTATTGCTAAACTGGAAGTGAGAACAGTGATCAGATAACAGCAATAATGCTTTAGATTTGTCTGAGCCCCTAGAACTACCAGAAGGAGGAGCCTGATGAAATGAGCAGTTTTCCACTTAGTATGGCTAGGATAAAGCTGTTTCCTTCCATCTGGATCACATCTTTACCTTAACATCAAGAACCTGTTGAATAAGGCACTGAACTAAGGTGCCAAAAGTTTAAGATAACACTTCTGGTTAGATGCAAACAAGCTTTCTGTGTTTTCTGTATTCACACTGGCCAGAAAGTTTTTTGTTTTTTTTTTTTTTTTTTAAAAAAAGAAAAAGATCAATGTCAAAAATAAAATATTGGATGGTGTTGCCGGATGGTTGATCTTTGAAAACTTCTGTAATAATCATTGATGACAAATTGTATTTCTTTCCACTTAAATCAATGCAGCTATGCTGATGTAAACCAGACGAGAATTTTGAATTGAATCTGCTCAGCCTGTGCGTTTGAAATTAATGAAAATGAGAGTAAAATTTCAGTGCTAAAATGCATGGCAATTGTCAGGTACACAGAGTTATCTATTTTGGTTGTCCCTGGCTGTCACGGGGGAAAATGGTTGCCAAAATGCAGAAAATCTGATGGCTGTGAAAATTCAAATGGTTCAAATGGTTTCCATTTTCTCCAAAGCATTTTTAATGTCTTTAAGTGCTTTGTTATTTATATGTTTTTCCCTGCCAGATGAAGGATAAAGATGGTTTCACTTGGTCTCTTCTGTAAAGTCTGTTTTTACCACTATCCTGGAGTATTCCCATGCCTGATTTCTGGTTGCTGTTTTTCCAGCCCAAATGAAGCAGACAATATCTCTTTTTATCAATTACTTATAAAAAAAGAACTTACTGGCCAAATTGACACTCCTAGTACATCTTATATAGTATATCTTTTTTGTACCATAGGACCTTTTTACCTGTAGAAAAAAAGTTCTGTATGTTGAAGGCATGGGTTAAGACACAATTCACTTCTAGTTCATTGAGTTCCTGAGCATCAGGAGAGTTAAGGTAACTGATTGTATGTGTGATTTGGGCCAGCAGAAAAGTTGTGACTACCTTAGCACATAGGTGATTCTGCCACTTTTCTTGCTGTTCCTCTATGGCCTTATATTCTGTATTGAATTTACATTGATGCATAATGAAGCATTGTGCTGCAGTAGTTCATGTCTCTGAAGTGAAGGTATTTATGTGATTAAGAAACTTGTATAGTTTTCTGTGTTTATTTTACCATTCACTCTATTCAAATGACTAATTTGGGAAATACAGCTCTTTTAAAAAGTGTTATTCATCTGTTAAAATACACCACAAACCAAACAAATTATTCTTTTAATGAAGCATGAGTATCTAATGACCTTTGCCAGGAAAACTACCATGGCTTATGCAATGATACTGTAAAAGTCTTTTAAATTTTACTACTAAATGGTATTAGTTGGTAGAGGATTTTTTAACATGATTAGTATCTTGTCTTCCCCATGAGGTAATATTTTTTGTGTCTCATTGATGAGCAGACCTGAAACAAATTTTTCTTGTGTATGCATTTCAAATCCTGTTGTGACTTTAAAATTTTCTCACACGTGTATATTTAAAGTCATGGGTTGTGGCAGTGACTTCAAAGGTTGATCATGGATTATATAGAAAATTAATCCTTTTCCTTCCTTTTTTTTTTTTTTTTTTTTTTTTTTTAACTACTTTAATGTACTTGCCCTTTTGTATAAAAATGTATGAGCCACGAACCGTGTCTATTTTTTTCTTTTAATATATATAAGTGATTATATTATCTCCTATTGATGATATATTACTTTTCTGATCTCCTTGCTCTGAACAACCTCTGTCTGCTTATCTAAATGACTGATAGGAAAAATGTAAAGTTATATTTAGGATTGAGAATAAGAGCCAAGACAACTGAATTAGCTGCTGTTATTTAGACTGCAACAGGATTTATAAGTGATTCAAATTATTGTATACTTTTGTTTGTTAACACTGAATTTAAAATGCCAGTTTCTTACACAATTGTCCAAGTTATCAGTAAGTCCCATTTGTTTCTGCACAAACTTAAAAAATGTTGTCACTTCAAATTTGGCCCATCCATTATTTAGTCCCTTTTCTGGACCTGCTGTTTTCTTTTTCAGACCTGTACTTGAGGTGAGAAACAATTAAAATAATTCAGTCATATACTGTGAACTTCTGTACAAATGCTGAATTTTAAACCTTTAGAAGTCAATCAGGACATTAAGGGAGAAAGATTACAATTTCTATTAGAAGAGTGGAATTTTTAGTATAAAACTACTGAAAGAGATTTGAAAAGGGGATAGCAACATGAAAAGTATTCCTGACATGGAGATCTCAGAGGTTGTGGAACAGTAGTTTAAGAGAAGCATTGAAAATTCCAGGGCTGCTGAGAGTTCAGACTCAAATAAACAAAACAGAAAGAAGTGTGAAATTGGAAGCTTTCAGGAATAGTGAAGAAATTGTCCTAATAAGGTATTTTTTCATATTTAATTTCTTTCCTTGTATTTGAAATCATAAATAATACACTGTGTGTCTGTGGATTACCTGTTTCACGAGTGATGCCATGTCAGAACAGATAAGGTGGTGAATGTTGGAATGACTTGCTGCCCATTCTGTAGTACAAAGTTATGGTAAGGAAAGTAACTTTTTCAGTGAGGGCTCTAGCAGAAAGTCATCTTGGTCTCAACACAGGAAACTCATTTAATCAAGCTCAAGAATGTGTTTATTTTTCATTTTAATGCATGTAAAAGCCTTCTTATTTGATTAATTATTATTTTGTTATCATTAGTCCCAGGTGAAATGGGAATCCTTTGGTGACAGACATTCAGTAAATCATATTCAAAGATAACTCATGTTTTACAAATTTGCTGTCTGAATATGAAATATTGCCAATGACAATTTTATTAATCAGATTTTTCACATGGAGGAGGTTTTTACTGGTACAAAGAGAGAGGCGATTCCAGAGGAGAATCATGAAAATTATATAGCTACCGCTGTCAGGGTAGAAAAGTTGGTCTCTTCCTACTGACTGTATGATGGGAACATGGGACACTTATCTTACATGTGTTGCTTGTTTCTCAGGCATTATAGTCAGGGTGACCCAAGTTAGGATGACAAATCATTGTCCTCTTTGTCTTGCTAAATAAATGGGTTATTCAAACTTTCCTGGTTAGTTCTGAGTGACCTAAGTCACATGATACTGTTTTCTCTGTAATAATATTTCTGATGTTAATGCCTTCAGAAAGTAAATACGTAATCCATTTCCTTTGTCATTTGCGTAACAACTTAAAAATTACTTTCTTGACTGCTTATCCTACTAAACTACAATTGTACTGTTTTACCTCAAATATCCATTAAAATAGACCCCAACTAAATGCAATTAAAAATTCCAGTATATGTTTATTATTATCTTCATTTCTGCATTTATGGAAACTTATGATAACTACATATGAACTAACATTGTTACTATAGGTTCCAAATATTTTTCTTTAGTTGCTATCAAAATAAAATTCCATCCATTTTATATTGGTGCATCTGACCACCATTAGTAAACATGTTATTCTGTGAACTCTCTTAGTCGCAAACTGGTATTTCCATGGATAAATCTAAATGGGAAATTGGCTAGCACCATAATTGTTGACCAAGAAGCAGGAAAATAGCAGATGAGGGGAGTGATAAAACTTGCCATACTTTGGCTAAACTTGTTTGACTACATAAGCCTGAATACTTGGTACACAAAAATCTACATTCTCTAATACCCTGGAATCAGAAAAAAAAAAAAACAAATAAACCTCATTCTTCTTTAACTCTTTTTTTTTTTTTTCCCATCTAAATCTAATCTATCATCTTTTATAGATTTATTTGTATCAGCATAAGTGAAAGGCAAATTAGGTCCTTTAAGTGCATTATTTGTTGTTTTTATTTTCCCTCTACTGGAGGTGTAGAGGAGAACTTGTATTGTTATGCTTGGCTACTGATTTTATCTCTGTGTTGACGAATCCTTTCTGTACTGATTTGGCATTCTTTCTCTACATTTTGTTTAAACTGCCACATACACTTGTTAAATATTTCTAGTCTGTTTGAGTTCTGTTGTTTTCTTTTTCTTTCCATGGTGATTGATCGCCGTCTGGGGGCTAACACGAGCCCACCATGCTAATTTCACTTATTCTGCCCATTAACTGCTTCTGTCTCCAGGGTCAGAGACAGATGTATGAACCCACTTTATCTCTCAGCTTACAGAACATCTTATACAGTGAGTGTTGTATTACGAAACAGCTACAACAGCCTCTAATTACTCAGGTCTACACTGTGTTGAATGCTGGTGCACCTTGAGAAACAGCATGCAAAAGCACATTTGTTTAAGTCCTCAGATGGTTAACATTGTGCATAACCTCCTCACAAATTACAGCCTCAGCTGCAGCACATCCATTAGTCTGGAAGAATGAAGATTCCCAAGTGGCCCTGGTGCCTTTCCCAATTCCCCTGCGACCCACCAATCCTCTCAGTGCTTCCTCTGCATGTAGGGAGTGTTCAGAGCTAATCAGGTCAATGATCATCTCACAGCTCAGGGGACATGACAGGAGCCTATCACAGCAGTTACACGATCTTCCAGACCTGAGCACGCTTGCTGAGAATCTCATGTTCAGAAACATTGCTTTGGTGCCTCTTCTCTCACTCCCCAGGAGCCTCTGAGGATTTCAGCTTATCTTTCTCTCTCTCCTTTAGACAGTGAAGAGTTCAATATCAACGCAAAAAAGGCAGAGCAGTATGCAGCTACCCGGAGGGTGTTGATTGAAACTTAGATTACCCCCAAATCGCTGTTGATTTGACTGATGCTTCAGCTTTACCAGAGAAAAGGTTTCAATTGAGGTAAGTGCTGCTTTATCTGGCTGACTGCATCATGCCGAATTTCTGCACTGAAAGTTGGAACGGAGTGAGCTGCCAGCCTGCACTGCAGCAAGCGAGCCCGCGCCCTCCCTCCGGGGAGGGCTGGGGGCAGCTGTCCCAGCCTGGAACTCCTCTCTGGAGGGATTCAGGATTTAAGCAGCTTCTTCTGGATGGCTGCAGTTATTTCTGATTCGGTGGTTCTCTGAAGCTTGGGGGGAGAAAAAAAAAAAAAAAAGTAAAAAAAAAAGTAAAAAAAAAAGTAAAAAAAAAAGTGAGAAATGTGCAGGCGTGTGAGAAGGGAGGAGGAAAGGCAAGCGCACTTTCCTCCTTTGTGCTTAGTAGATTTATTTGGGGAAGCACAGCAGCTGGAAAGGTGAAGTAGATTGTGATAAAACTTCATTCTGAATAAGGAATGTCGTTCCTACGCAAGCAGGAACTTGCAGACGCAAGGCTTCAAAGTCCCATGGCGTTTAAACGAGACAGGGATTTTTGAAATGTGAGTCAAGAATATGCATGCAGCTTTCCAGGTTACCGTCAGACTGAGGGCTGTGACTGGCATGTGTAATCTTATATTCGGAGGCTGGTGTGGTTAGGATGGTTGCTTTTGCAGGATTAGCTGTTATGTGGGTCATATGGGTGAGTGGGGGTGTGAGTTCAAGACAAGTGGTCAGAAAATGAAATTCGTAATTGCGGGGACAGGGGCGTGAGGATATGGAGGGGGGAAGTAGTGTTTGATTATAGAGAGGACGCATTTTTCATGGGCTGATAGAATGTGTGGCATATCAAAAGAAATAGACTGATTATTGAAAATATTTATTTTGAAAGAAAAAAAGTTAAAGCAGATGAGAGAGGCTGTCTTGAAAGTTTAAATTATTAATAAGAAAAAGTCAGACATGCAGCCTGGTCAGTTAGGTGACCTGGTGGATACCTATGTCGTATCCACCCTGAAATGTCGAAAGTTAACTGAATTTGATAATATCAGTCAACTCCACACTTAATAGCTATGCTGTCGGGGGATGTAATTAAGAAGCTACTGAACAGCCCAAACTTCCAATATTGTAAGGGACCAAATTAAGATACGTTGTATTAAACACGTCTGTGTTCTTTCTGTTGTCCACAAAAATTAACACACTGGGTTTAAAGGTCATAATAGGGAGAAAAGTTCAATGGAATGTTGATTGATTTTGAATCTTGCTGTCTTAAACAGATGCCCAAGTTCTAGACAGTTTATAAAAGTGTGAATTAATTGCACTGGGTTTTTTTTCAACCAATAGTGGTTACTATCAATGAATATCTGTATCATTGGTTATCACCCAATGTTGGTAATACAATTCATGGCAGTATATCTTGCAATAAAAGCTTGGTTACTCAATATGGAGAGACATTTTTTTCATCCAAAAATTCCTCCCAAGCCGCTACCCTATTCCATTCATACCCTCTACTCCCTGCCTCTCCCCTGAAAAACAAACAAACAAACAAACAAAAAACCACCACCACCAACAACAAAAACCACACCAGACAAACAAACAAAAAAAATTTATTACGTGCAGTTTGTTACTTAATCCATTAGCTTTTTCAGTGAGAAATACCAAGTTCTGTTTCTCACAAAAGCAGAAACATATGGGAAAGTGACCTGAGATTTTGAGGGAATGTACTAAGAATACTGACAGTTTTAATTGTCTATCAGTATATTCTCCTTTCTGAAAATGATTTCTGAAACTAATGTTTTTTTATAATGGTGTCTCAACATATCCACTCTTTTCTTGGAAAGGAAGTTGATTTTGGAAGTAGTTACAGGCACTGATCATCATTTTGTTGTAGCATATGTCTTACTTCTTTTTCATGTTCCGTTAATATGACATACACTGAGTTTTGTGCTTCTTGCATCCTGAGATGCAAGTCTTGACCAGGGTAGAAATATTTGAATGCACAAATCAGCTTCCATTGTACACTTTTTTACCTTCATGAATGATCAATGTTTTCTCAGCATAATTAATGTTCAAAAACATACATCAGAATATTCATTTTAAAAAATGAAGGCAACTTAATGCACTTCATGGAAAGATTTCTAGTGTAAACAATTCCTAAGCAGTCACAGACATCCACGTTACAGACAAATAGCAGGAACTTCTATTTCAATATTTCACAAGGACTGACTACAAACATTGTTTGACATGGTGGCTCTGTTCCCCTTTTGTCTCACAAAGCTGGTGCTGTAAGTAAAAAATAAATAAATCATGCTTTCATGGCAGTGTGTCTGTGAGTTTCCAAATAAGTCTTACAAACACACTTACATCTATTATTTTTTTTACAAGACCAGATGTTCTATCTGCTTCTGAGTGGAGAGCTCTTACTTTCCGGCATGCTAGTCTCAGAGATTGTATGAGATGACAGATCACCAAACACAGGGAAATGCTGTTTTTCCTCATGTTTTGATAAAAATAGACAATGATGCTATAATTATTTCCCGATCTTTTCCATTGGTGTATTATGGGCTTGTTCACAGATAGTGAAGGTCCCAAAGTGACCTCAGCAGTACAGGCAATATCATTCCTCATTAAACAAATAATTTGAGGCATCCGATTCACTGAAGGTTTTCAGACTTGGTAAATGTAAGAACACAGATTACACAGGAAGGCAGTGGAAGACATGTCAGTATAGCCTAGTTCCCTCTTTTGAGCCCTTTTTTTCACTCTAAAACCTTATGAGATATTGTTAAATATATAGCTGTATGCAGAGTTCTGCTTTATTTCAGGTGTTTCAAGTTCTTTGAGTAAGGCTACTATTAAATTTTTTTTGCCTCAAGCTACATCTCCTTATTACTGACAGAAGAGTATGATTGCTGTCTGGCCTAACTTCATTTAAAATTAGTGTTTGATGCTAATACTTTAACATTATAGGGACTTTTAAAGGAAATTTATTAAATTGAGGTTTGGAAAGGCATAAAGCAAAGGGAGCTCTCTGAAACTGACATAAAACCAACCACAGAGCAGCAAGGAGGAGTTCTGCTAAGACAGTGATAGTCATATATGAAAAAATAAAACAACTGTTAATGACCACAGTTAATAATGCAGATAATGTAATGTAAAGAGATATGTCATTTCAAGAGGATAGTGTGGAAGTGAGATAGAATAAGTTTCAGGCATTAATGAGTTTCCTCAGTTTCCTTTTTCAAAGGTATCCGGTAATTTGCTTTACTGTAGAGGAAGGCATGTAAAGCCCTGTGTTACTAACACCCATTGGAGAGCTAAGATCTGCTTTGTTAGCAAGACCACCATGTCCCACCACACTCTTGTTATCCCTGCTCCTTCCATTATTTTTGTAGTCTGTTTCCTGGGCACTTACTCTTGCACCTCTGGGTAGCACTTTCCTCTTCATCTAGATTCTTTTTCTTCCTAATGATTTGTGTTTCTTTTTATTCCACTCCTCTTAACATTCTTCCTTTTTATTTCCTTTATTTTTCTTCATCTGCCATGAGTTAATGCTTCATCACTCTCACATCCATCTCTTCCTTCCTTTGATGTTGTGAAGACATCATCTTTTTCACTTTTCACCTGTGTACATTTTACTCTTTAACTGAAACAGAAAACCCCTCTGAAAACACTCTGAAAACTCTAGTAGTGACATGAATGGGATACCTGTGCTCCAACATTCTACCATCTCTTTATCCCCTTTCTCTGCACTTTTGATTTAGATTGTAGATTCTTTGTGTCAGGGGCTATGTCTCAGAGTACAGTGAGTAGCCAGCACAGTGAGAGCCAGTCCTGTTTCCAGCTTTGGAGTCTATGTGTGTGTCTATACTGCAGAAGTCACCTGCTCTTAACTGGTGCTCTTAACTGGTTCATAGAATAAAGCTTTGCAAGTTTTAACTCAGATACCTCAGGACGTCGTTCTGGCAAAAGCGTAGCCTACAGTTAAAAAGAAACACGTATTGCATTGTATATATATATATATATTTTATAAATACATGCAAATACATCAGTTTTCAGCATGTTGTCAGGGGTTGTTATTTTCAACCCATTGTGAAAGTTGCACCATCTGAACTTCTCAGGCTCATAATTAGTTGATTTAGACAAAAATGTAATGTTTGCTACTACATTTTCTTCTCTTTTTATTGTTCTTTCTGATAGATGTACCATGTTAAAGAATGAGTATCAAACCTCGTCTTTCTTTGTATTAATAGAAACTTTCACTAAGGTCCACTTAACTCATTGAAGGCATTTGGTTTGGCATGTCTCGTTGGATGCGTTATTTGTTGAGACAACTATTTTGTAGCACAGTTTTGAGGATTCAGTGGTGTTTTGAGAGAGAGAAAGCTTCAGTCTGCTTCCTTATTGAACATTCAAGCCTGGTAGCTTACAGGGAATAAAATATTTCATGTAGATAATTTCTACGTCAAAGTAAAATACAAACCTACACTGCCGCATTTATTACTGGACTTGGTATTTAGCAGAAGTAAAAGATACGTATTACAATGCTAATATTGCAATGGATCATTTACAGAGGTGTTTTGTTTTGTTTTGTTTTTTTTCCCCGAACAAATGGGAGTTAAGATATTGCATCATAAGACTTGATCAGATTACTTTAGGAGCAGCTGTGGTTCAGTTTCTGTCAAATGTATCACTTCAGTTTTGAGGGTAAAGAGAGTTTTCTTGTAAAGATCAGGCTCTTTGATGTACATCAGACAGTTCTGAGACTGGAGGGGCATCTTTCTCCTGGAGATATCCAAGATGTCCATAGTTTTTAAAGCAATGACTGCACTGGTTGACATATGTACAATGTAAGCTATGTTCACTGTCCTGTGTCCCAGCAGAGTGTGATTTGGGGTCTGGGTGTTGAAGTCCATCTCTGCGCTGTTGTGCTGAATGGCCCAGAACTGTAATCTCAGCTCAGACTAGAAATGTTCATGGAGACATTCGTAAGAAACATATAGGTCTGAAATTCAAAACAGGAGAGCACCTAAGCTCCTAACTCACAATAAAGTGCTGTCTCCCACTTAAGTTGAAAAGCTGTATGTTTAGGTACCGGAATTATGTTGTGCTTCAACTACAGTATATTCAGAACAGTCTCCAAAGCAGATGATAAACACTCAGTTAAATGCCTTGGATGAGTTGTTCTTGTTTAAAAGTATATCAGATTTATTATTCTTTTCACAAATGCATTTGCTCACTGACTGCATTAATAGTATGTCCAGCACACCAAATATGCTTAGAAAATACACTTGTGGCTGACTTGGTTAGAGAAACTTTTGAATTATTTTTTTTTTTTCTTCCAGTGAAGGTAAATAAGGATGCAAACCCACATATTTTCCAGTAAACAGATGAGACTTTTGACCTTTCTTGATTAACACTGTGCTCCAGCACTGATCCCAAAATCCAGCTTTTTGACCTAGGTCATTTTGGGTCTATAAGCATTGGGTAGGTTCTTGGCTGCTGTTCTCTGAAGGCTGGCAGTAAGTGCTAAAAGTAATTGTAAATGCAGACACACATTTGCTAAACACTTGTCTGTGGCCATTTATTCATTTCATAATAATTTTGGTTTGTTCAGTCTGTTCAACCACTACCCTCAGGGTGTGTTTTGCAGTGGTGACCTAAGTTCTGAGTTTCCTTACCACCACTCCCTTATGTTCTTCAGTCCCCTTGGAATCTTTATATATATATAGTACAGTGTTTCTGTATATAGAATTTAAATGGTAGTTTAAGCAACTCTCCTAAAAGCCTATATGAAGATCACAAAGTACATATATTAAGAATAACCTTCTTGGCATCCTGTCCTCAGGCATACTGACTTTGTGCATGTTACGCACTTTATATATCTGTTTTATATTTAGTTCAATACATAATCTAAAAGGCAGGGGTGGGGGTGGGGGAAGGCTCTATCCCATGGTTCAGTTTTCCTATTTAAGAAAATACTGCAAATAAAACAATATTGTAAATGGAACAAATATACTAGATAGTACAGAGACGGTTTTCTAAGAATATTTGTAGTATGAAGAAAAGAAAAAAACTAGTATTTCTTGACTAGACTTCCATTGTCTTGAACAGTTTGAGCAGAATTTTACTCAATACTTTTGCTGCAGATTTGATGATTAAACCATTCCACCAAATCTGAAGTCACTCAGATTTAGCTGCAACAAGCTTTCTGTAAAAACTCTTCAGGTTCAAGTAATATTTCAATCATTAAACTGGAGTATTAATTATACAACAAAATGAAAAGACATTTCATTTCCATGTAGGAAACTTGCATCTTTCCTTGTTAACGGTCTTTTCATTTCTCACTAAAACATTAATGATCTTTGTACTTGTTTACTGTAATTTTAAATATTTAACTCGATCTCATGAAAATGGTAGTAGGAATATAAATTCATTGCATTCACTGTCACAAAGAACACTTCTTATTCTTTTTCTGTCTAGTGTAGATCTACCTCACTGTCACTGTAAGTCTAAACAGATGTTACAGAAGTCCTGATTTACACTGATAGAAGAAAAACAGGAAGAGAAAAACCCTATGTCTTTCAATAAATATTCCCCTTTTTCTATCACTATGTAATGAGCAATCCTCTCAGAATACATCTGTGTTTCATATTGTCATCTTTAAATAGCTTTTTTTTTAATCTGACCTCCTAGACAGTGGAACTCAGGTTTTCTGTAAAACAGGGCTTTTGGTAATTTGGCCCTTCTACCTCTGAATGGTTACTTGAAGGAGCACATATGTCAAAATAAACAAAGAAATAAAACATGTTATACCCAGCTTCTGCTTGAAAGAGCACGTATGTCAGAATAAACACAGACATTAAGAGGTGATGTTGAGAAGGTAAGTGCTGATAAGGAAAACACTGAAATGAACTTGCTAATTAAAATGTTTTTTGAAGGGTATCATTTATCTCTGATGGTTTTGTGATTGAATGTAAAGACTTTGATCTCATTTTTTGGTCCTCACTGCATATAAATCGATTGAAATTTTTAGGCACCATCACTTTCTTTGACATTTGTCCTTGTGTCTCCTCATCTTCCCCCCTCCCATCCTTTATTATTATTTAGAATGGAAATGTCCTTTGTCTGCTGCATGGAACATGTAAGCAACTAAATTCAGGTCCATCAATGGACTTCAGTCCCACTCTGAATTACCCATCAAATGTAGCAGATAACAATTACCTGTCACTCTTTCTCACTCTGAGAGCCAAAATGTATCAGTCAAGGACATATTTGAGTTCCAACAGCCAAGAACGTGAGTAATTCTAGGCTGGGTGTAGCAAAGATGCTGTGTATAGCAGAAAGAAGCAGAGCCATCAGGGCAAGCATCTGAATGTTTTTAATAGGTAATTAAAAAAAAACAAAAAACAAAAAACAAAAAACAACAACAACAGAAAACCCCACAAACAAACAAACAAAAAAACCAAGAACACAGCAATTAGTGGATTTTATTTTTTTTTTTCCTGTGGAAGTGTTTTTCTTCAAGCTTGTTATTTAAACTACGTGGGTTAGTTGGTTTATATATATATATATATATATATATTTTTTTTTTTTTTTTTCACTCTGCCTGGAACTCCCTGGAGCATTAAGTTCCAACAAAGAATAGGAATATTTTGCAAATGTTTTCTAAAGGTCACTCTTTTTTAATCAACTCACTTTTTCTGTAGTAACCGTATGACTTTTCTGCCCTATTTGTGATCAATGAGCATGAATATTTGAAATAGAAAACTCACACACTTAACTGTCTTTCTAAATGTTGCTGTTACAGTTCTGTGGAAGAGCTGGAAGGTGGATGCTGAACATCCAGAATTACCATTAATTTCTCATTGCCTGGTGGCTATACAGCCCTTTCTGTGATAATGCCCAGGGATGCTAGTTCAGTTAAAAATGGAAGGATATGATGTTTTACTGTTCTCTTGAATGGAAGTTCTCACAACTTTTTCTAAATATATGCGTATGTTCTGCCTAGTCTAGGTAAGAACCACATTCATGTTATTTGGATACCTTGTGATAGATGATGATTTTAAAGAAAAGCTGAGTTTTGATAAATCTAACTTGATATAATCTTACTTATTTGATAAAGTGGAATTGGTTACTGTGCAGCCTACCTGTTGTTTCTATCAGTGCAGGCTGAAACAGGCAAAACACAAAAATTTTGAATGCAAAGTTAAGTGCATCAGGCATTTCTCTTTCTACTAACTGTTCTTTAAGTTTTCTTTTATTATAATTTCAAAGCATACTTTAGCATATATCATTCTTTGACTCCACCTTAGACTTGGTGTCTGTATGTCTTGTGCAGAAATGATTAATTAGGGGAACAGAACTATAGGTCTTGTCCCATCTAAAACATACAAGTGCTGAATGTTACATCTGTTGGTGTTGTATGGTTTTCCTGCCCTTCTTATTTTCAGATTTCACTGTTGAAGAGTAATGGTCTGATATAACTATATCCATAGTTAAACTAGCCATTTAGGAATCATTCTTCTAAATTTTCTGATAGGATATTTTCTCCCTCCCCAGTAAAAGGAAACAATAGTATTTGTATTGGAAATTGTCTCCTTCATACCTCCTTAGCAATAATGTCTCCAAATAAAAATTGCACTTCTTGTAAATAAACACAGTTGGGTCAGATGGGTCTAGGTTTCATAGGATATATAGATATATTTTTTAAAGTATAATTCACAAGGCATAAATGTGATGTTTTAAATAGCTTGTCAGGAAAAATAAGTGATTTTTAATGCAGATCTACCAAATATAATGTTCTTTAGTAGCATCAGTACCCCTGAAGGCAAACATTTCAAAAGGCAGAGAGAGCCATAAAGCCAAGATAAATGTTGTGAGGAGGATATAAGGCAAAACATAATACAAGGAAATAAAAAAAAATCTCCTGTAAAAAAAGAAAGTATTAGTAATCAAAATTATTGTTCTAGGTTTCAGTTTATTTGCAAATATCTAATGAGGCATTGGGCTTTTCCAAATTAAGGGCTTTTTTTTGCTGTAATTATTTTTAAACAGTGTTAAATCTTTTATTTTATACAAGGAATACAAATGAAAATATTAATACCTATTTTCTTTATTATGCAAAAATGTATAGGTCAGATACTGAAGCAAAACACAGCCACAGGAAGATAAATTAATTCTAAGTAATCATTTGAAGTATGACTTTATAATTCTATATAAGAATATAAACACATGTATGTTGGAACTTGATATTCTATAATTGCAAAAATTCTCAGGCTCTCTGTGAAAATAAATGTTATTTGATAACCGTTGACAAGATATTTATAATCAGGTAATCTTATTCATCCCTCTTTGAGACAATACACAATGTCTTATGCAAGGTATTGTGAAAGCAACCCTCCTGCAGTAAAGCTATAACTTAGCTTTAATTTCATTAAAACAGATTTAATGTTTATGAACCACACAATGCTCAGTATATTGCCTCACAGTTAAAAAACCAAAACAAAATAAAACAAAACAAAAGAAAACAAACCCAAAACTACAGCAACAGAAGTAACTGGCAAAATCAGTTTTACAGAAAAGGCAAAAAACAATTGAGATCAGGCAAACCTGGATGAAGAATTAATTTAACCTTCTCTGACTTCAACAGGAGCTGGGCCAGGGTATGGCTGTGAGGTATACTGTGTATGACTGATAGAATTACAAAATCTAACCGAGCATGTAGGTTTGATAAGCACTCATGGGAGCTTTGAAGTTTCATAGACTGTCTAAACAAAGCCAAAGTCTCAGAGCTATAACATCTTGATTTCTACTGTACTGTGATGTCTGTGGTTGAAGTGTCATTCAATGTCCAGGATGTTGAGTAATGGACAAGATCCTTATCTGAGTGGTCATCAAGCCAAAGTAACATCATATGATGGACAGTACAGCAGCTCTGACCACTGGAGACTAGGCGAGGATGTGATTACCGGTGTGATGCCATTAGCACTTGTAAGGCTTCGTTCTCAGAAAAATTTAAGCTTATCAGTACTGAAATGATTTTTGTTTTCTGCTGATATTCCTTTGCTGTTTAATATTTAACTTGGTTTGTCTCTTTTTTCCCCCCATATTGCCCACAGAGAGGCTTCTCTTCTCAACATTTGGAAAGTGCTCCATCTGCTCAACATAAAGGTCAAGAGAGGGTTTCCTCCTTTCATTTTGTCCCCCCCTTAGCAGACCAAGTGTGGTGAGCTGGTAAAACTGCTTTCTGGAAGTCATGTTACCCTCCATAGATTCTTATCATCATGTTCCCTTTTCTGTGTTTAAGGAAATAACGAATCGCTGTCTTGACAATACCTAACTCAAACTTTTACAAGAGATTGGCTTGTGATAACAAATTGCTCTGATGTCAGATATTAACCCCAGGGATTATCATAGCCATAAGCAGAAGCGTTTGTAGTTTGGATTAAGGAATTGGCAGGGGAAGAGGGACTGAGGCTATATTTCTTCTTGAAAATGGAAGCAGAATATTTATTTTCACTAACAATGGCAGCCAGTAATTACAACCTTTTCTCATTCTCCTGCCTCGGGGGAACTGAACTGCTGCTCTCTCAGGGGAGGCTGAACTGCTGTTGGCTGCTGCCATTTAACACTAAGTATTCTCCTTTGAACCTGTTTGTGAACCACTTCTCCTTCCTTGTTCCTGTTTCTTTGCTTTCCCTGATAAATATGTTCTTCCTGAAATGCCTTTTAAAGCACGTTTAGATATTTGTGCAAATAATATGGTTTAAACACCTGGAGGAAACTTGCAAATGTAAATATTTAGTGCAAGAGAGTCTATCTGCAACAAATTCCTCCTTCTCTCCGTAATTGGGTGCACTTTATTACAATTGCATATAATATACATTTAATTTTTTCTTTTTTGTCTTTTTTTTTTCCTTTCTAATGCAGAATTGAGATTACAGCTGTTTATTTCTTAAATATGTCATATGAAACAATATTCTTAACTTTAAGAGTGATCTCTTTGAATCAAAAATACTGGGCTTCCTGCACTTTGCCAAGAACTGTGTAGATTATCTAGAATTGAAAAGAAAAAAAAATATAGCTTTTATGTTCTATAAGCAGAATATACATTTGATAAGTCATACTTCTTATTAGTGTTCCTGTACAACTATAATGTTTCTTTTCTGTGGTTCTCAGTATCTCTAATGCCAAAGAATACCAATTTAACAAGTGACGATTTTTACTGGTAGATAAGAGTTCCTTGTTCTGTGCATATGTTAGTAAATGCATCTGAGAAAAAAGTGGCATTTCTGTGATCACACACAGACATGAAAACCTTAATTTTGCATACTACTGGCCAATAGGTCTTAAGCACTGTTTAAAATTATTCTAATACCCAAAACATGAGATGTTTGCATATTCACACAGTGCTTACACGCTTCGGATGATGAAAGAAATATACCCCTCATGTTTTGAATGGTCATTTCCTAATCACAATCAATTTTGAATTGTTTACTTCCTACTATTTCTTCTGTTAATTATGTTCTCTCTAAAATCAGACTGTCCACTATTCCTTGCAAGTACTACAGTTGCCATTTCCCCAGGACACACTCCTCAGAAGAGATTCTTCCTCTTCTCTTAGCTATATTCCTTTGTTTAACAGTTACTCCCCAGCACCCATCATTTTACAACAGACATCAAGTCAAAGGAAGAAATCAGAATGTGTTAGATCAGCTTGTCTTAAAGACCTTTTATATTACACTGGATCCACATATATTCACATACTGGTTTAAAAATCTTTGTTCCTTCTTGTGAACGGTTTTTCTTCTTATGCGATGGTTGTATAGGGATCCATGGGAAAAGAGAATGAAATGAAGTATCAGTCCAATCATACATAGTAACTCTTTAAAATCAGAGTGAAACTGGCCCTTTAAAATGTCATTAATATTATCTGCAAAATGTGCTTTTCTTCCACTGTTCTAGAAGGCTGATGCATTTATAGGACTCAAGGAAATTAGAGCTATGCAGGATAGTCCAAAGGAGAATGTAATGGTACAGTATAAGGATTAATTGTGAAAGTAATCATGTTAGTTTTCTAATTATTCACATCTTAATTACAACTGTGTTGGCCCAATTAGTTCAAAACACAAGGCTAATGTTAGGGTTGGGTGGATATTCAGCATCTGTGCATAAGTAAGAGGCATCTGTTGCCAAGTGGTGGAGTGATGGAAAGTGTCAACTCACCAGCTGTGGAGTCAACAAAGCTCTTAAAAAACAAATTTGAGCCAACACAATGATTTAGCACTCATGGGGGAGTGTAAAGCTTATTGCACATGTATACTTTAGCTAGCTGTTGTCGCCTGGTGGGACAGAAATCCAGGGCAACTATGCACATTCAAATCTTTGCCTGCTTCTTTAACAATGCCCTGCCTGACAGGGATCTGCAGTGGGGAATCTGGCAGTGACATTTCTGCTCATCAGTGCTGCGGAGGGTTGATTTTTTTTTTTTTTTTTCTTTTTCCTTGAGCAAACTAGAGAACAAAATGTTACTAGCAGTTCAGAATATGCCATGTCTTAGGGTGGTTACAGCATAGGGTAAGTATTACATACAGACAAAATGATAGAAAATACTGAAATATTAAGAGGAATGTCTTATTTAAAAAGCATTAGCTTTTATTTCCTAAGATGGCTGTATTAAATATAATTTATACCTTTTCCATTGTTGTTATCAGTTCCAGAAAGACAAGATTTTTATGATTCTGACTATTGATACTGATCTTAGTAATTTCTAGTATCACCTCCACAGATTGAGGATATTAATAGTGTTGCTAACTTTACAATGGTGTGTTTAATATTTATACATTATTAACATTTAATGGTAACATGTAAACTTTACTGAAAGATAATCAATTGGCAGAAAGAACAAAAGAAGAAGGTTAACATTAAAACCTAAGATGGGATTACATTGAATACGCTTTTGACCGAGTTCCAAATTTTGTGGGTCATTTATCAGTGACTTCATTTGCATTACCTTCAAGTTTTTATTTATTCTCATTTCACAAAGTACGGATGTAGGAGTATTTAGATTCATTGTAGTCTGATAATGTTAATTTACATGAAATGTGTATAGTACTCTACTGCAGTGTAATAAAAAATGAGATCAACTTTCAACATTGCCTTCACAAGATTTTTCAATTACATTAAACTAAAATTAAACAGAGTTCCAGGGTACTTCTAGCATTCTGGATCTGGGTTTTCTTATTTGTAAATTACAAGAAGAAAGCCTTTGATTTCCTTGCTGTTTGAGCAAATAGCCCTTGGGATGCTTTGCACTTTAGTACAGAGCCTTTTGCTTTAAAAAATATGTCTATGCCTACATGGCCATACTTGATCTATCCTATTAAAGCAGCACCCTGACTGGACTGATTAAACTAAGCAACTTAACCCACCTCTATAAAAACATCTATACATAACACAATTAGTTCTGAACAGTGTAATTTAGTTAGGAGAAGTATAAACTTTAGTGGTTGTAAACTGAGGACTTTGATGACTTGGAAAGCATCTTTTTTATAGTCAAAATTTATTTAAGTGTTTCAACATGTGCACATTTCATACTGACAAGGCAAATTCAGCATTTTTCCAAATTATATTGTAGTCTCTGTGTGTGCAGTGATGTAATTATACAGACAGTAGAAGTACATTAGGTTTAGCTCAGATTGGCGGACCGATTTTACTTACGATTGTGAGACTTCAGCAGAAACTCCTGGAAGACTTAAAGCTGCCACCTCCACCACTGAGTCACCAGTGTCACAAGTCTGACTAGAATATTTCTGTAAATATGAAGAGAAGGAGCATAGTGAGACCCGCAACAATTAGTTATACGTGCTTAAGTGTTTTGGATTTCAGTTTCCCATTGCAGTTGCGGCTACATTACATGTACAGAATGTTATTTCCTTTTAAATCATACTGACAATGTGGATAGCATGTGCATACTTTAAATACACAACTTTCCAATTCAAGTGGGCTGCCTCAGCTGTAAGACATGAACTCAGAAGTAATAAAGCATGGCACTGCTTCAGTAAAATGGAATAAGAAATCATTTTGACAGAGCTTAGATCTTCGTCTGGGCTGTTGAATGGGTTTGGTTGCGGGATTTATTATTCTGCCTCCCCCTTCCCCTTTTTCCTTTCAAGGTCAATGTTCTTTATTTTGTGTAGAGTACAACTTACATGACCATACAGGAAGAAATGCAAGCTAGCTGGGTTAATGCTTTGGGGGTCAGAATGGACTCCTGAATGCAGGAAACAGCACCTGAGAAATGGTTCTCAGAGTCACCCCGTAAAGGCAAACAATAACTGAATGTCAGATAAACAGACTGCATATATTTTCTTGTTATGAAAGATTTTGAAAGTAAATATTTCAGTCTAACAGTAACTGAAGGAGGTACTGCCTCTCTCTTTTGTTTAAGACCCTTGACTGCATGCAATTAAAGGAGAGTTGAAGCTGTTGCTGTGATGTTAGAATAAGGATTCTAAGTTATGTCTAACTAACTCTCATTTATTTGGTCTGCAGACACCTTCAAAATAGCAGAAGCATTCAGGCAATCAGCACTAGAAATAATACATTTTTTTTTTTGTTCATTTCCCATGCTATTCTTTACTAATGCAGGAAACATGATTAAGCTGAGCAGTAGTGATATTTTTTTGAAGATGACTTGACATTTGCCTGCGATAAGAGCAAATTTTTGAAATATCTAATCCATAATCATGCAGATGACTGGCTATAGAGTGCCTGTAAGACTAGTTAATCTTTTGTGAAGCTCTCTTGGGGCTCGAAAGCAGCAAACCTGTACTCCTCTGTTCACAAAGGGAGACAATGTTTCCTCTGCTTCTATTTAATCCTGCCTGCTAGAACATTGGGTAAAGCCTCAGCCACATGTAAACCATGCTAGAATAACTTTTTCTCTAACTGCCCAACCTGTAGAACTCTCTACGATATATACATGTACATCCACATGTATATACACTACCACATTTGTGGGTAAAAACTGTGCCAAGTTAGACTTTGTCTCAAAATCAAACACCTTATATTTAGGGTGTAGCAACTATTTTACATTTTTCTTTGCAATAAAAGACTATTTTTCAACTAAAACTAATGAGGGAAAAGAGTAGAGAGAGCAATTAATATGACAACCTCATTTAAGTATGATGGTATTTCTTTATGTTGTTTATTCCAAAACAAAAATATTGCTCTATCATCATTTTACTTTGTATGTTCAAGTTGTCATTTTGTCCAAAATATTCTCTATGAAGATCACCTATGTCATATTAGCAGTTGCAGTTTGCAAGTGCACCTTGAAACTGCATGCAGCATGCGAACTCTTCTCTAAAGTAAATACAGTATATCATGTCTCAAACATATCAACTAAGTCAAGTGACTTCAGTGATGTTATTCCAGAATGTTGTTATTTTCCCTAAGAACAGATACTGGTAGTATATCTCTGATAGAATCACATCTGCATTTTCTGCTGCTTCAAGTTGAATTGCTATTGTCATGTAAATGAAAGAAATTATAAAATACCATATGCCTAGGTGTCTAGATATGTTGTTTATCTTATCACTAAAAGCTATTCACACAGAGGTCAATAACACAACTGCCTGGACAATTCCTTAAACAAGTTTTATGAACTGTACTCACTGCAGAGCAACTATTCAATTTTACATTATACTGAAAAGAAAAAAAAAAAAAAATCAGAACTTGACCCAGTGAAGCATCTGTAGTATTGATTTCAGTGGTACTAGATCAAGATCTGATACTCTCAAAAGGGAAAGAAAACAGAACCAAGTCTTAAAAACATGAGAGCAGCTGTCTTTGTAGCATATCTTGACAGCATTTCACTCAATTCCATCTTCATCAGTGTCATGATCACTCCTTTGAATCCAAAGCAACCATAAGATAATTAAATATAACTATGGATTTTCAAAGATTTTGACAATTTAAAGGTATCAGGAGGCTGTGTATGCTCTTTGTTTATAACAGTTTTCTTCTTGTATTGCTCTGTAGTAGAATTTTTCCACTAATAACCTCAAGTCATCAGCACACTGATGCAGAAAGCGTAGAATGTTGAAGACAATGTGAAACTTCTAATGTAAAGCATCATTTTCCAGGGAAAACCAAAATAATGCTAACCATGGCACAGCAATATGCTGCTATGTTAATCACTGTAGACATTTTCATGTCAATTAACTTCAACTTCTATTTTACAATGTGTGATCACTAAGAAGGGACTGATTTTACAGTGTCCTGCACTAAAGTTCAGTAGCCATGTAATTCTGATGTAACGTGTATTAAAATGTAGAAGTGGAATGGAAAACTTAGAGGTCAGGTAGAGATTTACCCAGTACACTAGGATGAAGACAATACAGACCAATCCCCCGGTATGCCACACCCCATCAAAAACTCTCTTTGGAACTTTGCTTTGGTGAGTTGAATTTTTTTCTCCAGTTTCCTTCAGGACAGGAACAAATTAGACATGAGATAGTATCAGTTCAGTTTCTTAGAAGAAGAAAATTAAGGTGCCTGTTCTCTCAGAGATACATTATATTCCAGAAGACATGAGGAAGCAGGTACTGTTTTTCACTGTAAAAAAAGTCAAGGAGAACAGTTGTTCTGAACATAGTATAAAGGACACTGATGGTTCTTTTTATACTCCTATAACTTTCTATACATGAAGTCAAGACTCTCCCTTCTACCTGCACTACTACACTTGCACTTGCACTACCTTTAACAACTTCATTTAATTTCATTATGTGAAGCTGTTATTGCAAGGGACCTTTTTACCTTCCTTCAAGGAGTCTTATAGAAATAACATGCTGGACATAAATCTGCTTATTCCTCACTTTCTATAAACATTCGTTTTTGAATACTTTTATTAATAGTGGGCCGTAACTTTCTCTGTGTTATTAATAATAAAAGTCATCATTATTTGTAGTGTCTCTTCTGTTTCTAGCATCTCCTACTTGCTCAGGGTAACTTCAGATTGCAGAGAATTCCTATTGCTAGTTCTAACTTGTTCATGCTCATAAGGACTCTGTTTCAATTGTAAGCTGAACATGAGAACTATACTACTGGCTGGATTTTCTTCTGTGTATTTAGGACTAATTCAAGTGCCACTGATGTGAATCAGAGTTTTCTTATTGACTTCCCTGTGAGGCGGATTGAGCCCTTAGGCAATCCTTCTGACTCCGATTGTCCAACTGCTAATGCAGTAACTAGGAAGAACTAAAGCATATCTCAGTTATTAACCACTTTAAGAACATGGAGTGGGAGTAAATGCAAATGTATCATTGAAGAGGGAGGAGATAGTAATTACAGCTCATGGTTCCCCCTTTCATAATGAAAAAGAAACAAATTCTGTATGAGTAAAACTGGCAAATAATCTAGCATTGGTCTTCCACTAATTTTATGTGAAATTCTGTAAATGAAATTAGTGGTCATAATCATAGATAAATTGACGTAATCAAGGTACAAGTCCATATTCCTTTATACTACCCACCTTTAACTCTTTTAATGTATTTTATACCTGCTAGACTTGAAATCTCACAATGTTCCCTTATTTTGATATAACAGAATCTTTCTGTCATCCTAGTAATTCCTGTCAGTATTTATGTTCTTTCTTCTTGACAAAACTGAGAAAGAAAGAGAGAAGTGAGGTTCTTAATAAAATGACTGTGTATGTCACTTCCATGCATACTGTTCAAACTCTGTCTTACAGATAGTCAGGAAATGATTTGCACTTAACCACAAGAGCATCATACTCTGAGAAATACGTAGTTGAAAAGAAGAAAAAAAAAAAAAAAAGACATAATATGCTGGTTGTCTTTTTTTAGCAGCCAGCAAATGTGAATTTCCCTAGTGCGTTTTAACTTTAAAAATTCAAATCTAAGTCACCACCATAGATCACACATCCTTAAGAGATATAAAATGAAAGACTGTATTAAGCAACTAGTTCAGTAGCTGCCTGATTCAGATAATAGCATTGGAGTTTAAGTGATCTTTGTATTTGTTGGAGAGGTATATCTGAACTGTAGTATGACAGTGTTTTCAGAGGAAGCCTGAATCTCTTAGTCTGATAACAGAATTCACTACTTATGTTGCACTTAAATTTGCAAAGTCATTAGCACAAATGAGAATGCTGAAAGTTGAAACTTATCCTATGAAAGTGGTGATGATTCAGTCCAGATTTAGAAAGGCAAACAAAACCTTCCGCAAAAACATCTATGATTTTACTCAAGGTATCTGCTCTATTCCATATGTTCCTTCTTCAAGTAATATACAAAGGAAATGAAAGTAATTATTTTTTTAATGATTTTTTATATTTTATTCACCATTTAAGTGTTATGCTAAGATGGATGCCTTAATCAGCTTCCCACATGATCTCAATGGAGTAGAAGGAGGATCAGACGCACATCCCAAAATTTGTTTGAAAAATTATAAGTTCTCATAAGCAAAAAGTTTTAAGAGACAAAATTAGGACACTCTGAAATCTGTTATACCACTTGCAAATATAGTTCTAGAACACTTCATCTGAAACAGACTAGAAAGGAAAGAAGTTTGTCCTGTGTGAGAAAATGCCATGTCATTTCTTCCAACTGCCTTTTGGATTAAGAATTCAGAAACACAGAGCTTTCCAGAGCTTAACAGGGAGTTTCTGCTAGAGGTATCTCAAAATGTGGAAGTCAGGACAGCTGAGACATATGTCAAGAGAAGTTATGCTGCTGTGAAAAGTATGGATTTCACTGCTGCCTCTGCCTCTCCTTGAAAATAATGTTGAGCATTTGGAGTCCAAGCAGAGTCTCTGAGACCAATTCTTGAATAGAAGCTAAACTTTTAGGCTGGCCAAATATGTCAAAATTTTCTGTTTGACTTTTATGATTCCTGAATTTGGAAATTTTTGTTTTTTGTTTAGAAGTGAAGCTGTATGAAAGAGTTAACCAAGAACATATCCATGCCTTTCTAAAGGAATACAAAATATATGAACTTGTAAGAAAACCAACATGTACCCTAAATGAGAGTTCATTTTTCTTCTTTGAAGCATGCAAGGAAAGTCACAAAATACAGAGCCTTCTGAAATAAGTTGATGCAACTAACCAACAAAAGGATTGCTGTTATAATCAGTTTTATGAGCTTTTGAATGTCTATAGGTTGTCTGCAGATCATTGACTCTGTTACATAATTTTAAAATTATGACTGTCTAAAATATTGTGTCCAAACAATTACCTCAGAGAACAAACATCATCAAGCTGACAAAAAAAGACCAGCAATTAGTTAATTTCAGATTGCCTGAAATATTTCCTCTGAGTTCCATTTTGCATTTAATTTGTATTTCAAACTTTGAAAAACATTAAAATCTCATGGTGAAAACTGTAGAACTGAGAATCCTGAAGATATTTTTATTCTTTTTTCAAAAAAAAATGGTAAAAATAAGTAGCATAACTCTGATGCTGTCCATCATCTGGCACGCAATGTGAACTGAAGCCACTGGAAATCATTTAAACCTAGAAATTCTATGCATTCATGCACAGTTAATCAAGGGCCATGGCAAGCAGTTACCTGGCAATCAGCAGCTTCTATCAGAGGTATGATAAGTGTTGGTAGCAATTAACTTACAGTTCACTGCCAGGATTTATTATGTTGTCATGGAAGATTTAGAATTTTTTTCAATGAGTATAGCAGATCTTTGTGTGGGTATGCGTATGTAACTGTGCTTGAATAGCAAATGCAATTCAGAAGAGCTAGTAGTGTCTAGATTAGAAGGTAGTAATGCATAAGAACTGAGAAACAGTAGATCACTTAAACACAAAGCTGTGTTCAGATGTAACTTTAGGAAGTTTTTTGCATCAGGAATTGTTTTATTTCATTATTTGATCTATAATCACTTTAACTGAAATCAGTGCAGGATTTTTCATATCTGAAATTCATGGGTTTAGTTTTCAAAATTAACAGGTATAATTGTTCATAAATTGCTACTTCTGCTGTTGGTGTGAGAAAGTTAGGATCTTTAACAAAAATTTCCAAACATATTTAAGCACATGGCTAATGGTTATGGTTACAGTAAGATTACCAATGTGCTTGATTTAAAGCCACACATAAGTGATTTGCTAGTAAGAAGTCACAGGAGGATATAGAACTGATTCGTTATTTTAAATTGAAGCAGCTCTCAAAAAAGCATGTTTTCTGTTGAAAGAGAAAGGACCTACACAGATTTTTTTTTTGGCTTGTGCCATCACAGCATGACTCCAACAGGTGATGAGCAGCTGTACCTTTATCTAAAGTCTGTTTCAAAACTCTGAACACTAACTACTCTGTGCATCAGCATTTTTTTATTTGCTGGTTTTGTATTTTTCTTCACAAAAGTTATAATAAAATTAGCCTGCACAAAATAGCCATAAAATTCAAGACAAAAACAAAAAGACAAACCACAGTTGAAAAATTAAAGGGCACTCTTATTTTTGATATTTTACATTATTTGTTATATAAAGAATCAGCTGGAAAAGACATTATATATGCAGAACATCAGGGAAAAAATAACTAAGAATTCAGACAGATATTTTTTTCCACTCCGACTGAATTTAACTCAATTTACTTAAGACCATTATAAATCTTTGTACCCAACTGCATTTTAGGTTGTGTGACCAATTGTGATTTTCACTGTACATTGGGGGCATGAATTCATATGTTTATAACTTTTGAGGAGCATATCATTTACTCAGTAATAGGTTTCTGGAGGGGGTGGAAAAGGATCCAGGACCCAGAAAGTTTTAACCTCTTTTTTTCCATTAGAATTGGCAAGTACTGTTGTGGGTCTGTGCCCAATGACAGTGGCTCCATGACCCTGAAATCTTTCTCAGGCCCTCGTGAGACATTTTTTTAAACTTCTTTAAACTTCATTAGACATTGATTTTGTAGACGTGATTCCAGCTTCCTGAAAGCAACGTCCTTAAAGTTAACTTAGTTTACAAGTACCTATAAAGTTTTTCAAATGGTGACAGATAGAGAGATAGATAGATAGATAGAGAGAGAGAGAGAGAGAGAGAGAATAGATAGATAGTTGTGTGGGACATGTTTCCTTTATATCAAATATGAGAGCATCTCAACTTATTCTTTCCATGTGTGAGAATATTTAATTGATCTGCTTAAGACAAGCTGATTAAGGAATTTACAGAAATTGATAGAAAAGGAGTAAATCACTTTACAGAATTTACAAAAATGTAATCATTAGTTTTGTTCTGATGTGAATTCTGTGTAGAGAGGCTTTTACGTTTATGGACTTTTTGGTATTGTATGTTTTCTGCTCAGTATATTTTTTTTTTTTTTCTCATTAAGTTTCTACCATTGGATTGTTTGTTAATTTTAAGCTATATCTGTACACTTGAATTTTAACCAAAATAACTTTTTCCACTTTTTTGATTGATTTTATTTTATTCATTTATTTTTATGTTCATCACATAACTTCTGTTTTTATTGACTTAATAATTTTTATGCAATTATGACTAAATTAAAGTACAGAGGGACAGTCACAACCCTATATCCTTTACAGTGTGGTATAAATAAAAGAGATGGACATGAAATTGCAAGTAAAATTTGATGGATTATTACCCAAGTGTAGTTTTGTAAAAATATTTTTTGAAGTATGTGTTAGGAGTTCACAAAGAAAAAAAAAGTGAATGCACCCTGAAAATGTTCTTAAAGATTTAGAAAAAAGAAGTTACTGACCCCATGAAGACCTTCTTCTTTACACTAACTTTCTAAAGGTAAAAAAAAGGAAAAATATTTCGTACTTTATTGAAGCAATAGAGCACAATCCAAACTCTTTATTTTTTTTTTTTTAATTTTTATTTTTTTTTTTAAGCAATGTTTATTGGATTCTATTCAAATTGGCCCCCTCTACAATAGAGCAACATCTTTTAGATTTATTCTATAGCAAATGCACAATGCTGGGGAAAGGAGTTTTAGCAACACCACTCTCTCTCTTTACAATTCTACATAATAGAAGAGCACACTGGAAAGAAAATACCCATTTCCCCGTGTAGAATTTTCTGCTTAATAACTCTGTGATTACATACAGGGTTAGTAAACATTGAAAATTGTTTTAGTTTTTTTTACTCTGCCTGCAGAACAGAATAGGAACTTAGCTTTTACCTTTCAGTAGTACTAAATCCTCCAATAACTCAACTAAAAGATGACAGAGTCCAGCTCTGTGAATTACTGGTGTACTGGAAATATTAGGTTACTTAATTTAGGAGTTGTTACTGGCAGTGAGGTTTTCAGTCCAAAGAAGTTTAATATTGACATGTTTTATTTGACCTCTGTTTTAATTGTCCGGAGAAGTAAACATGATGAGATTGCTCTCATGGAGTCCAGAGTTACTATGTAAATAGATACAATTTGAAGATATAGCTTGGATACAACAGTATATATTTTGAATACGACAATTCTAGCTCGGGAAGGTTGCTGGAATGTTGTGCACGTGTGCTGAATTGGATCTGATACAGAGATTGGCTTTGGGAAGTGAATAAAACCCTATTAGAAATTGCTTTCAGACCATGAGATTAATTTGTTTGTGCATAGATTCTATTTGAAGATTATCAGAGATGAAGTTTATTTCACTTCCCAAATATAAAACATGATATCCAACTGGAATCAGTTTGTTAAGTTTTGACAATTTGAGTTCTTTAACACCAGCTAAGATATGCTATGAAGTCCTTTTATTAACCACGCACTACAGCTTGTTTGTTCCTCAGACTCATGTAAATAAATTCTTTAAAGTTTTTCTTGAATTTATGTATCAGTAAAATAAGATTCACTTAGAAAACTCCTATAACAATCTTTCATTTTAATATTTTTTGTAAACTGTGAAAAACATCTGCAATAATAATGTGCTAAAATTTTACCAAGTATCATATCTAATTCAAACATTTAACTACACTATCCTTTTGTTCTCTATCCACACTCTGCAATATGTTTTTAAACAGATTATTTCAAAGAGTTATCTCAGAGGAATTTATCTTATTGCTTGTATTTAAGCCTTAATGTGAATCTCAGTATTGACTTTACATAAAATATTTCCACGTGAAAAAATCAGTGGCGCAATATGTTGTTTGCCTTAAAAAAACATTCAGTCTTTAGCAGGGTGAAAAAGGCACCTCAATACTGTACTTCTGTTTCTCTTCTCATTTATTGTGATTTTGGTTAAATAGTACATTTGGAATAAAAAAACAAACAAATAAATAAATAAGGTGTATGTGTAAGAAAAAACCACACCTTTCTGTGAAAACCTTGTCATGAGTTGTCTTTATAATGAGCCTTTTGCAACACGCTTCTGATTCCTTTCATAAATTCTCCTGACAACACATCTCAAATTGCAAATCTCCAAGTGTGTGGCATGTTATACGTACACAGCATAGAATGTATGCCTACATGTGTGTTTATACCATTTCTCTCCCCTTCCCCACTGAGATATTGAGAGTGATACAATGTATTGGAATGGAATAATCCAGCTTTCTGTGTGGAAGGGTCATTTTTCCATCATTAGATGGACTGAAAAGATAATTTCCTTAAACTGAAGCATTGTGTATTTATGTCAGTTACTGGCTAGATCCCGCTGGCCTCTTTCAGAATTCAGTAGGAAAAGCTCTTTCCTCTTTGTGGGAATAAGGCAGAAATAATGTAACATGAAGAAATGTTCAGAACTCCTTAAACTTTTTATACATTTTAGTTGCCTGTTTACATTTCTGACTGGCTAATTGTGGGTTGTAGCACAAGGTTACACAGACTGTTGTTTAAGGTGATCTGTAGAAGTTACTCATGTCTTCACACACAACCTTGAAAAGCATAAGAGAATAGCCAAAAAGTACTTTAAAAACTAAAAGTTACATTTGCCAAATAGATGGTTTGAACATCCAATAATGTGAAACCTTGAAGGAAAGATTAAGAAAAAGGCCTAATCACATCTATGGATCATCATCTTCCAAATGGGCCTTCACTACTGCCCTCCTTTATAGATATATTTTTACAGGTGCAAATTCTTATCCTTTGACCACAGATATCTTCAATCTTCAGAGATGTCTTGAGTATATCCTCTGGGAAAAAAAAAAAGTTTCTACATCTATCTGCCATACATTCTTTTTATTTGTGGAAACAGGCAACATCTTCACAGTTATACATGTCAAAAAAACAGTCTGACCTCTATGGAGTGGGACCGATGGAAGTGAGTTAGGAAAATGATTACCAGTAAAAAATTAAGCAGTGGAAAGATAGTGTATGTGACAAAAATGTGCGGGTTTGTTTTTGAGACTGAAACTCACTTTCAGATGGAGGTCAAAGTATTGTAAGTCTCTTCCTGAGAAGGTCTTGTTCTTCACCTTGTATGGTATGTTTTGGTGATATTTGTATAATGCATTTAAATTATTTTTCTTGATGCTTGTTTTGTTTGAATAAACATGTTTACTGAGCGTAGTATGAGGTTGCTGTGAGTCTAGGAGGTAATGCAAATTTTGAAGCTGCACTAGGAATATAAGCTCGCTGACCTGTGTTTAATAAACAAGAGCAATGATTTATTACTGCAGACCTCAGTGACGGTTGTAGGACTTTTTTTTTAATGATAGGGATTCAATGCAAACCCATGCTTATGGCATTCAACACCCGCTCTCTGTCCTGGTTTGCTTTTACAAGGTCACTCAATGTCACTGTGGCTTCTTTTCTCCTCACCAAGGGACATGTATGCTGAGAATAATATTTCTGACTAATATTTTGACATTCTTCTGTTTCAAAAAAATCACAGCCTACACAGATGCCTCTAAATGTAAAGTTAAAATCTCAAACGTCTTGACTCACCAACCACACAAGCATGCTACAAAATTATGCATTAGCTCATACTGATTAAAACTGGTCTCATCTAAACAAATTAAGGGGTCTGTTCTCTCATCCATATGCATGGATAGTTCTCATTAATGCTAATAGAGGGTATGTGCATACATGGATGGGATAACAGACCTCTGATGCTGATTCAGTTTGGTTTATTTTCTACAACTGCAACAAAACATTCAGCATTAAGTGTTGCAATAATTTAGAGAAAGATCAAAGGGGAGAAAGGTTAATAATGTATCTTTCCTTGCACCTTACTGTGGTAAATAGATAAAACAATATATCCTATCTCTTGTAAGCTGGTAGGTAAGTAGTATTTTTTACTTGCTGCTGGCTTTTTATAGTGTCTGCTAGCAAATTCGGATCTATATGCTTGTGTTTTCAGACCAAAATAAGGAAAACACCAAAAGTGATAATGCCACAAAGTTTCATCCTCCCCAAACAGTAAGACATTGCTTTATATTGAATCTCTTAATGTCATCTTCATAATTTTACAAACTATGAATACCATTTACTGTATTGAAGCATGTGTCTTTGCTACATGCAGCACATCTGCTGTAATGTCATCTAAAGAACTCCAGTGATTTCGTAATTTGATATTCAGTTAAGTGTTCTCAGAACACAGTCTTGTCAAAACATTTTAAATATTTGTATTATACTGTAAAAATAGTATTGTGCCTATGTTATCAGACAGTAGGAGCTCAATTAACATTCTTAACAGCCTCAACTATACTGGGATAGGGAAGACATGCACAGTACAGGGGCTGATGCTTCAAGGGAGTTTGTTCTTCAGCTGCAAGGTCTTTAAACCGAGCCCCACTGGGAGAAGCTGATCTGCCTTGTTTGAATTGTAGGAGCTTCTGAGTAAGTATTGATTAATTCATGAGTGCTGAAACAAACCAATCATGGATTTTTGTCAATGCCAGTGCCTAGATGACTGCTCTAGGTAGAGTGGAAACATTGGAAAGTTAAGGATCTGTTCTGGGATAGACATTCCTTGATGGAAGGCTCCAAAAAATGACCACATGCATCTCTGTTCTTCTCCTAGGCACAAGGCAGAGGCTCTCTGGGTATGCTCCTAGCCACCTAAGCCTAGGATTCTAGTGGAAAACTAAACCACAGGATATAATGGGGACTTACAGAATGGGATATTTTAGATTAGTTGTCATGGGTGAGGTAGACACAGGAACAGAACCACACTAATCTCAAATTCTAATTCTCTTCTCAAACAGTTGTCTACATACCGTGGAAAGCTATCTTCCAGGAGTGTAAATCAGGCAATGATATGAATGTGCTGTAGATTCTAGAGAAATAAAATTCCTAGCCAACTAGTCATATAATCTTTTAAAAATAAATCCTTTGATCTTAGAACAAGTATTTGTCCTCATTAATTGACAACAATAAATCAATGGTAAAAATATAGCTTTTGCAATTTTTCCTTCACTAAAGAGAAAACAAGGACAAATAAAAAGAGAATGAGAGATGTTCGTGTCAGAGATTGTAAACTGATTTTTCTTTGAGATAGAACATGAAGATTGCATTTCTGTTCAGTGTTGGCTTATTCGAGTACTTGTGCTGGTACAAGAAGAACATACTGCTAACAAGAGGAGTTGCAGAATGCTTTGTAGTCATTCTTATGTGTCCATAGTAACGTAAGATGTCATTGTAGAATGTAAAAAAAATCAAGAATACAATATTTATGGTTGATTGTGTTAAAATGAAGATGGATATTTAGATCTATAAGAAGACTTGTGACACGCTTAATAGTTGGTTATACTTTTAAATGAGAGCAAGCCCTTAGAAAAGCAGGATAGAAGGGGGTTGTATTTTTTTTTTTTTTTTTTTTTCTAGAGTATTTAGTATGTACTGGTTCACTACTGGATCATTTCCTGATTGTAGACTAATGCTTTAATTACCATTCTGTAATCGCATCCATGAATCTCTTCTGCTCATGTAGAAGACAAGCTTCAGTCTTCTTAGTTCATACAAAAATGTGTTCATAAAAACTCATTTTGTAGAATGAGATCATTTGGTTATATTATTTTTGAAGACGTTATTTTTGTCGAACTGTAAACCTGCTTTTTCCTCTCAGTTCTACTTAGACCAAGCACATTTTTTCATAGATGCAGTTAACGTTAGAGGTGCTCATTAACAGCTGAACTTCCTGCTGCTTCACTGATGTCAATTGGGTGAGCTTTTTAACTGGTAGGTGTTTTTGGTTTGTTTGTTTGTTTTTCCATTCAGCATTACTTATTTAGCTATATATATATATATATATATATATGCCTAACAAGAATCACACTGAACAAGATCATTCAGTTTGTGGTTGGCACATAGTCCAGGAGCTAATGTATCTTTCTTTTCCTCAGTCTAAAAGATACTTCGATGTATCTTGATGAAATTGAAAACTTTGATGTGAGGAGGTCATTTTTAACACCATGTTCTCTTCACGTGAAATAATTTGGACTGCTTACATTTAGGTACTTAGGTATTTATAAATGAAGTACTTAATTTTATTCTTTGTTATACTATTTGAAAAATATGGACAAGACAACTTTTGTATACCAGAATGTTATATAAAGTTTGAAAGAAAATGTGAAGTCTTCAAAGTTCAAAGCTATATTAGGATATGAAACTAGGTTTATAATTGACTCTGTGGTTAAAATGGCTATTGATAAGATTATCATCCTTTGACTTCCTTCCTTCCTTCCTTCCTTCCTTCCTTCCTTCCTTCCTTCCTTCCTTCCTTCCTTCCTTCCTTCCTTCCTTCCTTCCTTCCTTCCTTCCTTCCTTCCTTCCTTCCTTCCCTCCTTCCTTCCCTCCTTCCTTCCCTCCTTCCTTCCCTCCTTCCTTCCCTCCTTCCCTCCTTCCCTCCTTCCCTCCTTCCCTCCTTCCCTCCTTCCCTCCTTCCTTCCCTCCTTCCTTCCCTCCTTCCTTCCCTCCTTCCTTCCCTCCTTCCTTCCTCCCTTCCTCCCTCCCTCCCTCCCTCCCTCCTTCCTTCCCTTCCTCCCTCTTTCTCTTCCTTTCATCTTTCTTTCCTTCCTCCCTTCCATCCTTCCTTCTTCCCTTCCATCCTTCCCATCTTTCTCCCACTTTTTTCTGTTTTGTAGTGTGATTCTCCATATCTCACTGCTTTATTTGTGTGCTGAGGCTTAATTTTGATTCCTTGGTTTTCTGTTCTCCAGCTACCTTAGTGACTTGTTCAGGACAAGGAGACTTCATACAATTTGATATATGAGCAGCTATAAGCTGAGCAGCAGATCTATTAGCTATGCTTGTGATCAATGTACCTGTGGATTTCTAAAGTTGCCTTTTATGGGCACAGCAAAAAACAACAACAACAAAAAAAGCAACAAAAAAACCCCAACCAAACAAACAAAATATTGTAAGATTTGAGTAAGAGTGGTGAGGGAGAGTGGCACTTTCACAAGGGCAAGGTCTTTGTGGGTTTCAAAGCACCAGGAAACCAAATCATTACCCCCCTGTAAGCCTTCACTCTCCAAGCCAGCTGAACAATGTTCATCTGCTGCTGCTACTGCCACCACACAGACCCGACTTATCCCTAATGAGAAGAAAACTGTGGCAGACTTGAATTTTTGGACCAGCACCCTGTTCCCTCTGTGCATGCCCCTGTGCCAGATCTGAGGCTGGCTCAGATCAACAGAACTGCTCACATGCTTGAAGTCAGGGCTAAGACAGAAACACTTTGCTGAACCAGAGGCTTAGCACACTGATTGATGTCTGTTCATCACACCTGCATTCTTCAAAGCATGCTCTGTCACTTGCAGTTTATTAATTCATTACTGTAGTCCTGTACCAGTGATCCAAATATCCCTTATACCTTATATTTCAGTGATAAAAGCATGTGTCTGAAGTGTGATAACATTAAGAATGGCCAGTTTGTTGGGACATAGATGCCATAGATCAAAGCTGAGGTTTCACTGTAAATCTAGGGGAAATTAAATTTTGAATGAATTATGGCTCTGTTTTCAACTCCAAATACTCCAGCAGGATTTCAAGTTAGACTGTTCCAGCATTCATACCATCAATTGGTTGCATAATAAAAGAACACAAATCAAATCTCTAGAAAAGGGTTCTGTTTTGGTTTGTTTGTTTTAAAATTCATTTATATCTCAGAAATTTTAGGCAGAAGGTTTTTATTTGTTTGTTTTTTTTTTCTTTTCTTTGTTTGTTTTAGTTTGTTTTCTTTTCTTTTGTAATGAAATAATAGAAAAAGGGACACAAAACAAAAGCAAGGTCTGCTTCACCAACAAAGCTTAGTAACAAGTGCAGGCAGAGTGAATGGGGTATTCTCTTAGAGAACAAATAAATCCTAGTTTCCTGAAACCTTTTAAAATAAGTCTTGGTAAGTAATTAATCCTAGATGGTAATGTTAAACTACTCTAAAGTACACAATAAAAATAATTGTGAAAATTAAAATAATATGAAAGTATCAAGTTAACAATAGTTATGAAACAGAAATACAGAAAGGTCTGAGATTTGTTTGACACAACAATGCACAAAGAAAATCAGCTGTAAAGAAAAGAAAAAAAAAATATAACACCATAGTGCAGAAAAAAACCCACACAAAAAAACCCCAAACAACCAACTATTAAAATACATTTGTCTTAAATTTTTCAGTGAGAGACTATCATAGTATGTATGATTTGAAGGTGAATAGGCAGTCTCATGAATTCAAACCAATTTTTATTGATACTAAGGTGATAAATGTAAATTCTTAACACTAATTTCCATATTACTTCATTGGTTAGTGCTGGATGAATTGTTTTGTGTTGAATCTCTTTCTGTCTCTGAAAATGAAATCTTTTTCTCAGAAGGTTCTTTTATGAAATGCTGAAGAGTGGGCATTCCACCAAAGGCAGTATTTTCTTAGGAAAGAAAAAGTTATCAGCACTTTTCTTATCAAAAATGACAGCCTCGATACAGAAATATGAGTCAAGTACAATCCAGAGATCCAAGGCTTTGGACAGAATGAATGACAGTTGACTTTAAGGCTGGGATTTTAAGGCTGGGAAGACAGTTCCTATAGGTCTTCTGAGAGAGCTGTATACAGCCAGAAAGAGCAGTAGTGGTGAAATGAACCAAAGTTAAGCCTAAATAAAACCACTGCTGTCAACAATTCAACTCCACCAGGACATTTTCTCTATACTGCTTTTGAAGTTACAGGTCTCACCTGTATGAAGCTAACCATCAGGTTACATGTTAGGTACATTTGGTTTTCATTATTATTGAATGTATTTATATAACAATACATAGAGTATATATGTACACCTCATAAAATATATACAGTCCTCAAAATGACGTTTAGATTGTGGTTTTGGCAAACTAGGAAACATTACAAAATAAGATACCCCACATACGTGAATGAGAGCAGTAACAGTGCAGCAGATCCAGACTTCTTTAAAATACTCTGAATGTGCCCACACCCTCTGTCCCTCCAAAATGCAATGAAGTTGACGGAAACTTACTATATTTCAAGAGCTGAATGTAAATTTTTGAAGCTTTTTGTAGAAGAGATGAAGTGAAATGTGTGTAAACTGTGATTTCCCTTCTCAGTCACTAAAATGTTCAGTCACATAGTTTGGTTGTTTTCTATTGTCTGTTTCATTTATCAGCAAAGAGAATGTGTTGTGAGAACATCAGAAGCCACTAGTACTCCTTTTTTTTTTAAAAAAAAAAAAAGTGCAAAATAGGACGTGGTACTGACACTTACAGCTCAGTAAGCAAAAAATCTTGGAAGATGATGATTTTCATTTAAATGGTTCTTTAATGAAATCATCATAAAGTCATAGAATCGTTTTGGTTGGAAGAGACCCTCAAGACCATTGAGTCCAACCATAACCTAACACTGGCACTTGTAATATAAACACAGATTCACACACATTTTAAATAATTTTCATATTCTTTCCAATCAGAGCTCAGTTCCCATCACACAGCCAGGGTCCAGAGTGTGGTAGTTTGGAGATGCATGGCACCATGATGACTGATCCAGAACACGGTGAATTTTGTGACGCTGACTAAATGAAGTACTGCACATTTTTAGATTTCATCTAGTAAGTTCTGTCTCTGAAGGTAAAAGGAATAAAACACCACAAATAGATAAAAACAGCTCAGTTATTCAGTAGCTTTCTGCTCTTCTCATCCCTTTTTAATGTTTCCGTTTTTTTTTTGTATTTGCTTTGGAGGGAAATTTCAGGTCTTAAGGAGGTCTACAGTTCAGAGAGGACAAGAATTTTACATGTTGTATTTGCTGATTGATACATATTTAATTAACCAGAAATTAGCTACCTACTGTGACTTGATGATACCAGAAGTGGACTCTTAGAGTTTTATGTTTAGTGTCTTAATAGTGTTGTACATGCATACAAATACTCATTTAACTTCACTGTTAAAAAAGATTAGTTGTTCAAAATTTAACTAAGATCACTTGCAAAACATATAGACCAGATCACTGGGAAGACATATAGACCACTTCCTAGCTACTTCTGATGTTAACACTCTCATTCACTTATTTATTTTAATGTCCTTACAACTTGTGTACTCTACAGTGTAAGTCAAAACACAACCAATGTGTTCTGAGGTGTTTACACTTCATGCTTACCTCTCCTTCTTGTTAGCTTTGCTCTATGTTATCGTATATAATAGGAGGTACCCTATATTTATTAAGGCAATATAGCAAAACAAGAATATCCCCTGTATCGACGAACATGTCCAACAGCTGTCTGTGGCCCTCTTTATTCAGTGGCTCCTTAGACATAAGCACTGTTGATGTTGTTGTCATGGTGGTCTGCTCCTTTTGGCCTACATCTTCTTTTGCCTCTTGTGTCTCATATGACTAGCAGTATGTCTGTCATGTGGCAGGATCACATTCAGTTGTGTGTGGCATCACATAGATGTAGTTACATCATGTTGTATTGTGTAATTTCTGTGCACCCAGTCACATAAGCAGGTATATCATCTGTATATTCATCAAGTGAGGGACAGGGCAACCTGATTTTTGGTGTTATGAAGTTGTTCTTCTGGTTGAGTAAAAGGTCAGGAAATATTTCCTTGAATATTAGCATGAGAGGCTATGTGGCTTCCTGATCCATATGAAGATTGCTGCATGTGGAATTTTGCAGCTGAATCTAAAATGAATGATGCAGTAAAAAATCAGAAGACATGAAAAAGTGGCTGAAAGAATAATCCAGCTCATGACTGTATAGTTCAGCAATCTGTATCAAAGAAATCATAAACCTTGAATTGAAATTTTAACCTTATTGCATCCATGTGTAGTTACAGCTAGAGCTCCTTCTTTTGATTTAATGCCACCTTCCTATCACAAACATTTTCAGGCATAGTCTAGCCTGAATTATGATTTATGATCTGTAACTTTATGGAAGGATACAAAACTAGGTCACTTTTCAATACGTGTATTATTGTGTACACAACCGAAAGAATAGAGTTTGAGATGCTGTGTTGTGATACTGACTGCTTAAAAAACACAAAGTAGATTCTTACCACAGAGATATAAGATAAAAAAGAAACATGTGGAAATCTGTGTTGTGCTCCATCTGCATCTGACTTTGGGCTGACAGCTTAAACTAGAAATTTAAAACAGAATGAAAAGTAGAAACTACTTATGATCAATTCTTTGAATTTGTGTCATTGCTGCCTCTCAATGCACTAAAGGTAGCTAGAAATATTAGTGGCCTGAGCTTTTCTGAAGCACTCTTACCTGAAGTAGCTTTTAAGTGTCCTTGTGTCAGTCAGTTTGATGTGACTAGATCTACCGTAGAACTTGAAAAATGCCATGTTTAGTTCTGTTCTCAGATATATGACTTCAAGGCCCAAGGGGATGGGACAGATCAATGCCAATTTAAATGAACTCATAAGTGTATGGAAGAGATTCAGAAGAATAAGCAAGACACTTTGAAACACTATCTAGACTTATCAAATACATGTGCCAGAGTGGTCTGATTGGATTTCAAAACCAGTCCTATCACTTATTCCTTGCTTGTTCCTACAGGCTATTTTGCACATAATCAGTGTTTATGCACCTGGCCATGAAACTTGTTATATTTCTCTCAAAAGTGAAAATGCTGGCTAGGAAATGAGCAAACAGAATTCAAAGCATTACCAACAACTCCAGAAAAAATACTTGAGGCAGAAGTGCTCACATGGTTCAGAACTGGAAACCATAAAACCCTAGCATTTTGAATACAGATATTAGTAAATACAAGTCTATCTGGAAAAAGATGGAAGCACTGTAATAGACTACTGCTTTGCAAGGAATAGTGGTGTTTAGAGGCTGGAAAAAGAGGAATACTTTGACAAGAGAAAAATTCTGCCAAGCTGCAACTGATCAATATTACAGCTAAAATGGAATAGATATCTGCCTACGGAAAGGAGTTTCTAATTTCAGATTAGTCAGTTCTACATCAGAAATAGTGAAATAGTTACCAAGCAAGTGACAAGAGAGTAAGAAGGTAAAATTCACCGTATATAGGGGGAATTTTATCCATATTATTACAGTATCTGAAATACATGTGTAAGTTAATAAACTGGAGAGTGACAGCTTGTAATAACATCTTGATAAAAGACCTAGAATTGTCAAGAGGCTGTTTCTATTACATTATAGGAGATGCAAAGTACTTCAGAGTTCAGAGGCAAAGCAAGACTCCAACCCTACCCACAATTCATGTAATTAGGGGGATCTCCTTTCCTTGAGGAAAAGTGAAATTCCATAATTAAGTTTTTTGAATAATGAGCAGATGACACATAATAAATATGTATTTTAACATACTCAAAACACAACAAAACAAAGAAACAAATATACCAACCACTAAATCATCTGTACCTCCAAGATAAATTTAGGATAGAATTCTTTCCATATATAGAGAGACAAATAATTAAAGAAATGTGGAAAGAAAAAAAAAAAAAAAAAAAAGAAGATTTTTTTTGCTACTAAGAAAGGAGAAATTCTAGGAGGCATGTTTTTTCAATGTTTTTATTTAAAAAGACAACAACCTCAGATTATTTTTTGTGTTGCCTTTGGCATTGTGCTGGTTTTGCTGCTATTGAGTTAATTTTCTTAATAATACTTAAAATATTTTCTTTTTGGTAACTAGTGTGGTCTTTTGTTTTGGATTTAGTATGAAAATAATGTGATAACATACTGGACTTCCCATGCCTTTACCTAGGACAGTGCTAATTGTTTTTCTTTCCAATAGTTAGGCTGTGTTTTGGAGTTATCATGAAAAGAACATCAGGGCTCACTGATATTTTGACAGTTTCCAAGGTAACTAAGGACTTTTTCAACTTTCCAGCTGCAGGTGCACATAGAAGCTGAGAAGGAGCATAACAGGACAGCACCTAGTTGATATCGAGGCTGGCCAATGAGATATTTCTTACCATTAGTGTCATGCTCTGTATATACTTGGAGTTGGTTTTTCCAGCTCACTCTCTTCTTTCAGGATCGACTGTTCGGTGCAATTATATTCGAGTTTGAACTGTAGTCCAGGTCTCTGCTCTTCTGGGATCAGCTGCATGGGACCAATGTTTGTGATTGCCACTTGGAAACAGGCTGGGTATCAGTAACCAGGCGGTGAGCAATTGCATTGTCCATCACTTATTTTTTATATATTGTTATTGTTGTTATTTTCTCTTCCTTTGCTGTCCTATTAAACTGTTCTTATCTCAACCCATGAGTTTCTCTCTTCTCTTTCGATCCTCTCCCCCATCCTACTTGGGGGGGTGGGGTGAATGAGTGGCTGCAGGATCTTAGTTGCTGTCTGGGATTCAAACATGACAGGTATCTAGGATATTTTCTGAGAAAATATACTTCTTTGATGTAGTAGAGAACATATTGGTCATTTAATCTGAGGGGAAGAAACAAATGGAGAAGGATGACTAGACTTTCTGAACAGCACTGGGAAGAGAGAAAAATTTAGACCATATGAAACACAAACAGGGAAAATAGGGAAAATAGTAAACAGGAAAATAGTAAGTAGGGAAAGTAGAGGAGAAAATAATAAGGAAAATAGTAGATAAAATGAATGTACAAATATATCTCAAGATATTTAAGTCCATCTCTGGAATATCTGCTTTAGCAGTACAAGAGTACAACACATCCATGGACTGGTAAATACAGGGGAAAAAACGTTTTTTATTCTGGAATATATATATATATGACATAAAACATAACTTTCAGTAGGGATTGTGAGAAACTGAAGGAGTTTCTGTTAAAGAGACCAAGTCCTGAAATATTTTTATAGGAAGCAAACCTTCAGGCTGATTCTTCTAAGTAGGAGACTGGCACAGATATTGTGCATGGTGTTTTACAGTAAATAACTTCAACCAGAAGCCTCTGCTTTGGTAATGAAAATGTGAACAAAGGCTGAAAAGAAACATTTTCAAAATCACAGAATCACAGAATGTTAGGGATTGGAAGGGACCTCAAAAGATCATCTAGTCTTATCCTCCAACCCGGGCAGGAACACCTAAATGAGGTTACACAGGAATGTGTTCAGGCGGGTTTTGAATGTCTCCAGAGGAGGAGACTCCACAACCCCCCTGGGCAGCCTGTTCCAGTGCTCTGTCACCTCAGCCACGACCAATGAGAACATATAAATACAAATTTTTATAAAAGGATATTGAGGATTGCTAAAGTTGATTGTTATTGACCTTTCCACTAGTAGCTTGGTGAAAAGAACTTTCAGAGTGTGAGATTTTACACAAAACATAGACACCAGTCTTTAAAACATTTCAGATGTTCACGGAGGAAAGACAGGAGCTTGATTATAGGCCTGTCATTCAGTATAGTGCAGTCCAGCAGTAAAGGAGCATGAGACACTGCAGGTTGTATTTAAGTCATTAGAGCCTGGGACTTTATATATATTATCTTTCAAAGTTGCCCCATATGTTGCTGTTACTACAAACTAGATTTTAAACAGAGACAGCAGACTTGTGACTCTGTGTCATTGCAGACAAGCATATTTTCATAACAGTGTGTGAATGTTATTTGAATTACAAAAAAAATAGAATTTTGACCTATTTATATGAATCTCAGGTGCATAAGGAAATAGAACAAGCTGTGAAAGCCCATTGCACAGGCCAACAGTGCAAGTTATAGATTACAGATCTTAAAATGGTCATTAGTATACCAAATAATACCTTTAACTCAGCAATTGTAACACTCCTTGCTTCCAAAAAACAGCAACTTAAGTTTGTAAAAAAAACATTACTTACTACCTTGTTAGAAACTTCTCCACTTTCATGCAGAGTATGAAAGAATCACTCTGAAATGGGATCTCATAAAACACAAGATTTTTTTTTTTTCTTTAATCCCATTCACAAGCAGAGAATCACAGAGGTATAAATAGAAGTCTAGCAACGTGCAAGGAAGGAGAGTCATGCATAGTTTTCAGCTGCTGTCCTGTACTGTCATATACTGAATTAGCAAAATGACAAATTGCCAATAAAATTGAAATAATCACATTCTAGAACAGCATGAGCAGTATGAGGAAAGATGTAATCCATTTGTTGGGCTGTCTTCTGCTGGTAATGGAAAGTGCGTAGCTAGCTGACTCTTAATTAAAAAAAAAAAAAAAAAAAAATAAAAGGCTAGCTAGTTACATTTTATGGTAGTACAATCTCAATTTAACGTCTGTGCTGAGCATGCCCAATTAGATAAGAATACATCACACAAACCTGAGTCCTCTGAAAGGCTGGTGGAAAACAGACAAGAAAAGTAATGTTCAAAAATGTCGGATTAATCACCACCTTTTGAATATGAAAAAATTACTCTCACACTCTGTCACGTTTTAACCCCAACCACCAACTAAACACCACACAATACTGGCTCACTCCCACCATCAGTATGGTGGGGAAAGAGAGTTGGAAGGGTAAAAGTGAGAAAACTCATGGGTTGAGATAAGAATGGTTTAATAACTTAAATAAAATAAAACAAAAGAATAAGAATAAATTTTAATGAAAAGGAAAATAGCAAAGGGAGATAAATAAAACCCAAGAAAGACACATGATGCAAATGAAAACAATTGCTCACCACCAACTGACCAATGCCCAGCCAGTCCCTGAGCAGTGGCCCCTCTGGCCAAACTTCCCCCAACTTTATATGCTGACCATGACATTTTATGGTATGGAATATCCCTTTGGTCAGCTAGGGTCAGCTGTCCAAACAATGTCCCCTCCCAACTTCTTGTACACCCTCAGCTTACTCACTGGCGGGGTGGTATGAGGATGAGAAAAGGCCTTGGCTGTCTGCAAGTACTGCTTAGCAATAGCTAAAATATCCCGGTGCTATCAATGCTATTTTGAACACAAATCCAAAACACAGCACCATAGTAGCTGTTATGAACAAAATCAACTCTACCCCAGCCAACACCAGCACATACTCCTCTATTGCTATGGTTTTTCTGAGTGACAAGGGAATGAAAAAAAATTTTTGACACTTCAGTTTGAGGTTTCATGCAATAAAGTACTGAAGATCTCGTGTAAAATAAAAAATAAAATTTGACAGTAGGCTTCCGTGGGAGGCAGTAATCAGCATAATTTATACAAAAAAATAAAATGACAGTGATCCTCAGCATGCACTAATGAAGGCACTAATGCTTATCATTATACAGGTAAAAGCTAGGTTGAGTCATGAGAAGTTGGCAGTGGCTTAGAAAAAGACGCTGAAGATCAGACACATAAGAATGACTAATTACTACCAAGTTTTGTCTTAATAATGAGCTACTTATCTGTATAACATTGAAATATTTGTCAGGTATGTTTGTTATTAATAGTATAGAAGAAAAAGATACAAAATTAGTACTGTTTATTGATTGTGTATCATAATGAAATATATCAGTGGTTCACGAAAGGAAGAGACAGGATAAAATTTCTCTCTGACCAAGTAAGAAGTTTTTAATTGGTCAGTCAAGGACAGGATATAAAAAACATACATATCTAAGGAAGCAGAAAAGTACTTATTTTATTTTAAAAGTGCAGTCAGCTGATTTCCTCTGTAGGTAGCAAACATAGTAATTTTCCAGAAGGACTGAGTGTGCCCGGATGCTTTGGAAGACTTGGGGGAGAATGGCTGTGGGAATGTAAGGTTTCACCAAAAGGTAACAATTTTTGACGGAGGTGATGAAGCAGGGGTTCTCTCCAAGTGTGCCATGCGGGGTATAAAGTAAGGAAAAGATTATGAATACCTTACTGCCATGTTCCCTGTAAGATCATAGCAGCTATATCTCATTTAACCTTAGCTCAATAGACTGAATTTTTCAAACATATTTAAAAGAATGAAGTTGAAGAAAAAAAAGTATTATTTTGAAAGCTGGAGGGAAAATATGCCTTTAACTTGGATTCACTTAAAGCGATTTTTAAATGTGTTGGTAACTGCTTACTGTTACGATATTGTGAATATAAGGATAGGAAGAACTTAAACCTTATCTCTCCAACACAGCATTTGGGGCATCCAGAAGATAACAGAGTAAGTCCCCATTTCATCTGCATAGATTAGGCACCATAAAGATCAGAAGCTGTGAGCTTCTTATACAAAAAAATCACTTAGATGATTACACACCAGTTGTTTTTTCTTTCAGCTGTATATACTTCCTAGTGTTTCTCAGGTTATAGGTAGTTAAAATATGCAGAGTTTAAGATCAGCTTAAGTACATTAAATGTATATGTAGTTTGTGAATTGAATAAGAAAACCAATTTTATATCAATGTGTAGAAATCAAATTAAAGATAATGCTGTAACATCATGAATAAGTAAAACTAAAAAAAAATATAACCAATTCATCTTGAAAAAAAATGATGCATTTTGGCAAGCTTCTGCAGGATGCAAGAGGGTAGCATATATTAAATAAAAGCAGGGAATTATACACAGTGCTATTAAAATGTAATTGTTATAAACAGGGGTTTTATACATAGTCATCCACTCTCTGTAGGGGAAAGAAGAGTTCCATAGTATTCATGACACTGTGCATCTGAATAATCAAGTTTCTTATTCTTTTCTACACAGAATAATGTTCCTTTGAATACAATATACAATTTAGAATAGGCACAAATTATAACTCAACAAATAAATTGCTGTGCATTTTCTATAGATTGCAATCAGCCTGGAAAATTGAAATGAAGTGTAGCTTTTCTCTTTTCTCTCTCCTTTTTTTTTTTCCCCCTCTAAATGTCTTTCCTTCACCAAAGAATCATTGTTTTGTGCTATCATGGATGTTCTAAGCCAGAACATTTCTGTAGATTTAAATGTAACTACTCCTACATTTATACAGTCCTAAAATTACACTTGGCCCTTTGAAGGCAACTGTGAGGATAATACGACCACCAGTGAAAATGAGTTTGACAGCCCTGTTCTAAGCTATTAAAGAAACTGGTGGTGTTTCAGATGCTTTATTTTTTATTAAGTCTGAGTATTTCAAGGTTACATGCATGATAGATCATAAAGCCAAATACATGTTGCACACTCTGTGCATGTGACTTCCTGCAACAGGAAGGCATCCACAAGATAATCATTAAGTCAAATACCAAAAGTTGAGGAAAGCACTTGCTCTGCCAGGTCATGTAGTTTTTAAGTAATGCTGTCAACTATGAATCCAATTTTGTATACTCAGGATGCAGTTTTTAAAGTAACATAATATTTTAGATATGAACCTTCTGGTTTTTTTATCTATCACTTAAAGCCAAAAAGGACCAAGCCAATGTTAAAGATACACAATTGGATTTAGTTCACATCCTAGCTCTGGTATATTCTGTTACTGGCCCTGATGAATTTTTTCAGACCACTTCTCTCTACCTTTGTGTTTTTGTGAAATATTGTTGCTGTTATTCATACTCTGTGAGGATCTGTCAAGATGTTTTATTCATTAATGCTTAAAAAGTCATGTGCTACATTCTGAAGCATTTATTCATAGGTTATTTACGGGTGTACAAATGAACAGTCCTACTATATACGCGGCTTAGTATTCTTTGTATCACTAGTTTTTTGACCTTTGGAAGATTATGAAAGGAAGTTTTCATGTTATAAATAGACACTTTTTTAATCTTTAAGAAGTTTGATGTGCTTCATTTTCACTGCCATCAAACTGTGCTGTAAATAACCATACTGCTACATTTTAAACCTCTTCATTTGTGTTTTCTGTATATTAGTTCAATGAAAAAGTTTGTTGTTGTTTGTATTTTTTGTTTTCCTTCCTGAACAGGACAGAAAAAAAAAAGAAAACCAATTTTTGTTTTGTCGTAATGTATATTTTATTGGTTTACTCACATTGCAGTTACCGTGCTGTGTTGGTTGGTTGGTTGTTTCCTGAAAAGTTCAGGAATAGACTTCAGGGTAACAGTAGTAAGGTACATCTGTTGACATTGTAGCTGTAAAGCTTACAGTAGAAATTCACTCATGTCAGTATTTTCAGAAGGTGCGTATTAAGTGTGTTAGATGCGGGTGACACAAACTCTGTTTCCTTTATAATGGAAGCTCTGCCAAAAACTCAGATTCTAAATATTATGAAGCAGCTTTTAATGAACAGTTTTTGAAGAGTACCACAGAAGGACATCATAACACACAGAAAAGAAAGTTTAACTACCTATGTATGTGGAACATGAAAAAATTCTACCTATATCTTCTTCCAATACAAAACTGAATGAAGTATTGACCATTTTTGTTTCCTCAACTGAAAAGATGGCATTAAAATTCTCCATTTATGTATTATTATTTGTAAAGGGTGCAAAAGGAAGTATGAAAGTAAAATAATGATGTTTGAGTTGCCTTGTGATTTATAGATTTTTTAAAAGAAGAATATATATATATATATATTTTTTTTTTTTCCTCTTCCAATTTTTACTTGTCTTTCCTCTGACTTACTCTAGTGCTTGGAAAAGGCTGTTTTCAGTGTTTCATCTTCTCAGCTGAGAAATAAGTTTGTGGAATGAGTGAGCACATGCTTTTGAACAGACAAATGAGTAGAACAAAAGCAGCTTCAGGAAAAAAGGGTCTACAGTGACCAAAGGGACATCGTGCTGTTTACCTGGGGCACTGTGTACTCACATCCCAGCATGCTTTGCAGCTTCTCTCAATAGAAATACTGAATGTCCTATATAGTGTTATCCACAGTGACCATATGCAGAAAAAGGAGCTGCAAGAAATTTATAGACTTTATAACAAGCATACACAGAATTGCAATTGCACTACATCCTTGAAACAAATTTGTTCCAAATCCTTGATTAAATTACTGAAATTTGCAGATATGTGTTTAATGTTTTTCAGTCTTTCTACTATACGAATGAGAAAAATCAAGTATCAGTTTTCCAAGATATTAGGGACTTGAGGAGTTTATTTCAGGCGAAACTGATGTATACTGATTCTTTCCCTGCCCCCTCTGCAAGTTACTTTTTATTCTTCTGAAATGCTATTTTAAAATGTTTCCAGATCCTGTGATCACAAATGTTTTTTTTTGTCATTCTTATCATTGCTCTAAAAGGCATTCAACAAAACAGGAAAGAAAAGTGGTAAATTATTTGTTGGGCTTTTTTTCAGCACATTTTCACAAGTGTTTCCCCTCTTCTACTTTTTATTTTTCCTCATCAGCTTTAACTGAAGGGAGTTAATAAACTCACAGGGATGAATTATAAACAACTGACATGCTATTGATTTCATGACTTACGTGGATGCAAAAGAAAATAAGATTTTTCACTAGCACTGACTCCTCCTTGTGCTTCTTTTTCCTCATGTTTGCCCATCCTCTTTCTTTGCTCGTCATAAGAAAAAATGAGAGTGGAAGATGGGTTTACAGTGTAGCCTGTGTTTCTTTTCTTTTTTTTTTTTTTTTTTTGGTGTTGTTGCAGACTGCGTAAATGCTATGCATTCACAAAAATCTGTGGCAATACCCCTTGCTTGTGCTTGGTGTTTGTCTAGATGCCTATGTGTGTACCTGAAATCCAGAACCTTTTAAGTTCTGATCACTGATTGTTCAGGAGAAAATCGTTTGTTTACTCCTGCAGGCAAGTTTTCTAGATCCCAAATTCAGTTTGCTTAGTCCCTGCTTAACAACAAAGTGTCAGATCTGTTGCTGTTTATTGAGTTAAATGGCATTAAGGAAAAAAAAAAAAAAAGAAAAGAAGAAAAGAAAAGTGGCTAAAAATTTAGTAACAAAATAAATGCACACATTCCATTAAAAAGGTCCATAATGACAAAAATACTCAGTAGTTTAGTGAAATATATTTGCAGAATGTAGAACTATAAGTGATTTGAGATCAGAAACATTTTCTATCAGTTTGTCCCATTCCCCACATTCATTTTATTTTCCTTCTAGCTTCGAAGTGCCTACACAAAGACAAAAAAGCACATCTGCCTCCTTGAGAAGATTCTTTTTCGTGCAGTGTCATAACCAACCCAGGCTCTCAAAGTGACATGCAAGACTTTCCTTACCCTTCTCCCTCCTCTATGAAATATTTCATGATGGAAAAGAAGTGTTAGGCTCCTCCAGGTGATTTCTGCTCAGCCAAACTAATTCCATTATCCGTTAGTCATGTTTACATCAGGCTAACAGCTAATAACTCATGTGGAACTCTGTAACCATCTTTAATCTTGTTCTTCATCCAAACCAGTGCTCCAGGAGCCCAGCTTTCTCTGATTATTAATGATGATGGGTAAGTGTCCTGTCAGGCTGCTGCTCACGGAATCAGAAAGAGGCACAAGGTCAGCCCTTTCAGACCAGCTCTCTGGAGTGACATATGGTAATCTCAGGTGCTCGACCTCCTAAGGGGAAGAGCTGGCTGTCTCCTACAGAGTCTCAAAATAGTCATATAGAGCTTGTTCTCATACACTCCATTAAATAGTCAGATTTTCAATTCTTGAAAATTTGGGGATAGAGGTAGAGAGAATTGTGATGGATGAAAAGTCTGCTGTCAGCTCAGTGGCAGGCTATTTATATCCAAGTGAGTCTTTTTTGTAGTAAAATGATCTTACAGAAGATTTCTGAATCCCAGTAAGCACACAGATACCAAAGTATGCTCTCAGAATGAAATATAGCGTGAACAAGACATTGTGAAAAAATTACTTTTTAATACTTTTCTGACTGACTTAAATGGTTCAGAGTACCGACAGTATTACAGAGCAATAACTATTCCATGTTAAATTGGTAAAATGTTTATGTATGAGTACTTGAAGGTATGAATAGGTATTATAATTCTCATACATGTTTATGTAGACAGCAAAAAAATATTAGTCTTAATATAATAACATCAAATTACAGCTTTAACCTTAGAGACTATTGCATAAGAGAGACTGAAGTAGGGGGAAGAAGTTATTTAAGCAGTTTCTATTCAACAGAGTAAATCTGCTCTATTGTTACAATCAGAATGAGTGGAGTGTAAGCAACTGAAGGATAAGTGATCACACTGTTCATCCAGGACAGTGCTTAAGAAGCCTGTCTTTCTCAACTGAATAAAAATGATGGTCAAGTATCCCGCCAACCTTCAGTTTGTGGAATTCAAACAAGGACAAAAGGAGACCTTGCTAAGGAATCTGTAATCTATGCAGCTTTGAAATGCTGAACCTACTTAGAGGGATGTTACTACTTTTGTGATTTATTTATTCTTTTGTTTAAAAAACAAGAAAACACACACATCAAAACAACCAACCAACCAAAAAACAACAACAACCAAAGAAACAAAAATCCCAGATATGATAAAACCCTTCACTACAGTTATTTGGTCATGTAAGTTTGTCAAAAACAAAAAACAAAACTTAAGATCAAAATCATTCCTATACTCCGTGCATATACTATGTTCTGCAACAGTTTCTTATTTATTCCAGTGTAAAATCTTTATGTCTGAAGTAGGCAACCAGATCCTTATCATAAGAGATATCATATCTGCAAACAGATAATGGTTAATTGAATAAAAAGGAAAATATAGGGATATAATTGGATCTGTGAACTTGTAGATTGTGTCTTGACAGAAGTGGAAACCAATATGCTAACTCAGTTAATGTTTAAAACTGGACTGCATCACCATATTGTAAAGAACAATTACAAAGTTTTATGAGTAGTCATAAGGACTTTAAAATATTTTCAGGCACTTGAGTTGATAATTTAAATACTAAGTCTCCTCCAAGTTTTCTTTCAAAACTTTTAATAGTTTTCTTCACAACAATCTAGCTCATTATAAAATTCATAGCTGGTAAATAAGCATTTGGGACCAAATTCAGAATTAATTTAGCAATATATACATAAAAAAAAAAAAAGATAATGTAATTTTGTACAGCTCCACAAGTCCTTGAACAAATGATTTTGGTATATGAAATTGGCATTTTATTCACTTTTCTTTGAAGTTGTTGGTTTGTAGCTGTGGGACTGTGGAGATATTATGCAGGCTTCAAAAGTTTTGTGAATGACTATATAATATAATTAAAATACAAAATAAGAATATAGAGCCAGATTCAGATCTCCGCTACATTAAATGCAGGATAACATGACTGATTTTCCTTGCATCACAAAACTGACATTGGAAATTGACACTTTTCAGCTCTTTACATTTTTTAATTAGTGTAATCATGTATTGCTTTAGTGGATAAAGAGCAAAATATAGAATCAAAAAAATGGGTAAGATATTTATTTTTCAGAAAAAACAAGGTCAAATGCAATAAAGATCTGTAAACCATTTTTCACTCTTTTTTGGTACGGAATGAAGTGTAATCTGTTTAATCCAATTATCTTTATTGTTTCTCTGTCTTAAATCAGGAGCCACCAGGCTTTGGGTGGCAGTGATTTTGTAAGACAGAATTCTTAATTGAATTAGTAGCTTTTGACTCAAAGCAAGAACTTTCTGTTACTGTATGTAATGAGGAAAGATGAGAGGAGAACATAAATGGATGAAGAAAGCAAAGCCAGGTTGGTTTGCCAGCCTGTATAGCTGGTGTAAACATACAGGTTTGCCAAGAAACTTTGAGTTGACAGCATCATAGAAATTCATGCAAATAAGTGTTTCATGTCACAACTCAGCATTTAATGCATGAAAATGATGCTGATTTTAGAAAATTAAAGTGTCATTTTATGGACAGAAATATTTAGAGCTGCTGTGTTGTAGCATTCAGTCATGGGAACGTAAGTACAGACTGGCTTCAATATCTTTCCTTCAGAGACCTTGCTCTTCCTGCCAGGTTCCAGGAATGCTGTAACCTCCTTTGCATAACGCTTTTTGCTGCTGAGTCTTTTGTGCATGGAGTTGTGCATGGAATTTCTGGAGCCATTGCCCATCATGGGGAAGGAAATAGATTCTACCTGTCTTCTAGTATATGTTAAACCAGACAGATTTCTGGCTTGAGTTCTGTATTGAAAATTACTTTCACCATTTTCTGCCTTTGCTTTGTTGGATGGCATCTTGTAATCTTCCTGTTTTGATTTTACCTCCCATAAGTGATAACTCCAATTGGACTGTATTCCGTTTAATTTATTACAATAGTGACTCCAGAACAATGGGCTACTGGTGTACATTTTTTTCTCTTTTTTTTTTTTGCTAGTGTTTTTGTTCATAAAGGTTTGCAGATTTTTCTACTATCAGAAGAGAATGGAAAACAATTATTACATAATATTGCATCATACAGTTTTTATGAGAGACCTTACACTAGATTGCTTTATTGTATTAAAAATAGGGTTTTCTCTTTTCTGTTTAGAGATCCCTTTGGAAACAATGTCAGTCATATTTACTGTTCAACAAACAATTGAAAGATCTAGAAGGTCAAAAAGAGAGAGCTTTCCACCTGCTGAAGTTTTCTACTTCATATAACCCTAATAGAGTATATTTCATATTAAATCTAATTTCATTATTGTTGCTACTGTATGCATGCGTTTTTTGTTTGTTTGTTTGTTTGTTTGTTTGTTTTCCCCAAACGAAGAAAGAAGAATTTTTGAAGTTATGTTTGGGTTTTTCCAGTGAAGACCTATCAGATTAACTCTTCCAGTGAGGCCTAGAATCCCTCAGTATAGATATAGTTTTTCCACCCTACACTATCAATAAGATGCAGTCTCATGTAGAAGATACATCCCCCCCCACTCCAAAATCCTAATGCTATTGATTAAAATTTTGCATGAAAGAGGACTTCCATTGGGTTGACAGTCCACCACAGTGGTAAGCCTTAAGCTTCTCTGCTGTGATCAGAAATCAAAGCAGTAATTCTACTGCTAAAATTCCCTTGGGAATAACCATCTTCTGAAATAGAGGCTGATACCACCATAGCTGCTGATGGGCGTTTTTCAGGGCTGAGATTTTTTATGGGCAGAAAGTTTATGATTCCAGGATGCAAGTCAGCTTGTTACAGCTCTTGGGTTATCTGACCAGATCCTGTTTGTGGAAAGAGGAGACGTGTCTCCTGGCATGTAGCAGCAGCAGCTATGTAACACATTCATATGGCTAACAAAAGTAATACTCTCTACTGCATCACCACTGAAAGCTATATCACCATTTTGGTGTTAAAAGACAAATTTCATCTCGTTCTTATACAATGAAGGAGGTGTACCAAACTTGACTTTGAAAGTGGTAGATTTTTTATTTCTCATTGCAGTAGTACAATAACCTTACCAAATCAGTGTCAGAAGAAAAAAGAAAATATCGTCAAAGAGTGTATGAAATGATTGGCCATTTAAAATTGTTATTCTTCTACTATTACAATGTTTTCTTTCCAATTTCTTTTCTTCTTTAAATCTCAGTAAGCATCAAATTCTACTTTTCACAGCTTTAAATTTTTCTGGCTTTCTTAGTTGTGCAGTACTTTTTGAGCACTGCAGTGAGAATTTGATAAGCAAGGACTATTTATTCCATTAATAGCTTACTTTTCAAGAATACAAAATATGTATTAGCATCTGTTGTGTTTGAAATTTATCTGGTCAGAGTTAAATTTTGATCACTTTATTCCTCCTGCATGGCTCTCTATAACCTCAAGAAGCATCTGGGTCATATTAGAATACATTTTATTTCTTTTCCTTGTCAAAGTTAAATCTATAGTTCCAGTTTTGACAAGAGAAAATTTAAAAATGAAGCGTGGAATGTGAAAGCACTGCAGTAAGTGCTTTACATTTCAAGATCAATGTTACTGGCACACAGTCAAAATAATAGAAAGTGCATGTGCGTTTTGTACGGGGAGATTATACTTTTTGGGATAATGTGTTATATTCAGGGTTTTTTTGGATGGAAGAATACACTTAGTTTTCTTATTTCTACATCCAGACACTGGACCACTGCACTTTGTAGAAGGTGTCAGATGTACTAAGTAGGTTTTGGGTTTGTTTGTTTGTTTTTTTTTCCACTGGAGAACAGTCACACTGTTGTTGAGGATTTCTTTTGGAGTGTTTATGGTATGGAAAGGGAAACTTGCACCATAAAAAAAACTGAGGAAGTAATATAATTGGTGGTGTCCTTCAGAAATGCTTACTCTTTATATTAATTCAGAAGTGGAAAGGATTTTTACACCGTATTGGGAAAGTTGATCTATGTTAGTCAGCGGTCAATATATTTGGTGCTTTTTCCTGACAATTTACCACTCTTAGGTATACCTGGAAGACACACACTTTCATTTCTCTTATGTATATGTAAATATAACAGATAGAAACAACACAAAATAAAGAAAATTTATTGTCCTCAAAATTTCTGGATTAAGGACCAAAGCAAATATAGTTGTCATGGACGCTTTTTCTGCTTAATGGGGAGGTTGTATCATATGAATGACTTGGAAATATTTGATTTTTGAAATAAGTTGAAGAAAAATAGAGACCTGAGGGTTTTGCCTCAATTTCCTAGTATATTTTTTAAAAAATCAGTAAGAGCTTGGTAGGAGATTTTTTAATATTTGGCTTTGGATTTGCTCTGGGGAAGAGAAAGATTTTTTTTTTTTTCTTTGCGCTGTGGAATGTTTAATCTTTGCAGAACAGAAGGGACATCTGGCTAGTAAAATTTTGCTACTTCCCTTAGGCTGAAAGGGATATCAACTCTGAAATTAAAAAAAATAAATAAATTTAAAAAAATCCTAGTTTTGATGCAACTACTTAAAAAGTCTCCAGTGTTCTTCAGAGTCAGATTAGTCACAGTTTGGTCTCTGCTTCAAAGATCCCTTCAGAAAGCAAATGTGAACTAAGGCATCACTGAGGATGCTATATGTTCCATTTCCAGTAAACACATCGTAAGTTTTAACACTGCATATATTTCAGCCTCTGATCAGTGTCCTGTGCTAATATGTATCTAAAAACTTGTCCTGTTTTTTCCGAAAATACTCTGCACATACATCCCATGACTGAGAGAAGAGAAGCAGACCTATTTAATTCAGGTGTCTAACTATAAACTTAATGTCTTGTGTTAGCTGTTGCATTTTAATAAACAAGACAGTACCATTTTCTCTCTTTTCCCTTTGCCCTCCTCTAAATACCAGTTCTAAATTTTGCTACAGCAGATAGGAGAGGGTGATAAGGAAGGCGACTCATAACTGAGCAGTAAAAGTGTTAGTTGATCAATGTGTTGACAAGCTGGAATGCTGATGCTGTATTTTGTTCTTAATTTATGTAACTGGAGCCTGTTAGACAACTGGGGTGTTACACATCTGTGTATTTATGGGGCAATTAGCAATTCCCTGCACCTTGTCTGCAGATTCACTTACATTGTGGTGTGGATATTTCTCAGTAGTAGAAAATATGAAAGTCTCTGTAATCTGACTGCAGGCTTTTATTTGCATAATTGTAATTCAGGTTGTTTCTAAACAAGGCCTGAATAAGCAAGTCTTTTTCATTGATTAACTAAGAGCCATTTTAGCCAACTCATTAAGAAATGATCACAGTAATTCCTTCTGCTCTGATTGTCTGCTGCTTCCAGGAGTTACTGCCCAGTCTGGCTGCCAACTATTGCCCCAGATGCGGACTTGTTAAATATTTAATTATCATTAGTGATGCCTGAATGCCATGATGACTAACAGAGGTATCCGAGACATAGAACCTTTTTCACTGAGCTGGGAGGGGCCTTCAGAAGGCATAATACTTTCTCTGTTTGGGGGGCATATGTATCTTAGAGGATCAAGTGCTTAGTCTGTGCCAGTGGCAAACCTGAATCTTAGAACCTTGTTTTTTCTTTTTGTTTCCTTTGGTGACAATAGATTTCTGAGTTTTCCATCATTACGCAAACCAATATAGCAGAAACATCATGATAAATACTCAAACATGAAATTTCAGTCACTGTCAGGTGGAAAGCAGGAGTTTTCAAATGTTTGGCAAAACAAAATAAAATACAGGGATAGCCTACTTCACCAGTATTATCGAAATTTAGTTATGGCTCTCAAGTGGATGATCTCAGTGCCAGTTCAAGTTCTGAATTGTTCAACATGGATTCTCTCTTGCATATGCCAGGTGAGAGGTGTGTCTGCTGGACTCCTTTCCTGTCTCCCTCTTGCTTCAGTCCTCACTAGAAATTCTTTTCTCTCTGTGTGTCTGAATGAAGCCAGTGGGTAAATAGGTGGAAACACATCTGACAGCTTAATGGGTGCTGAGGTATACAGGGTTGCAAGTAGTGAATCAATGCAAAACTCTTGTTGATCACATGAGTTTGTTGCATTATGACTCATCTGCAAAACCAAAGCAATAATAAAGCCAGTACTGGTCGATGTTGTCTCAAAAGCAAAACTTTATTAAATTTCTAAGTTTCAAGGTTTAGGGTTTAATGCTCTTTAATGCCACAAACCATATAAAAAGTATATGTGTATCAAAAGCGGTAGAAACAAAGAATTGTTTTAGTTCTTTTTGAAATGGAAAATAAGACTCATCCTGGGGATAAAACCCTCCCAGGGATTTGAAAAGCTCTAACATCAGAGAAAATTTTAACTAAAGTAAAGCAAAGTCATAAAAGCAGTTCAGCTGGAATTTCTCTAAGCTACAACTTTTTACTTTCTTTCATACCACCAATTGCTTTAAACACCTTATTAACACCCAGCAAAGCAAATACTTAATTTTATGGTGATTTAATTGTTCACTTTATATTTCTGAATAAAGCATCACAAAATCAAGAGAAATAATTTTACCATCTCTGGTAAGGGCAGGTAGGAAGATGAATATTTGTAGAGAATATTAGAGAGATAAATGAATTAATTTACAGCTATATTTTGTAAAGTTCACTGTGTAAACTGAGCTTTCTTTACTTACATATGAAGTGTTAGGGAAAGGAATATTATGCAGATAACAATTGTGTCACCAAACAAAGTCAGTTTATTATGTCTGTGATAAGGTACGGTCCAAAAACATTAACATTTAGAGATTTATATGAAAAAAAAAATCATGCAAATATTTAATATATCATAGGTGAACTTCTTTTTTTATTTTTTTTTAACTAGATAAAAATGCTGTCTTCTAAACAGCTTTTATTTGGTGCATTTAACATCTATTAAATATCTGCATGTTTATTGCTATTCATTTATAGGTCTTTAGAGTACAGAGCATATCTTGTTCCTTGAAAGCATTCTAAGGATTTCACCGGGTACTTGAAGCCCATAGTGGCTCTGACAAATCAAACTACTTTTATTTAGAAGCATAGAACATACAGATATATTTTTGTTTCCCATGTTAACAAATGCAATTATTAGTAATAATAAATAGAGGCTAATGCATTTTTAAAGAAGAAATTGGGATATTATCTGAAAAGTGAACCATAAGTATCTCTAAAATTCCTTGGAACTTTCAAAAATTTCTTTCCTAGGAGGAAAAGAAGAGAGTATGGCAAATGAGAAAGTTTATTTTGGCTTATCTACTGGCTTGGCACGAACAACAATAGCCATCTTCATTAAAAAGAATTAGTTGCAGTGTTTGTGGACAAGGCTTTGAAACTCCAGAAAACCAGGAAGCACCTGGTCCTAATGAATAGGGCAAGGAAGATTCACCCAGGTTGGCACTTTAACAACCTGGTAGTTGCATCTATGAATGTTGTGGGAGTGACAAATATCGCCTGTATCTTCAGGAAGGTTAAGCACCCTCATCTAAGTGCCTGAGAAAGTAGCTGCCTATCTGCTGTAGCTGCTCCTGACTGAGAAGGGGAGTTGGACTAGGTGGACTCAAGAAGTCCCTTCCAACCCCACCCATTCTACCTTTCTGTGATTCTGTGATGAGCAAAACCACACAGTGGTTCATACATCAGAGGCTACTTCAGGGAAATATATGTTTATTTCCACCAAGGCAACAGCTGCCGCCATCTTTTTTCAGTGCAGAGTATTAGCCTTCTAGCTTAGTCTTTGGCCAGTACTCCATTTCTACCTGGAAAAAAAAAAACCAAACTATGTCTTTGCATTGTGTCCTCTAAGAAGGTTAATTCACTAATTTCAGGGAAGTATTTGATTTAGATTGCTCCAGACTAAATGTGTCCATCTTTCTACCCTGAGGCTTGAAGGTATTTCTTTAGTACCAAAGGACTGTGCCCTTAGGTATTATAATATATCTGATTGATTGGCTGCAATCTATAATACTGCAGGTATGACATTATCCTCTCTCCATAATGCTGTTCTTTGTGAGTTCAGCTGAGGTGCAGCTTCATCAGGGACTTCTTTCAGCACTTTGTTTCACTGAGCTTAACCTTAAAAGGGCATTATCGATTTCCTATCTAAACCACAGTTTTGAAACAATAGTTTGTAAATAGATAAATTTATACTTAATATAAAAATAAAATAAATGTCTTGAACTAAGTTATATAAATCACAAACCACCTATCCTCTATACAGTTGCACTTTTACTGTAGCACAGAGAAAGCTCAGACAAAAATCAGAGAAAAACTTCACTTAAATTTCAAGCACAAAACTAAAATAAATCTCTGCTTTTTTTGAAGACTGAGGATATTGAATGAAATAGTTTTTGGAAATACATGTTTAATTTTAATTAACACTGTTTTATCTGACTATTAAAATATTTGAAAGCAGGATGTTAAAGGAAAAGCATAATAAGAATATAAGAATAATAAGAATATATGTTTCCTATTTCTTCTGGGTTTGTCTGGGATAAAGTTAATTTTCACAGGAAGCTGGGAGGGGACACAGCCAGGAGGGCTGACATTCAATTCTTACCTTTTTTTAAAAAAAAAAAATTGTAAATAAGCTTTCAAAGATTGATGAGATTTTGGATTTCATTTTTAAAGTTGTCTATTTCCTGTATTTTTTTGTAATGCTGGGAGATGGGGCATTTATGTATGAAGAACAAAAGAGAGACAAAAGAATACTTACCTGTAGTTTATTAAATTAAAACAAGTACTTGTATGACTGAAATTATAGAAATACATTCACACCAATTAATAGAGGTCCACTTTCCCCACCATATGGGGAAAAAAGGGGTCAGTAATAAGAAGGCTCTAATAATTTATGTTGCTGAGTGTGGGTGTTATACAGATGACAAGACCTGTTTCTCTCCTAATATATTATTTTCTGTCCTCTTAATTTAAAATTTAGAAGGGTAGGAAAGAATCTGAAAGGAAAACTATTTTCACAAATAAGGTTTGCATTTATTTTTCTCATCAAGAAAGATAAGGCTGCAGTAGTGTCAAATAAATTAGCGCTCCATTTCCTCTTGAACTTCTTCATCTGTTGTCTGTGTTCAACCTTAATCACTGAAATTCACTGCAAGCATCTGTTATAAAATTAATCCATTAGTCTTAAATTTGTGAAATGAATGGTTGCACACAAGAAACATGAGTATTTATAAAGATGAAAGTTAGACAAGAATGTTGATTTATCTTTTTAGAGACTGTACACAAAATGACTCGCGGTTGCTTTCAACATCTCTGAGTTTAATCACTGACTTAGCTTGGGAACACTTCCAGATTGACTGAGAAGTGGAAGGTTTTACTTGAGTGAAAGGTTTCATGAATGGTTTTTTGAGATTAGCTATTCACAGACAACTCTGATATTTGGTGAGTTTTCATGAAACACATCTGTTTCTGAACAACAAAAAACATATGACAATTACTTTGGCTGAATTTATTTATAGGTGAATGTACTCTTCAGAAAGAATAACTGTTGAGCCACCTCGGTTGCTGTGATGACCTTTTATTCCCATGCTGTAATGGTGGGCAAAACAAAAGGTTTTAAAGAACAGAAATAGAAGCCCTAGTCTTACTATTTCTAATGTTTTAAAACTGATGAAAGATTTCTTTATTAGTTCATCAATAATAAGAAAAGTGTCATGGGCTCCTAACAGAGCATACCTAGGTAGGGTGAAAGCAAGCCAAAACAAGTTGTAAAAAGAGATAAACTACTAAGTATAAGCTCTGCTTATGATTGAGCATTGGTGTAAGACAAGTATAAATTGGTGATTCCAGAATACTGGAAGGTCTGAGCTGAATGTTCTCACAGTTAAGAAAATCCATGGATTGTCTCTCTGTGCTGCTGTCTCTAGTATTACCTGTTAATATTCATAAGACTAAAGGCTTTAATCTCCTTGGGCAAAACCATTGTCTGTCATGCTTTCCTGAGGAGGCTGCCATGCTCTGAAATTACATAATTCAATACTTTTAGCATGAATCTACTAACATTTCAGAAGATCAAAAATGTAAACATTCACCTGAAAGTACAAGTCAAGTTAGGGATTTCGACAATCTATTATGGAAAGGAATATTAAGGATTAAATACTTCTTAATACTATGGTGAGGGAGACAGAGACATTTCAATCTATTTTATCCAAATCACAATAATTGTCAAGAGAAGACCCACATTTTCAATTTTAAGTGTCTGAGGTTATACACCAAGTTTGTGTTAAGCAATAGTTGTGCCATTATATACAAAATACAGCAGCAAATACCTGCAAGAACTCATTCTATAATACGTCCTTCAGCTAGTTATGTAATCTAGTATATTTTTGTAGTCCTTCTAACAGAAGAAACTATGAGTTATATCAAATTTACTAAAATCAGTCTGAGCAGTAGCAGAAAGTCTTTTACCTGAAGTAGTTGGTATAATTTTTGACAGGTTAGAAAAAACAGAAATACCCTAAGAAGTAAAAAAAAATATTATGTTACAGAGCACATTCATTTTAGTATCCTGTGTTACTTACAAAATTATAAATATGTTTCAGTTGCAGCCTGAGATTTGTCAATATATTACTAATGGTTTGACATGTTGATTAGTTTATCTTTCTCTCTCCCGTCACATATATTTGTTCAGAAAAACACAGGATGGTAGAATGAAGGTTGGTTTCCTGATTCTCCACATGTTAGCATTGAGATCGACAGATTCCTACCAGAAATGAAAATGTTTGTAATTCATCCAAAAATAAAGATTCTAGATCATTGACAAAGTAGGTATACATTCACCATAGTACTTTTCTGAGACAAGACCAACACAACATGATACAAGACAGAACAAAAATAAAGTTAGTGATGTTACTTTGTGATCTGACAATCTTCCAAAAATAAACTTTCTGTTGTCCTGAGGCATTTCATTTCTTAATTTTAACTGATAATTAAACTGTAGATCTGCATTATATATTTACAGAGTAGTACTGTCCTGGATTTGAATCTAACCACAATAAACATGAATTTTTAACCTGTAGTGAAAATTTCATTTTACCTGAATTAACTGTCAAGAGTTCAATGAACCATGGAGCTTTGTGCATTGAGTGAATTATTTTAATTTATATAATTAAAGTTTCAGTCTTTTTTTTTTTTTTTTTTTTAACAATTACCTACCCAATATTATCAAGCATGTTTTTCAGTCAGACACGATAATTTCCCATGTAGACGATGATGGCTCAGTGGCTTGTGTTTGAGTCATAAATTGTCTCCTGTAGCCAATGATGACAAAGCTGACACAATATATATAAGAAGTTGTATATACAACTGGTTTATTTTTTTTGCACTCACACAGCATATTTTTATATTTCTTTTTTTCATTACTTTTTATATAACTCTCACCATTGTACAGCTACACTTTTTCTAGAAGCATGTATCATTTGATTTTGTTATGTTACCAAACTCTATTAAGTAATCACTTTTTTAAATGCTAGAAAGCCAATCACAGAATGGTTGGGATTGGAAGGGACCTTCTAAAGCAGGTTCACAGAGTAGATTGCACAGGAATGCATCCAGGTGGGTTTTGAATGTCTCCAGAGAAGGAGACTCCACAACCTCTCTGGGCAGCCTGTTCCAGTGTTATGTCACCCCCAAAGTAAATAAGTTTTTCCTTATGTTTAGATGGAACTTCCTATGCTTTAGTCTGTGCCCGTTGCCCCTCATCCTATCGTTGGGCACCACTGAAAGGAGTCTGGTCCCATCCTCTTTACATCTACCCTTGAGGTATTTATAAGCATTAATAAGGTCCCCTCTGAGCCTTCTCTTCTCCAGGTTGAACAGACCCAACTCTTCAGTCTCTCCTCATAAGAAAGATGTTTCAGACCTTTGTAGCCCTCCACTAGACTCCCTCCAGTAATTCCTTGTCCTTCTTAAACTGGAGAGCCCAGAACTGGACACAGCACTCCAGATGCAACCTCATCAGGTCAGAGTAGAGGGGGAGGATAACCTCCTTCAACCTGCTGGTCACACCCTTCTTAATGCATCCCAGGATACCATTGGCCTTCTTGGCCACAAGGGCACATCGCTGACTCATGGTCAACCCTCTGTTCAATGCTGCTTTCCAGCAGGTCTGCCCCTAGCCTGTACTGATAACTGGGGTTATTCCTCCCCAGGTGCAGCACCCTACACTTGCCCTTGTTGAACTTCATTAGGTTCTTCTCTGCCCAGTCCCCGAGCCTGTCCAGGTCTCCCTGGATGGCAGCACAACCTTCTGGTGTGTCAGTCCTTCCTTCCAGTTTGTTATCATCACCAACTTGCTGAGGGTGCACTCAGTCTCTTCCTCCAGGTCATTGATGAACAGGTTGAACAGGACTGGACCTAATACTGACCTCTGGGGAACCCCACTAACTAGAGGCCTTCACCCAGACTTTGCACTGTTGATCACAACCCTCTGAGTTCTGTCATCCAGCCACTTCATGATCCATCTCATCATGCATTCATCCAGCCCACACTTCCTGAGCTTGCTGATGAGGATGTTGTGAGACAGTGTGAAAAGCCTTGCAAGTCAAGGTAGACAACATCCAGTACTTATTATTAAAGCATGTCTGTGGAGCTATAATACATTTATTATTGTAATGCTTAGAAATGCCAAACATAATTATACTCTTCTCCAACATCAGGCACTTCGTAAATACTTTTATCGGATACTGGTATATGACCTGTTTCTTGTGCTGTAATATATCTTTTTAGCAAACTTCCTATGAATTTGCTAGAAGAATAGTCATACTCAAAGATCAGGGACATCATTCTCATCTCACTTTGGATTTATGCCAGTAAAAACTCAATAGAGTATTCCAGATCAATATTGCCATCATTCCATATGTCTATAGTCATAACTGAAATTGGAATTGAACTCTTAACTCAGTATAGGAAATACTGCTCTGCAAATAACCATTGAATAAAGAGAGTGGCTTTGGCAGTCAAATCTAAAAATCCTAGTCTTAACCAAACTCGTATTTTTCTTGCCAAGTTGAATAATTAGTTACTTTGTATCCAGCACAATATTTGACATGAAATATTAGGATTTGGGGACTTTCATAATAGAATTTAACAAAGGAGAGCTGAAATCACCTTATTGGAAGAAAAAGGCTGTCCTCTGTTTGTTGTCCAGTAGTTCAGTCCGTGCAGTTCTCCCCTAGGTGATGACATATGTCTTCCAGAAATACTAAGATTCATCTTCCATTTCTGTGTTTTCTTCCTATATTTCTCTCAGTTTATCAGAGTACACTCATCACTAAGCTCCAGAATATTTGGGGTTGGCATAGGTTATTTGTTTTCTGTTCCTCCTGTTCATTGCCAACTTCATATGGACAACCACTGAAGTAGGGACTAAGATTCAGATGTTCAACTTCATGAGGGGTCAATCTATACAGCTAGAGAGCCATTCTAGGTTTCTACATCTTATTGTGTCCCGCAGAAAGGGAGAAAAAGGAGTGACTGTTTTGGATAATGTTTATACCCCAGTAAGTCAGATGTTTTCTTAGCAGGTAGAAACACAGATTTTTTTTTTTTTATTATTATTTTTTTTTTTATTATTTTATTTTTTTTTCTGCCCCTGAGAGTTGCCTGGCATGGATTCCAGATGTTATATTTGCAAAATGGGTTTTGTGGCTGCAGAGGTGGGACTTACTCAATCACACTGTTGAAACTTTTCCAACTTGAAACATGGAGAGACTGAGAATTACTCTCCTTGGTAGTTTGAGGTTTCTAATCTGTTCGCTTGTAAACTTCCTACTAACCTCTAATTTGTTGTTACCAATTAGATCCTACCTTAACTAAAAAAAGATGAGGTGGAAAAAAGAATTATTGTTATTGCCAAGGTGTCTAGATAGATTGTGAAGCTCAGGGAACTTCAGCTCACAGAGATATATGGAGATCTAGAGTCTAATCAATTGGGAATTCTTTAACTAAATGCCTCCAAGAATATCAGCCTAACCGATTTGTGTAAGATCAGAGAAAGAAAACATATCAAGGTGAGAGATGAACTGAGGTTTTCCATATCCTTTGCCATTCCTTTAACCACAAGATATGTTATCGCAAACGCATTAGCAGTTAATTTTAATACATACTGACAGCATAAACATTTTTTTCTGTTGGTGTATTTTCTTGTTTCAAGAAATTGCAGAGAAGTGATGTTAGACAGTCAGCTATTGCAGCATATCCACAGTTGCAGATCTTAGTTGGCTTTCTAGCTGTCATGGATTGATCATTTTACAGTACTGCCAAGTTTTTTCAAACCTCTTCACAGGTAGGAAGATGGTTGCTCTACATTACCTGTTGCTTCACATAAGCAAAAGCATTCTCTGTGTTGCTATAAATTAATGATTCAGGTGGCTGCAGAGATGTTTCTGCCATCAGTGAATAATAGATACTTTGTCAGTAAGCAAATGCCCTCCATTCATGCAGGTGCAATTATCAGCTTTGCTGAACTGAAGACAGTTTTGAGTGCTTCATGGAGCTTTACTGTTTCTTGATTGTCTGCAGCTGACAGAAGTGCATCTGCAGTCTGATCCAAGTAGATGCTGCACTGGTTTTGGCTGGGATAGACTTAGTTTCCTTCATAGTAGCTTGTATGGTGTTCTGGTTTGGATTTGTGATGGAAACAGTGTTGATGTTCTCCTTATTGTTGAAGAGTGCTTACGCAGCTTCAAGGCCTTTTCTGCTTCTCACACCACTCCACCAGCTAGGAGGCTGCGGGTACGAAAGAAATTGGAGAAATTGGACACAGCTGGGACAGTTGACCCCGACTGAACAAAGGCATATCATATACCATATGACATCATGCTCAGCAATAAAACTGGGGGAGAAGAAGGAGGAAAGGGGGAACATCTGGGGTGATGGTGTTTGTCTTTCCAAGTAACCATTATACATGATGGACCTGGCTTCCCTGGAGATGGCTAAACATGTGCCTGCCTATGGGAAGTGGTGAATTAATCCCTTGTTTTACTCTACTTGTGTGTGCAGCTTTTACTTTAGGCTGTTATGGTCTCAGCCCATGACTTTTCTGATGGTTACCCTTCTGATTCTCTTCCCTATCCCACTGCAGGGCAAGCAAGTGGCTGGGAGGGGGTGAGCTGCCTGCTAGGATTAAACTGTGACAAGATCAAATATCATTTAAAGTTTCCTTTCGAAGACTTCTCTAAAACAGACCTTATGTGCATAGTAGTTATTGCAGAAGATGTACGGCTGTCCTGTCTAGAAGGGATAATCTTTGCCAAACTTGGTGAGGTGACCTGTGTCTGCAGTGCCATGGCTCTCTTTGGTTAAGGGTTATTGCAGCAGCAATGGCATGCGTAAGTTTTGCTATTTTGAAAACATTCCTTTGCTTAGATTGTTTAGATTAATGGCAGTATAATCCATCCAGGTCAGTACCCAAACTATTGGAGGAGCACCATTTATGCCATATTTTGTTATTCTCAATAATAATCTCAGTAATGATATTTAATTTATCATTTGCATTTCATGAGTTTCTAAGCCTGCAGTTTTGGGGACAGGGTAAATATGAACAAGATTTCTTAATTATCATGTTTAAACAGATTGTCCATGCTTGCTGCTGGGTCACTTCACTTTTTCAAACTGAGGAAATGAAGAAATGTAGTCCCAGTGTATAAAAGCTTGTGTGGGGGTAAGTTTATACAGGCTCTCCCACTGTAGCTTTCTTTATGAGTTAATTAAGTCACACATAAAGGTACTTGAATCCATATAAAACAGTCTGAAGAAATGACCAGCAATAGCTAATCTTGAAAAATAGCCTTCTTTACTTCCATATTATATGGGGAAGAGATGCACTGAGAGTGCATGTTTGTGCACAACTATTACTTGATTAGTATCTCTTTATGAGCACCAGAGGAAATAATTCCTTCAAAAAAATTCAGGAAATATAGTACCTTCCTTGTGGCTAAATGTTCTGACTGAATTTCTAAATCCTTATCTCCTAGTCCTCATAGCAGTTTTCTGGGCAGAGGTATAGAGGGTGTTAGATTTAAATGTTTAAGGAGTATATGACAACATAAATGCATCAAGACAAGTTTAGATACCCTGGCTGGAAGACTAAAACATATCTTAAAAAGAAAATGCAAAACAATAAACATAGACTAAATATCAGTCTTAACCTTTGACTTGCTGTACAAGTTCCATCTGTGTTGTTAAATATATTCTACCAGGCCACTTCCACCACGCTTCCTTCAAAACCAGCAATAAAATGCTGGGGAAGAAGAGGTGGCAAGGGGAGAACCTCTGCCTCAGTTTCCTTTTGCTCAGATATTACACACCAGAAAGCTGGAGCCGTTCTCCTGAGTGCCAAAGTACTGGATTCTCAATTATTGGCTTCTAACTGCCTTTAAAAAAAAATTAAAAATATATATTTTCATGGTGAATGCTTTTGTAGCTGATAAGGGCATCTGTGCTGCAACCCTGTACTGCAACATCTATTAGCCTTCCATTTTTCTCTGACCCTCCACTTCATCAGCTTTTTGAAGCTGTAGGGAATGAAGCAAGCAATGACATTGCTGTTTCCTGACTCTGCAGCATGCGTTCTGGAAGGCAGTCCAGGATGCTGACAGAAAAGGGGTTAAAGTGCTCTGTGTTTTGCACTTGGCTACTAACCTTCCAGCCGAGAGGGAATTGTTCTCCTTTCATTGACGTCCTTCAATCTCTTTGCATTACTTTTGGTGCTGTATAACATTTTAAAAGCTCCCTGACTGACAGCTGTGGCCGGAGGCAGAGCTCTGCTGGGAGAACTGTAATGTACACAAACTCCTCAGCAAAGAGCATTGGTATAACAGTTAGATTGAAAACATAGTGAATCAGACTATCCCACCACTTCATTATGTTGTTTGCTTCCAGCACCCATCAATGGCTAGGCAATTTAAAAGGATACTTGCAGGTTTTGTTTGTTTGTTTACCTATCCCCATCCTACCCCCTCCACTCCCTCCCTCCTCCCCGTCCCATGTTTTGTGGTCACTATGATTTTGGCATAAAAACTAGGCATGCAGCCTGCAATCATGGATCAAGAGAGGCACAGGAGTTTGGAAGTTTTGGAACTGAATTATGGATGAAAACAGTCTGAACCTGATGTTACATACTGTTGAAAACTTGGAAAGGGAGAAGTACAAAAATTCATGTGAGCTGTTAAATAAATTAAGCTGATAATACATACTAAATTTGTTAATATTGAGTGCAGTTCTCTGGTATGGTAGAGTCCTGTCTTACAGTTTCTTTGCTGGAATAAAATCCATAGAATACAAATGATAAAAAAAGTGAGAAATTTGTACCCATTGTACCTAAGAATATTCTGCTCTAGATGAAAAAAAAAATTGAAATGTCTTGAGCACAACTTAGAAAAACTTTTTTTCTTTTAAAAGATCATGAGCAGATAGTTCTTCCCTCATTTTTAATCCTTTCTGAAGGTAGAATTAAAACACTCGCTTGCAGTAGATACCATTTTGCCACTTCTTAAACTTTCTTTTTCATTAGTACCTGAATTAGACAATTATTTATTATATATTTATTAGTGCCTTTCTAATCAGAACAGAAAATGTTGCCTGAAATTTAGAGTACGAAGTCCAGTATTTTCCTAGGGTATTGTTATTTTTTATTCGTCAAAACTTTTTGAGTTTTGTGGGCTCACAATTATAAATCCTTTCTGTTTAGATACTTCAGCATGTACCTAACAAATAAGAATTTCTATGTTGTTTATTGTTACAAATAGTAATAATATTATTAATAAGGAAAATATAACTTTTGGCAGTGTTGGAAAATGAAAAATATATGTGGTTAGGCACTTTACTATTTCTTCTTTTCTGAGGTCCATATTGTGTCATTGATTTTTAAGCAGAACACTTTTTATTGATTTGGTAGAAACTTCTGCTTAAAAATCAATGACACAATATGGCTGTTACAAAGTGGTGAATTCCATAGTGATATAAATTGTATTTTTGTTTTTAAAATGAAAATGGATCCATCTTAAATCCTACAAGTAATATTTCTTGTACTTGACAACCACAAAGGAGTAGAGTAGTCTGGCACTTATTTCCTAAATTGTAGGTCTTAATGAGACAAGATTACAAATGTATTCTGAAATCTTCAATCCACAGTGGGATTTCAATTTTGTTAGCATAGGACTGTGGTTTATGGAAATGCTAGTTGTCAAAAACAACTTCAATCCCCTTCTAATCATGTTAGTGCAATGTGCAGCCTGCCAGTCATTCACCCCTAATGAAGAAGAGCCATGGAAAGGGAAAGTGTATTCGTTGAACAGATGTCCTGGGCCTTATGAAAGTGTAAGGGTTCGGCTTTAACACCTGCATCAGGACCAGTATAGGAAAGGATATGTTCATGAAAGCCATTAAGCCTTCTCTCTGTTAGAAGAAAGCTTTGAAGACTGGGGAAAAATAAACACTAATATTTTCATGTTGACTCAGTACTTGCTGCTGCCCACCCAAATATCAATGTAGATGTTGTGTTTTTGTTTATTGTCTAATTCTAAATTCTCAGATAGCTCCTTTATTTCAGAACATATACCATAGAAATAGCAGTCTTCACAGTGTCTTTATTGTGGCTAGGTTACAACATTTTTAAATGGTATGAGTGCTAAGTTTCACCAGATTTTATTGCTGCTGAATTTGGCACAAAGGTGGAAATGACAACTAGAGTGACATTTTATTGAAATTGTTTTGTACTCCATAATATTTAAATATTTATACCCCTTATATTTAAATATTTACATCCTTTAGCACTGTGATTTTATTGATCGCAGGCATTGAACCAGAGTATTTCATAAATGCAAAAATAAAGCACCTCTGTTAATTATACTGTGACTGGAAAACATGATATATTTTCCTATCTGTCTTTCTGTTAGAATGGCCTGTGCTGGTATAAACAGAGCAGTGTGAGAGCATAACACTACTCTTAGTTGTTCTGTTTTCTTTTCTTTTTTCTTTTCTTTTCTTTTCTTTTCTTTTCTTTTCTTTTCTTTTCTTTTCTTTTCTTTTCTTTTCTTTTCTTTTCTTTTCTTTTCTTTTCTTTTCTTTTCTTTTCTTTTCTTTTCTTTTCTTTTCTTTTCTTTTCTTTTCTTTTCTTTTCTTTTCTTTTCTTTTCTTCTTTTCTTTTCTTTTCTTTTCTTTTCTTTTCTTTTCTTTTCTTTTCTTTTCTTTTCTTTTCTTTTCTTTTCTTTTCTTTTCTTTTCTTTTCTTCTTTTCTTTTCTTTTCTTTTCTTTGCTGATGGCATTTGGCTACTACAAGGATCACCACAGTTTTAATTGTCACCTTGATGTGATAGTTCTGTCTCAGCCCTGTAGTTCATTAGCACTGATTTATTTTTAATCTGTGTACCTGACATTTGTCAGTATAAATGAATGTCACTGTCTTATCTTACTGGCTTCTTTATTTTTTCGTTTTCTACACCGACTGCAGTTCTATCATTTTCTCCATATATCAGGACTGAATTTTTTAATGTACTTTTCACAATAGTCCTGAAGAACAAAACAGCTATCATTTAGACACAAGTCTTGTCAGGAGAAGAGAATGCCAGCCATGGACTTCTTGCTGCGCCTTGGCAGCTTTGCGGCATTTAGCTGTATGGGCACTATTTCCCATTTTGTATTCCTCATTGAATTCATATGAACCTATACTCCAAAGTCCCAGGTTCAGTATAAATTTTGTTCAAGTCCACACACAGACAGAAGGGGAGGCTTCCAAGAGACAAAAAACTAAGCATTCCTGCTCTGGATAGTAGGATGGAAGAGTGGGTCCTCTCTGCCCCAGTATTTTCCATGTGAATCCAGAGTAAATATTTTTGACATCACTGATGGGTAACTGTTTTTCCTGATAACTGGGTCATAATGCAAAGGCTACAGCCCTGTCCTCAGACAAAGGTAATGCTAACCAGAGCAAGAATGAGCTATTCCTGCAATAACTGCACAATGTTCTATAGCAGCTCAGTACTATCAAAATCTTTAAAAGCTGTAGCCTTTTTCTCTGTCTCTAGAAACTAACTGGGTGTGAGAATTTTGATGAACGCTTCAATGTAGTTTTATGTAATTTGATGTTGCCATGTAAATCTCTTTTATAGGTCCCTTTAGATGGAATTTAATGCGGCAAAAACCTTGTCATCAGAAGGATTAATGCCTGCATTAGCATTTCCGCAATAAAATCAGAAGCTAAGTGGTGGAGGCCACAGACACCTCAAACCTGGATTCCTCTGCTCTGCATTAAGTGCTGGAGATTTTATTACTTGCTGTAGGGAAGCCGTTGCCAATGCTCACAAGGAACTGCTTATCCCTGCTTCTCTGGGTCCTGTTTGATGGAGGTCTCCTAACGCCACTACATCCACAACCACAACAGAATTTAGAAGCAGAGCCAAGAGAAAATGTTGTCCAAGTGCCAGGGAGGAGATCATCTGCCCAGCGAGTCAAACGAGGCTGGGTGTGGAATCAATTTTTTGTACTGGAGGAGTACATGGGCTCTGAACCTCAGTATGTGGGAAAGGTAATTTTTTTCTCTTTCTTTTAAACTTAAAAGAACACAGATAAATAGTAAAATGTGCTATAAATGTGTACTTGTTTCTGATAGGGTGAACCTTCTTCAACCGGCTAGAGTTCCCTCTGTTCATACTCTTCATCATTCAGCCTCTCATATAGCCACTCTAGACCTTACTAATATTTTTAATGCAGAAGTTTATAACATTTACTTTCTACCTTTGTATATTTATTTCCTTATCCTTGGCTTTGTAATAAAACAAACAAAAAAATGAATTCTGAGATAAATTTGTGAAACACAAATAACTTTAATTGAATCTACTGTAATAGTGCATAGTTGATGTTTAGCAGTGAATGTCAGACTGACATCAGAGAAAAGATTTAAACCAGAAATCTCTAGTCCACAATGCACAGTCATTTCTGTGATTGGTATGGTTACTTCAAATCAGTTTTCAGCTAATGAAGACACCTGCTTTTTGCTCTGTTATGCCTCAGTATCTTTTGCTTTTAGTTCTGATTGTTCAGATTGTTTTCAAGTATTGCTAGTATGTTTTATTGCTTCATAATTAAAAATCTTGCTTCATAGTTAAAACTCTGTGTACAGTTATGCACACTCACACATGTAGAGAATTTCTGCAAATTCTCTCTCTCATTATATGACCACTGTTTCTGTAATAGGACATAAGTAATTTGATAGCCGACTGTTCAAGGGGTGTGTGTGGGAATTTAGATAATAGAATTTTCAGAAAGGAATGCTGAAAATGAGAGCTGAAAAAAATAGTAGCACAGTATATCATTGCATGCTATGTATGATTTCCAGTTTAATGCTCAGTGAAAATAAGAGATCAGGGATTCATTTCCTGGGTTGCCAAATGCCACTTCCCTAGGCAGCAAGATTCCAGTTCACCACTCATAAAAATGGGGCATCATACTTTGGTTTCTACTTTAATAACATGTTTTAACTTTTTTAATGTAAAAACTGGGAATGTGCTGTGTATTTTTCTAAACATAAATAAAATTCACAGAAAATTAATTTTACCTCCTACTCTTCCAGGAAGCTATTCTGAGTAGAGATTGTATTTTAAAAAATAATAATAAAAAAAAGTAGATTATTTGATAAACCAGCCACAAATGCAAAAATATACTTACATATTACACATGTCAGCACTAGTATTAAGCACTAAAACTTATTAGTCAAAACCATTTACAAAGCAGTATGTTTATATCACAAAGATAGCATAATGAGTTTATTTTACAGTCTGAAGAGAGAGGGGTCACATAATGAAAAATTGCATCTTTGTGATATCTGGTTGATATAAATTGCACTTTCTCTAATGTATGTCTTTGTTTTGGCCATTCACAGAAGAAAACAAGGACCCTGATCACATTCAATGTTGTAGCACAGGCAACATGATTGCTGTACTTTTTACCTTGATAGTCAGAGATGGTATTGCTGCACCACTGTAATTCATTAGTCTTTATTCCTTTATGTAGGATAGTCTGGGCAGCCATTTAGAATCACTTCTAAGCTGCCAAAATAGTATTATTTCTTGCACAAAATTGACTATTATTTATGCATTTGAATTTGAGGTTAGAAGCGACTTCAGAACTAGTGGGATATCTTAATTAAAAGTAATAGTTATTATGTCATAGATTTAGCTGGCATGTTTTTAACTATTAAGACTTTTTTTGTCTGTTACAAATTGCAAAAATGACACTTTTCAGGTATGAGGAAAGGTCTAGTTGCAGTGTAGCATACACAATAGTAATGTTTATCGATAGGATAACATATATTAATACCACCGATACTTAATAAATAAATTAAATACAGGAGGATCTTGGTGGTGAAGTATAAAGTAAATTAAGATTTTTTTTAGTTAGTACATCAGTAAAATTGCTTCCAGGATCATGCAGTTCATTCCAGATCCCATTTTTTAAACAATATTAATTACCTGTTAAGCATTAATTTGATGTTTATTATAACTTCTTTTGTCTATATTAATGATTTCCTTCAACCTGCCTGAAAAAAGAACCTGATAGCTTTTGCATATGTCCTGTTTGCCTAATGTCTTAAAAAAAGCTCTCCAAGAAGGTAGAACACTAAATGGAAGTTCTTTACAGAAACAGTGCCTTTAAATCCAGATAGTGAAAGCCATGTCTAATATAAATTCAAACCACTGTCAACATACTGAAATACACTCAACAATGGCTAATCAATATTTTTAGATCTTAGGCAATTTTTAGAAATCATGGAAATTTTTTGAGGTATGAGATGGAATTGAGTTCTTGCCTGATTGCAGAAATAAATCTGTTTTATACTTAAAACCATCTATTTTCAAAGTAATTCTTTGTAATTTTACTGTCTTATACTTTGAAGTGATATTAAGTATATTATAAAGTGAAGGATATTTCATGTGACCCAGCATTACAGGGTTTTTCAGCTGCTTCTTTCAGACATGATAGCCTGATACAATATAGTGACATGTGCGTTGGCATTTATATTACTTGTTATAGAACTGCTGCACCAATAATGTCATGGTAATTTATAAATAAGAGTTTAATGTGTCTATTAAATCAGCTGACAATTTCACTAAACAGTTAGGGGTGAATAGTTAATTTTGGAAGCCAGCTGCAGATTTATAGCAAAATGTCATGTGTTACTGGCCAACACACTTAGTTCATTTTATGTATCTTTTTAGAAGACTATCTCAAGAAGTGTTAGGTTGCAAATTAAAATATAGTTTAGAAACTGGTGAGGATTAGTTTAGCTCACAGAGATCTTGAAATAGTGCTTCATATTGACACATTAAAAGCCATTTAACCTGAATATTAAATCAGAGGTTGGAAATTCTCTCCTTGCGTAATATGGAAGAGCTATAAAAATTCAACAGATTACCAAACAAAAGATAGCTCCCTTTAGTAGAGATCCATGTAAGCAGACCCAAGGTAAAAAGCAAAATTGGTATGTGACCCATACAAATGAAAATGATGCTGGAAGTCTTGCTGTAAAATAAGACTCGCTTGTGAACTTAGTTTGCTGTGCTTTATGTGTTTTCCTGATACTGTGAAGCTCCAAAAGGCCATGCAAAGCAACACATGTATGGATTAAGACAAAAAAGCTCACCACGATTCTATTTTTTTGTTGTTGTTTTTGGTGCTAAAGTTCAGTTCTCACTGTGTGGTGACAGAAATCAACAGGTCCTTGAACATGGCCATGTCCCAACAAGGCTGCAGTTTTAATTGCCCTTACCCAGGGGTAGCTCAAGGGGTGTAACTCCACCAGAACATTATAAACCTTACTGTAACCTTTTTTAATTGTCATGTTTCAGCAGCGGCATGAAGAAACAGCATAATAAAAGGAAACTTCAAGAGAACAAAATAGAACAATATAGGTTATTAATTATCAACTAATCATCAACTTAATTATTAACTGTTATACTAAAAAAAGTTTTAGTTGTTATACATACAGTATGCTTCCATTTATATAAGTGTGTCCTTGCATTCCTAGTGTGCAAATGCATTACATCTTTCCAATGTTATAAACCTGCAGTTGCTCTTAGTAAGGATATTTGTTGGTTGTCCTCAGGTTGTGAGACAGACATGTGGCAAATGGTGCTGAATGCAGACTGGGTGCATAGGGAGAGATTGCAAAGTCCTCTTTGGAGTAATGGCCATTTTTTCTTCTGTTTTCCAGTGTGCAACAACTAAATATTCTCAGATTGCCAGATATTATCCTGCTAATGGATAACCTATATGTTTTGCATTATCTTAGTCTTTAAATCTGCATTACATTATAAATGCTCACATACAAATGACTACTTTTTTTGTTATAATCTTCACTAGATGAAAAATCTAGTATCACAAGTGCCCTATGACAGTACAAGGTACATGTAAAAATACAGTATTTTTCATCTGACTTAGTCCTGAGAAAGCCTCGTCATCTTCCGTGGTTTCCCCACACATCAAGGCAGAAACAGTGTTGATTGGGAGGAAGCAGAGCTCTATATCCGCAACTAGAACTGAGTGCTTTTCTGAAACCTCGGAATTTATCCTCTGCATCTGAAATATGGACATAGAATTTGTTTATGCATTTTATAGTGGACAGTTTTTAATATAATGAAATTAATCTTGACCACCTATCATCAGGCTTAAATCAATGACTCTTTCTGAAGGCACACTCAGATTTTATGATTATTTTCCTTTTCAGAGGAGTGTCTGGGTGACAGGGCAGTCTGTGAAGGAAATTGTGCAACTGCTTGTGGAGAATCTGTTCTCAGACAAACAAATCTACAGTACCATGACTACCATTTTGGTGTCATTCTCAAGTACTGGGTTAACTTGAAGGAAAAAATAAAATTAAAGGAAAATAAATATGTGCAGTAATTTTGAAAGCTAATGTCCTTTGAAGGGAAAAAAAAAATAAACTTAAGTTTCTGCTCATAACTGTACCCTAATTAATCTGATTTTTTCTAAAAAATTACATTTCTACTAGATTTCTGCTGAGGCGGTCAAAATAATATTTCATTTAAGGCTGTCATAAGGGTTTTTTCTAGCTTATCAGGTTCTGTGCCCACAACTGACATAGCAGTATTAGAGAGAGACCTGTATATAATTTCCATTAGACGTTTACACATCTTTGCCATCTTTGAAGAAATGATAGTTGTTTCAGGGACCAATGCTGGTAATGTGTTACTTGATTCCCATGATGCAGGACATCACAATTACTAATTTCTGGATGATTCTAATATGAAGGATCTTCCAAATAGTATTTATGAGAATGAACTTGTTCAATACATCTTTAACGCACAGGAATTCATATACCCACCTGTCTACAGACATCACAGTGAAATTCTTGTTGGGACTTAGTGGTCTTTAGATGATAATTTAAAGTGTGATCAGGCATGATCACATTAGCCTGGCTTACTAAACTGACTGACTGAGTTTTTACCATGCATATATTCAAGCAAAAACATTGTCACAATTCATTACAGGTAAGAAAATTGACGAGGAGAAATGAAATAGTAAAGAGAGTGTGAGAAGAATCACAACTGGAGTCAGAACTCTAGACTTCTTATCTTGCTGTGTTGAGCTGAGACCTTTGTCTCTCTCACTTATGTCTAGCTGGTGAAGAAAGAGATGACTTTAAAAGCTTTGCATCCTGTATATTGCATAAAGCATGTGAGACACAAAGTAATTTTGACTGCTGCCTGTGAAAGTGTGAGAAGGAAGTGGAAATGCAAAATCCCTATGAGCAAGTCAGAGATGCAGTTAATGTTTATTTTTGCAAGCTAATCTTTTTACAAGGTGTATAAAGACCTAGTGCCATCATCACATGTTGTAATGATGAGCAACTCACAGGCAACAGAACATTTCTTATTGATCTAATGACCTCACTGTTTTATTGATTTACTTAGCTCATAACAGCAAAATACTGATAGTAGCAACACCTTTTGCTTATGGTCCTTGCATTGAAGAAAATTATATGAGGTATTTGGAGACGAAACAAAGATGAGAACTATGTTTTCATTGATTGCATGGGAGAGGAGAAAGAGTGAGTTCAGGACGAAGAGAAATCAAAATAAAAAGGAAAGATGTTCTTGAGCTGCAACTCACATTTTAGGGTAGAAGGTTGGAGTCATTGTTCTGGACTGCTAAGGAGGTCGCAAGGTGAAATAGTTCAAAATCTCAAACACAGCAGGCTGTATTGCCTGAGAATTCAGTGATCAGCACAGGAGACTGAAAGCCTGCAGAGACAGTCCTGTTTCCATGAAATCACTGTCTCTCACAAGACCTCTGGACACAGCTGAGTGGATGGTCCTAATGATGTTTGCATGTGTCTGAAGTTTGTGTTGCCTACACAGATGGAGAAATACAAATGAGCTTACAGAAATTAAACTGCTAAGGGAAAGCTGTATATCTATGGTAGTTTTGTTTGGCATGTTTTTTGTATAAATGGCTTCATCTGGGCAGGAAGTTCATTTGAACCAGGAAATATGTGAAAGGATAATTTAAAAAAAAATTTATAAAATATTTTTAAGGACTTAGGTAGATGGAAAAAAACCCCAAAACATAGTGTCCTCTTTTAATCCAAGAGAACTGGAAAATTTTCAATTTGTTTGATCTAAATCTGGATTTTGGCTGAGAATTGCTGACTCACCTTGCAGCCTTGGGCATAGTGTTTCTAATACTCTGATTGGACACCGGGATGTATTATGTGTGCTTGCAACTCAAAACTGAATTTAGACCTGGTGAAACATTAGATTATCAATTGCAATTGAAATGAAAAAGAAACTACTTGAGATCACAAGATCTCCTTTTTGGAAGCATGTGCCATTTTTTTCTCTCTCACCCACCTCCATGACGCAGAGGCTGTAAATGACCAGACTCTTCTCCTTCTAAAGATAATCATCCCCTATTCTTTCTGTCTCCCTGTGCCTGATATCCACTCTGCTGCAAATGCTACAATTGCTCTGTTCCTTACAGAGGTTCTGTTACGTATCCAATTAAATTCTGAGCAATGAACCTACCGTATTTTGTAAGTTAACTTTGAGCTCCACAGCTTCTCTTCTGATTTGAGATAGGCCTTTTGTACCCAAAAGCTTGCTTACATTTTCAGTGTGTTAGTGGAAGTCTGATGAATTAAATTGCTGTCATAAATGATCCTTGTATTTCATGCATATTAATTCATGTGTAAAACAGAGTAAATGATATTTTTCTACCTGGGAAGGAGAAACATACATACAAACAAACAAACAAAAAAGAACAACACAAATACAAAACAAAAAAAAAAAAACAAAAACAAACAAAATGCAAACCTGTGTAAAATCCAGCATGACTGAAAAGTCAAAAAAGATTAAATAAAGAAGCGTGGAATGTGACAAGAGGAAATAATATTACCTAAAAATGTAAAAATATTATTCAGATGTCCCAATAATGGAAAATATTTTTGTTATAGGAACTCAATTGTGTAATTCTCTCTCTGTTGCCACTTGTTCCTGAACATTTACTGAGTCTAAACATTAAATCAGAAAATCCAAAATAATCCAATAATTTTACAAAGTCATTTAAAAAACAGAGATTATGCTGTTTCTAAGGGTAGAAGATGAACTCAAGCATAAAAGCAATCTGGTTGAAAATTTCCCTTTTCCTTCCAGGGTTATTTTTAAACTGATACAGAAGCACACGTTGTAGGACCACTACACAGCAGTGATATATATGTTATAGTGCTATATAGGTAAGAGAGGATAACTAATGAGAAAGGAGCTTGACACTTTGGGTGACATTTCCCTTCTCCACACAGCCCAGGGGCTGATATGGTAGATGAAAAAAAGGTGGAGAAAAGGTGAAAGACATAATAATGAAGGAAGAAAATGTCCACCAGCATTGATACAGCTGAAAGTAAACTTCATATAGTTTTAATTATTTGTTACTAGCTTAGATTTATTTTTCTTCTGACAAAGGTTTTGTTTCATAAATGCATTTAAGAAAACAACAACAACAACAACAACACCTTGTTGATTCTTGCTGTGCTACAAAATGTAAAAATAGTAGAAAGAGCTGCCCCTCAAACATGGCATTGTAGTGTTCAAGCTGTTTTCTTGCTTCACTAACATTTTCCATCAGCTAAGTAAATGATTACATTATTCTTCCTCTAAGTTCACATACTTGCACTTCATTGTATTCTGAAATTATTTGCTTCAGTGATGGTTGCCAAAATGTTATTGATTATGCTATAACGTTAGCTTAAATAGTAAAAAAAATGCATCGGAAGTACAATGGTTTTTGTCTAAACAGATCTGTGCAGTAGTTGTTCTTCTATTTAAAAAAAGAGAAAAAAATGTGTTGAGAGAACAAAGCCAAGCTTGGAAAAAACTCCTGTCTTCTACACCAGCTTTAATTACAGAGATTATTTCCTTGTGTACATTGTATTTATTTCAACTGTCAGTCCCTGAACATGTAAGCTAGAGTTGCTATTGATAATTTTGAACTACTGCTATTACAACCTTGCTACTGCTTGCCAAAAAAAATAGATTTTCAATAACGGATTATTCACTCCTAGTGTCATGAAAATACTTAACTGAACACTAAAAAAAATATGACTGTTTTATCTTGGACACTATTGTGCTGTATTTAGTATCAATAAGGATTTAGACTTGGGCCTACATTGCTTATCATGATTGTAAATGATCTGGAAAATGCTGTGAATATCCAGGTAACAGAGTTTACTATTCAGATTAAACTGTTTGAGTTAGTAAAGACAAAGGCCTAACGGGGGGTGGGGGAAAGGAGAGACAACAACAAAAACAACAAAACAAACAGGAAAACTACCTTATGAAAAGTGATTAAAGTAAAAATGAAATTTGATATAAAGTGGCACAGGAGAAGGGAAATAATTCTAACTTCATTAATAAAATGTTGTGGTCTGAGGAAACCATAATCTCTCTCAAATGAGATCTTGTTTTAGAATATCTCCATGCACATTTGTTCACTGTGCAGTGAGTGCACAGAAAACAAATGGGATATTGAAAAATTTTAGCAGAGGCAGAAGAAAATAAATGTCATTAAGCTTTGTATCTAAATTCCTAATGAGTCTGTATCTTCCAAACTGTGTGAATTATTTATCTCATGTCTCAAAGAGGACATGTCTTCCAAAGAAGTGGGAAAAGTACAGAGAAGGATACAAAGGCAATCAGCATATTTGGACTGACTCCTTGGTGAGCAACAACTAAGTAGGATTCCTTAGCCTGGAAAAGAGATAAAGAGGAGGAGATATGATAGGTTTCCGTAATATCTAGGACAGCATGGGGTTGCAGGGTTTTCTTTTTTTTTCTTCCCAAATAACACCATTTTATATTTTCCCCAATAATACAAAATAATCTGTATAACGCATAAAATGTGATCAAATTCAGTACACATTTCTTATCGTCTTTCCAATGTTATAAACCTGCAGTTGCTCTTAGTAAGGATATTTGTTGGTTGTCCTCAGGTTGTGAGACAGACATGTGGCAAATGGTGCTGAATGCAGACTGGGTGCATAGGGAGAGATTGCAAAGTCCTCTTTGGAGTAATGGCCATTTTTTCTTCTGTTTTCCAGTGTGCAACAACTAAATATTCTCAGATTGCCAGATATTATCCTGCTAATGGATAACCTATATGTTTTGCATTATCTTAGTCTTTAAATCTGCATTACATTATAAATGCTCACATACAAATGACTACTTTTTTTGTTATAATCTTCACTAGATGAAAAATCTAGTATCACAAGTGCCCTATGACAGTACAAGGTACATGTAAAAATACAGTATTTTTCATCTGACTTAGTCCTGAGAAAGCCTCGTCATCTTCCGTGGTTTCCCCACACATCAAGGCAGAAACAGTGTTGATTGGGAGGAAGCAGAGCTCTATATCCGCAACTAGAACTGAGTGCTTTTCTGAAACCTCGGAATTTATCCTCTGCATCTGAAATATGGACATAGAATTTGTTTATGCATTTTATAGTGGACAGTTTTTAATATAATGAAATTAATCTTGACCACCTATCATCAGGCTTAAATCAATGACTCTTTCTGAAGGCACACTCAGATTTTATGATTATTTTCCTTTTCAGAGGAGTGTCTGGGTGACAGGGCAGTCTGTGAAGGAAATTGTGCAACTGCTTGTGGAGAATCTGTTCTCAGACAAACAAATCTACAGTACCATGACTACCATTTTGGTGTCATTCTCAAGTACTGGGTTAACTTGAAGGAAAAAATAAAATTAAAGGAAAATAAATATGTGCAGTAATTTTGAAAGCTAATGTCCTTTGAAGGGAAAAAAAAAATAAACTTAAGTTTCTGCTCATAACTGTACCCTAATTAATCTGATTTTTTCTAAAAAATTACATTTCTACTAGATTTCTGCTGAGGCGGTCAAAATAATATTTCATTTAAGGCTGTCATAAGGGTTTTTTCTAGCTTATCAGGTTCTGTGCCCACAACTGACATAGCAGTATTAGAGAGAGACCTGTATATAATTTCCATTAGACGTTTACACATCTTTGCCATCTTTGAAGAAATGATAGTTGTTTCAGGGACCAATGCTGGTAATGTGTTACTTGATTCCCATGATGCAGGACATCACAATTACTAATTTCTGGATGATTCTAATATGAAGGATCTTCCAAATAGTATTTATGAGAATGAACTTGTTCAATACATCTTTAACGCACAGGAATTCATATACCCACCTGTCTACAGACATCACAGTGAAATTCTTGTTGGGACTTAGTGGTCTTTAGATGATAATTTAAAGTGTGATCAGGCATGATCACATTAGCCTGGCTTACTAAACTGACTGACTGAGTTTTTACCATGCATATATTCAAGCAAAAACATTGTCACAATTCATTACAGGTAAGAAAATTGACGAGGAGAAATGAAATAGTAAAGAGAGTGTGAGAAGAATCACAACTGGAGTCAGAACTCTAGACTTCTTATCTTGCTGTGTTGAGCTGAGACCTTTGTCTCTCTCACTTATGTCTAGCTGGTGAAGAAAGAGATGACTTTAAAAGCTTTGCATCCTGTATATTGCATAAAGCATGTGAGACACAAAGTAATTTTGACTGCTGCCTGTGAAAGTGTGAGAAGGAAGTGGAAATGCAAAATCCCTATGAGCAAGTCAGAGATGCAGTTAATGTTTATTTTTGCAAGCTAATCTTTTTACAAGGTGTATAAAGACCTAGTGCCATCATCACATGTTGTAATGATGAGCAACTCACAGGCAACAGAACATTTCTTATTGATCTAATGACCTCACTGTTTTATTGATTTACTTAGCTCATAACAGCAAAATACTGATAGTAGCAACACCTTTTGCTTATGGTCCTTGCATTGAAGAAAATTATATGAGGTATTTGGAGACGAAACAAAGATGAGAACTATGTTTTCATTGATTGCATGGGAGAGGAGAAAGAGTGAGTTCAGGACGAAGAGAAATCAAAATAAAAAGGAAAGATGTTCTTGAGCTGCAACTCACATTTTAGGGTAGAAGGTTGGAGTCATTGTTCTGGACTGCTAAGGAGGTCGCAAGGTGAAATAGTTCAAAATCTCAAACACAGCAGGCTGTATTGCCTGAGAATTCAGTGATCAGCACAGGAGACTGAAAGCCTGCAGAGACAGTCCTGTTTCCATGAAATCACTGTCTCTCACAAGACCTCTGGACACAGCTGAGTGGATGGTCCTAATGATGTTTGCATGTGTCTGAAGTTTGTGTTGCCTACACAGATGGAGAAATACAAATGAGCTTACAGAAATTAAACTGCTAAGGGAAAGCTGTATATCTATGGTAGTTTTGTTTGGCATGTTTTTTGTATAAATGGCTTCATCTGGGCAGGAAGTTCATTTGAACCAGGAAATATGTGAAAGGATAATTTAAAAAAAAATTTATAAAATATTTTTAAGGACTTAGGTAGATGGAAAAAAACCCCAAAACATAGTGTCCTCTTTTAATCCAAGAGAACTGGAAAATTTTCAATTTGTTTGATCTAAATCTGGATTTTGGCTGAGAATTGCTGACTCACCTTGCAGCCTTGGGCATAGTGTTTCTAATACTCTGATTGGACACCGGGATGTATTATGTGTGCTTGCAACTCAAAACTGAATTTAGACCTGGTGAAACATTAGATTATCAATTGCAATTGAAATGAAAAAGAAACTACTTGAGATCACAAGATCTCCTTTTTGGAAGCATGTGCCATTTTTTTCTCTCTCACCCACCTCCATGACGCAGAGGCTGTAAATGACCAGACTCTTCTCCTTCTAAAGATAATCATCCCCTATTCTTTCTGTCTCCCTGTGCCTGATATCCACTCTGCTGCAAATGCTACAATTGCTCTGTTCCTTACAGAGGTTCTGTTACGTATCCAATTAAATTCTGAGCAATGAACCTACCGTATTTTGTAAGTTAACTTTGAGCTCCACAGCTTCTCTTCTGATTTGAGATAGGCCTTTTGTACCCAAAAGCTTGCTTACATTTTCAGTGTGTTAGTGGAAGTCTGATGAATTAAATTGCTGTCATAAATGATCCTTGTATTTCATGCATATTAATTCATGTGTAAAACAGAGTAAATGATATTTTTCTACCTGGGAAGGAGAAACATACATACAAACAAACAAACAAAAAAGAACAACACAAATACAAAACAAAAAAAAAAAAACAAAAACAAACAAAATGCAAACCTGTGTAAAATCCAGCATGACTGAAAAGTCAAAAAAGATTAAATAAAGAAGCGTGGAATGTGACAAGAGGAAATAATATTACCTAAAAATGTAAAAATATTATTCAGATGTCCCAATAATGGAAAATATTTTTGTTATAGGAACTCAATTGTGTAATTCTCTCTCTGTTGCCACTTGTTCCTGAACATTTACTGAGTCTAAACATTAAATCAGAAAATCCAAAATAATCCAATAATTTTACAAAGTCATTTAAAAAACAGAGATTATGCTGTTTCTAAGGGTAGAAGATGAACTCAAGCATAAAAGCAATCTGGTTGAAAATTTCCCTTTTCCTTCCAGGGTTATTTTTAAACTGATACAGAAGCACACGTTGTAGGACCACTACACAGCAGTGATATATATGTTATAGTGCTATATAGGTAAGAGAGGATAACTAATGAGAAAGGAGCTTGACACTTTGGGTGACATTTCCCTTCTCCACACAGCCCAGGGGCTGATATGGTAGATGAAAAAAAGGTGGAGAAAAGGTGAAAGACATAATAATGAAGGAAGAAAATGTCCACCAGCATTGATACAGCTGAAAGTAAACTTCATATAGTTTTAATTATTTGTTACTAGCTTAGATTTATTTTTCTTCTGACAAAGGTTTTGTTTCATAAATGCATTTAAGAAAACAACAACAACAACAACAACACCTTGTTGATTCTTGCTGTGCTACAAAATGTAAAAATAGTAGAAAGAGCTGCCCCTCAAACATGGCATTGTAGTGTTCAAGCTGTTTTCTTGCTTCACTAACATTTTCCATCAGCTAAGTAAATGATTACATTATTCTTCCTCTAAGTTCACATACTTGCACTTCATTGTATTCTGAAATTATTTGCTTCAGTGATGGTTGCCAAAATGTTATTGATTATGCTATAACGTTAGCTTAAATAGTAAAAAAAATGCATCGGAAGTACAATGGTTTTTGTCTAAACAGATCTGTGCAGTAGTTGTTCTTCTATTTAAAAAAAGAGAAAAAAATGTGTTGAGAGAACAAAGCCAAGCTTGGAAAAAACTCCTGTCTTCTACACCAGCTTTAATTACAGAGATTATTTCCTTGTGTACATTGTATTTATTTCAACTGTCAGTCCCTGAACATGTAAGCTAGAGTTGCTATTGATAATTTTGAACTACTGCTATTACAACCTTGCTACTGCTTGCCAAAAAAAATAGATTTTCAATAACGGATTATTCACTCCTAGTGTCATGAAAATACTTAACTGAACACTAAAAAAAATATGACTGTTTTATCTTGGACACTATTGTGCTGTATTTAGTATCAATAAGGATTTAGACTTGGGCCTACATTGCTTATCATGATTGTAAATGATCTGGAAAATGCTGTGAATATCCAGGTAACAGAGTTTACTATTCAGATTAAACTGTTTGAGTTAGTAAAGACAAAGGCCTAACGGGGGGTGGGGGAAAGGAGAGACAACAACAAAAACAACAAAACAAACAGGAAAACTACCTTATGAAAAGTGATTAAAGTAAAAATGAAATTTGATATAAAGTGGCACAGGAGAAGGGAAATAATTCTAACTTCATTAATAAAATGTTGTGGTCTGAGGAAACCATAATCTCTCTCAAATGAGATCTTGTTTTAGAATATCTCCATGCACATTTGTTCACTGTGCAGTGAGTGCACAGAAAACAAATGGGATATTGAAAAATTTTAGCAGAGGCAGAAGAAAATAAATGTCATTAAGCTTTGTATCTAAATTCCTAATGAGTCTGTATCTTCCAAACTGTGTGAATTATTTATCTCATGTCTCAAAGAGGACATGTCTTCCAAAGAAGTGGGAAAAGTACAGAGAAGGATACAAAGGCAATCAGCATATTTGGACTGACTCCTTGGTGAGCAACAACTAAGTAGGATTCCTTAGCCTGGAAAAGAGATAAAGAGGAGGAGATATGATAGGTTTCCGTAATATCTAGGACAGCATGGGGTTGCAGGGTTTTCTTTTTTTTTCTTCCCAAATAACACCATTTTATATTTTCCCCAATAATACAAAATAATCTGTATAACGCATAAAATGTGATCAAATTCAGTACACATTTCTTATCGTCTTATATAGCCTATATGAAAAGTAATGTCAATAGGTGAATTACTTATACGATTATTTTTTACAAGCTTTTAACTACTGATATTTGGAGATAATTAAAGAAAATGAGTAACCTGTCAGAATTATTTAATACACTGAAGAAGCCATTACTTCAGAATCAGTCTCTGGGGCTGGGCGGCCCAAAGAAACATGTTAATAGTCTATTCCAAGGAACACAAGTGAAGAAACATAAAGCATAATACAGATAGAATATTATGAGTGCAATACTTTTGATTGTCTGTTTTCTCGGTAATTTTAATAATTTTTTCATCTAGTGTGATGATCCACAAATACAACAGGCTAGCAAGGAGTTGACAGCATTGTCCTTTTCTCCACTGCCTTCTTCCCCTTGAGCTTACTTCACCTTGCAGTTACAAATTTGACATTATTAATGTCAAGACAAGGAATAGACTTGGAAGCTAACTATTTAACCTAAAGAGCATTGCAGTGGCTGGATGTAGAGAAATTTAATCAGTTGTCCTTTATTTCATTTCCAGGTACACAGATCTGCCCACCTCTCTCAGTTACTATGTTGTTCAGCATAGACAGAACTCACTACTTATCAATTCAGAAAATATCAAACTGTAGGCCATTATTTTTATTAAAAAACATGTGTGAAAATAATAAAAAATCAGAAGGTTGGACTTGCTAGTCTCTAGGGTTTCAATATAATTTTGATAATTACTCTGAAAAGTAATTCAGTGTTTCCTGTGCTTAAATTCCCTACTTAGAGAAGAGAGCTAATATTCTCCTCACAGAATCACTGCAAGGATAATCATTGCAACATTCAGATGCCTTAGTGATGAGGCCCATAAAAGCATCTTTCTGAATCACAGTACTTTATGGAGATGGTAAAAACTGTAGAGGACAGAACACTCCATTTTTTGTAGGGTCAATTACAATTTATTTAAAAAAAAAAAAAAAAAAAAAAAAGGTTCCTCCAAAACAAGAATGGGTTACACATTCATTTATTTTTTAATTGACAATATACCTAATTATAAAACACTGGTTAATAAAATCCTGCTATAATTGCTACCAGGCTCATCTGGCAGAATTTTACACTCAGCTTGCTGAAGAAGGAATGATGTAGTAAGAACAATTCAGAACCAGGCCTGACAATATCTTTCAGACATGGCAAATGAAGCATTGCAATAAACATGTCAAAATGGTAAATGAAGTAAACCCATGTTGCTTGTATCCAACTTCTTTTTTGGTTCTGTGTTGTGCTATACAAAAAAATCTATTGTTTCTATCATAGATAACAATTGTGTTACTGCCCTTTAACTTTTTGGTAATGCCAAATTAGTCTATCCACATAGAAATTATTCAAAGTAGGAATTACTGTACTTTTTAAAATGCCACAGTAACATGTATCTTTACTGAAAAGAGATTCTCAGTAAGAGTGGTAGTGTTTCAAATTTTCAGCATCTTTATTACAGTTCTTAAACTGCATAAATGCTGTCTGCCAGAATTCATTAGGCTTACATGAGAATCTCCTGATTCCTCCAGCACTCATTGATTTTTTTTCTTGGACTCTACTACTGGCATCAATTAGGGTTAAACTAGAAGCAGTTATCTGCTATTGGGCTGATACAGCTGGATTTGACAAACAGGGGCCATTAATTGGCTTATATGATAGTGCTGAAAAAGTGCTCTCATATTCTGTAAGATATACATTGTGCTAATAAGTTCAATGTATTTTTTTTTTTTTTGGCTTGTTCTTTGACAGTTTATGCTTCCCTTCTCACAATAAGAAAAATCATATTTTTAGAGTAATTAGATTGTCCTACATCACTTTTTAATTGTAATCCTTAGTTCACATAAGCCATAAGACAAAAAATATCTGTAGGCTGATATATTTTTTACACAATAACTCGTTAACTATCCAAATCTGCATTTTGACACCCCAGAGAAAGTGTCTTTGGTTCCTGCATTATGAAACACTAAAAAATTGTATTGGCTTCAACACAGTCATGATGGATTTTCACGGTTTCTCTTATCTTTCTCTGTACGGTTTCTCTTGTCTTTCCCTGTATGGTTTCTCTTTCCCCTTACAGTTTCTCTTTCCCCATATGGCTTCTATATCCCTGTGCAGGCCACAAATAATTGTGTCAAGGTTTAATTGCAAGGAGACAATAAACTGTGGCAGATGCTCTCTGCTACCCCCTCACTCACCTTCCCCTTAGATAGGAAAAAGTAATAAGGAGGAAGGAAGAGAGATTTCAAGTTGGAAAGGTTTTAAAGGCTTTACTAATGCAACTAATAAATAGAGAAAATTATGCAATATATACAAAACCAATCTTGAATGTCCCAGGGTAAAGCAGTGTTTAACCCCTCCCGTGCGGAGTTGGCGTGCCTCCAATGGTGACAGAGCTGGGAGCTGGCGTGGCTCCAGCAGCTGCAGGGCAGGCACCCAGAAATATTGGGTGGGACTTCACAGCAAACCAGAACTGGATTCAGGGGTGCAGGGTCTCAGGCCTTGGATCACAGGCACAGGTGGCAGGGTCCTTGTCAGATGGCAGCCATGGTCAAAGAGAGCAAGACCCTCGTGATCTCCCTCTTTTATAGAATGTATGATGTGTACAGGATGGAATACTCAGCTGGTCAGTTTTAGTTACCTGTTCTGTCCGCCTCTCCTTGCAAATATGTCCCGTTATCAGTTAACCTTGGTTACCATAGTAATAAATCTGAAATGAGCTTCTTCTTCATTACATTGGTCATCTTATCAGTTCAGAGCAAACAGTGTCTCAAAAAATATGTAGCTAAATTCAGAAAAGTGTAGCTACTTAGAAGGTACTCAGAGGAACATAGCTGAAAGGAAAATTCACTAATAGAGAACTGATCTTGTTTTTGACAAAACCAGGACATACATCAATACCAAGGTATAAGAAAAAATAAAAAAGGCTCATAATCAGCTGTTATCAACAGCTTACTCAAACATCACTGCTGAAAAGCAATGACACCAGAAAAATTTGGATAGAACAACCTCTGCCAAATGGCACAGGGTCATCACCAGGGCCTATGGTTTACTTACTGCCTAGTCACATGGAAAAAAAAGGCTTTACTAATTAAAACACATTTATTGACATTATCCTCTAAGACTCTGGAACAGAACATTGTCTCTCATCTTGCCTCACCTTAAGCTTCTTTAAAGGGTAAGTGGAACTGAACACTGGGAAAGTGCTTTTGAAGACCCAGAGAAGTAAAGAAAAATCAAAAGGCTGGTGTGCACATTCTTGACAGGCCTAAATTCTTATTCAACAAACACATAAAATGTCTACTGTGCTTAAATTTATGTGGTATTCATTTTGTATATAAAGACTGTATGCAAACTTATAAAAAACTCTGAAGGTTTTTGAGTTTAAAAGACAAACAGGGATTTATTCCACAGAAGTAAAGCACAAGGTAAAACAAAAGCTTCCATTCTTTTACTTTTTGCTTTTTAGCTTATCAGGCAGTCAAACATGACATGATTTCAACTGTTATCCATTTTAAGAAATAATTTCAGTTTCACGAAGCAGATTGTAAAGTGTTTCAATGACCTATTGCATTTTCTAAGAAAGGCACAAAATTTTTATAAAAAGATAAAAAACATCACAGCAAGAAGACATATGGGCATATTTGTGCTTTCTATCCATCTGCCTTTTGCAGCAATGTTTGAGTTTGGGCTTGAGTGCAAGTACTGCTGAGTTCAAAGATTGTCACATTTGTGCTGCATGTAGATGATGAGCTTGCCTGGGAGGTTTCATTGCACTAGATTGACTTCCCTCCCACCCCCAGGCTGGCCTGAGCAGAGACTGACCTGGTTCCCTCTTGCCTGGAATAGGACAGTAAGTCTGGCTGCAGCCATGTGTGGTGAAGGTGTCCAGTGCTCAGGCCAACTTCAGAGGTAAGGGATCCTCTGAAGGGCTTGCAGGTGGCATGAGGCAGGCTCAGCTCTTTTAATGTATCTCTTTCAGGAATGTATCTCTTTCAGGAATGTATCTCTTTCTAGCCACATGGACTAGAAAACAAAAGAAACAGTTACTGGGAAATGGCAGGTAGTATGGGATCTTGAGAGTCATAAATATTTGCAACAATGTCACAAACCCCTTGCTAACTTTTTCTCAACATTACGTTAGGATACTGGCCTGCTCTACTGTTTCAAATCTTTTGAATCTAACATTATTACTAATATATTAATAACTGTATTCACTAAACAATTAGTACATTGCTACATGAAGTATTGCAGACGTTTACATTTTACATATCAGTAATGTTTACATTTTCACTAGAAGGAATAGCATTTAAGGAAATATATTTCTCTATTTAGAACTGAATTGTTCTTTGATCATATTCCTGTCCATCAAACTGTCCAAACAACTTTCAGAGTTTCAACAGACTTTATTAACACAAATCCTTTTCGGAAAGCTGATCTTCAGATTCAGGGATTTTAAAGTAAATTTTCATTTTTCCTGTTTGCCACCAGTAATTTTGCAACCATCTGTTGAGGGCTGTATATCTTTACTTAAAGAGAAATTACCTTTGTTTACAATACAAATATTAACTAAAGCCCACTGCCATTTTGAGCTGTGTCCAAAAAATAAATTGAACATTTCCACAGAATCACAGAATGCTAGGGAATGGAAGGGACCTCAAAAGATCATCTAGTCCAATCCCCCCACCGGAGCAGGAACACCTAGATGAGGTTACACAGGAAGGTGTCCAGGCAGGTTTTGAATGTCTCCAGAGTAGGGGACTCCACAACTGCCCTGGGCAGCCTGTTCCAGTGTTCTATTAACCTCACTGAGAAGAAGTTTCTTCTCATATTTAGTGTGGAACCTCTTGTGTTCCAGTTTGAACCCATTACCCCTTGTCCTACCATTGGTTGTCACTGAGAAGAGCCTGGCTCCATCTTCATGACACTCACCCTTTACATATTTACAAACATTAATAAGGTCACCCCTCAGTCTCCTCTTCTCCAAACTAAAGAGACCCAGCTCCCTCAGCCTTTCCTCGTAATGGAGATGCTCCACTCCCTTGATCATCTTTGTTGCCCTGCGCTGGACTCTCCCCAGCAGTTCCCTGTCCTTCTGGAACTGAGGGGCCCAGAACTAGACATAATATTCCAGATGCGGTCTCCCTAGGGCAGAGTAGAGGGGAAGGAGAACCTCTCTTGACCTACTAACCACCCCCCTTCTAATACACTCCAGGATGCCATTGGCCTTCCTGGCCACAAGGGCACAGTGCTGGCTCATGGTCATCCTGCTGTCTACCAGGAGCCCCAGGTCCCTTTCCCCTGCACTGATCTCTAAAGGGTCATTCCCCAACTTATACTGGAACCTGGGGTTCCTACCCAGATGCAACACTCTACACTTGCCCTTGTTATATTTCATTAGATTTTTCCCCACCCAACTCTCAAGCCTGTCCAGGTCTCACTGGATGGCAGCACAGCCCTCTGGCATGTCAGCCACTCCTCCCAGCTTGGTGTCATTAGCAAACTTGCTGATAGTACACTCTATTCTCTTCTCCAAATTGTTGATGAATATATTGAATAATATAGGCCTCAGTACTGACCCCTGAGGCACTCCACTAGATACAGGCCTCCAACTAGACTCCGCCCCATTGACTACAACTCTCTGGCTTCTTCCCTTCAGCCAGTTCACAGTCCACTTCACTACCCGATCATCAGACCCCACTCCCTCAGTTTAGCTGCAAGGATGCTATGGGAGACTGTGTCAAATGCCTTACTGAAGGCAAGGTAGACCACATCCACCGCCATGTCATCATCCATCCGTTTTGTTATGTCCTCATAAAAGTCAATGAGGTTGGTCAAGCATGACTTCCCCTTGATGAAGCCAGGTTGACTGCCATTTACGACCCTCTTATCCCTGATATGCCTTGAGATGGCACCGAGGATAAGTTGTTCCATCACTTTCCCAGGGATGGAGGTGAGGCTGACTGGTCTATAGTTACCTGGGTCCTCTTTCTTGACCTATTTGAAGACTGGAGTGACATTTGCTTTCCTGCAGTCCTCAAGCACCTCTCCCGTTTCCCAAGACTTGGCAAAGATGATGGAGAGTGGTCCAGCAATGACCTCAGCCAGCTTCCTCAGCACCCACGGGTGCATCCCATTCGGACCCATGGATTTATGGATGTCCAGATTGCTTAATTGCTCCCTAACCCAGTTCTTATCAAATAAGGCAAACCCCTCCATTGTCCTGTCCTCTGGGGCCTCAGGGGTACGGGGCTCCTCGGGACAGCTTCTGGCAGAGTAGACAAAGAAGGCATACAGTAACTCTGCCTTCTCAGTATCATCTGTCACCAGGGCACCCACCTTATTCATCACTGGGCCTACATTGCCTCTGGTGTTAGTTTTATCTGCTATATATTTGAAAAAGCTCTTTCTGTTGTCCTTGACCCCTTTCGCCAGGTTTACTTCTAAGGAGGCCTTAGCTTTCCTAGTTGCCTCCCTACACCCTCTGACAACAGCCTTATATACTTCCCAAGTGGCCAGCCCCTCCTTCCATGATCTATAAACTCTCCTCTTCTACTTGAGCTTACCTAGCAGCTCCCTGTTTAACCATGGAGGTCTCCTGGCTCTCTTCCTTGACTTCCTACATGTTGGGATGCTCTGATCTTGTGCCTGGTAGAAACAGTCCCTGAATACTAACCAACTATCTTGTGCCCCTTTACCTTCAAGCAGCCTTGCCTATGGGATTTCCCCTAGCAATTGCTTGAAAAGACTTTTTTTTTTTAATTTTTTTTTTTTTAATTCTCTCAAGATAAAGAAATAGGTATTATCTTAAATACTGAAGTTATGGCTGTGTTTAAGAATCATGGCATTTGTGCATTACCAGATAGCTGGCAAATCTTTGTGAGCTTTTTTGTTCTAATCTGAAGTGCACTTTTGAGGCAAATCTGTTTATAATTCAGACTTACGATACTTTTGTTCATATTAGGAGAGGTCTTGCAGAGTACAGACTAGATCTCTTCTGGATAAAAATAAGTTGAGAGGATGTACTACAGGAACTGGCACTTAGTTCATTGAACCAGATGAGATCTTCTCCACAGCAAAAGAATTCCCAGGTGCATTTATCTTGGGCATCATTTCTCAGCATGATCTGTTTCATTCTATAGATCCACTCTTAGTGGTTCATATTACTTGCTAACATAGGTACAACTCATGTCTAATAAAATTTAGATATGGAGAAACTACCCAAGGCTAGGTGAGTGCTGGCATGTTTAATCAGCCCTCTTTCCTTAAATTTTATTTAAATTTTCCAGTCCTTTTGTGAAGACCTACTAAGCAGGAATGATTTATACAGTCAAGTGTCTAAAAATGAGGAAGAAATTATGCAGAACAGTAGTATAAAGTAGGAGACTGTGATCTCAGTTTTGGAATAGCTCTTTGTGATAGTTATATTATGATTTATATTTTTACAATTTCTATGCCTAAATATGTCATATTTTTGTGCTTACAATGTACACCTCCCATAGCCTACAATCCTTGAAAAGTCAAGGTACTGGAAAATAAGTCTTTATATGGTTTACACAAAATCAGAGCAGAGACAGGCTATTGAGTTAGAAGCTTCCAAGGTACAGAAGCAAGAGAGGTGCCTGAGTAAAAATTTCCATTGCATCCACGTGTGTACCCTGCTGTGCTGTTGAATCACTTTTCAAACAAATTACCACCAAATTATATTCATGGTGTCTAGTACATATATATATTTATGTATATATGTACATAAAAGGCCTCAAAGTTGCACCAGGGGAGATTAAGATTGCATATTAGGAAAAATATTTTCATGGAAAGGGTTCTTAAGCATTGGAACAGGCTGCCCAGGTTAAGTCACTATCCCTGGAGGTGTTTAAAAGATGTATAGGTGTGATTCTTAGGGACATGGTTTAGTGCCAGTGTTAGGTTAATGGTTGGACTCAATGATCTTAAGGGTGTCTTCCAAATAAAATGATTCTATGATTCTATTCATATATTCACAAAAATGTCTACGACCTGCATGTGAGGTCTATAAGGGGACAACAAGTAGAAAATAATGGCTTAAAAAAAAAAAAAAAATTAAATTTGCCCTTATGCCTTCTTTTTTGGTTACTCCTCAGTCTTAATTGTGTTAGAACATGTTCAGCCATTACTTTCCACAATCTGGAAAAATAAAAAAAAAACAAAAAAAAACAAAACAAAGAATAATACAAATTATGAGACAGAAGAAATTTATGTAGAAGTCACTGAGAGATTTCCATTTTAATAAATTTTGACTTGAACTTGATTGATAAGACAAAGTATGAAGCAGTCAATACAAAGTTACAAGAATCACGGAGGAGAAATTAAAAATTATTTGTTGATGCATTTGGTTTAGGAAATATGGTTTATTTAAGTAGTTTTTTCCACTGCAATAGTGAAATATAAGGTCTAGTTATTATTATTATTTTTTTTAAATATTAAGAAAATTAGAGTAGTCCAACTCAAAAATGAATTTTTCAGGATAAAAATTTTGGTGTGAGAAAAGGGTAAAAGTAGTTATGAAGAACAGAAATAATGTCATTTACTAAACATTGGGTTATGCTCTTAACAGTATTTTTATTCCTATGAAGGCCAGTACATTCTCCTGGATATGTGCTCATGAAAATATTAACTGTATTTTTTTCTAAACTAAAAAAATTAATATTTCAAAACTTTTTATACATGAAAGAGATGAGAAAGGATGCATACATTATTCACAATCTGTGATAGAGAAATCCTGTATGTAGAATGCAGTGTAAAATGCCATCTGTTTTTTCCTTTAAGGTTCTCATAAAATGTGTATTTTTAAAATACTTGCCTATGTAAAATTCATTTGCCCTGTCTTTTAGAAACATTTACTAGCTGTTTTGCAACATCTATTAGTAATGCACATGATTTACACACATTTGATCATATTCTTTTTTTTATTCTTCTTTTCTCTTTTTTCTTTTTTTATCTCTTCCATGTCCAGGAAAAGAACTATTCTAAAACATATGGAAAACACATGAATGTATGTTCGTATGTGTAAAACAAAAAGCTGGGGAAGTTTCATTTGATTATTTCCTTTTGTGCTGATAAATTATCCAAATTTTCTTCTCATGGGTCCTCTGGTTCCACTGCTTTGACCTTTACCTTTTTCATCCTTAAACTTTCATTGAGCTGACCCAGTTTCATACAGACAGAGGACAAGTTTACTTTAGTTGGTCTTTTCTGTCAAGATCATGATCTTTGCTCTTCTCGAGAATTAGCTGGTGTTACTGGGATTGATCATTTCTTAGGTGTTCCCAGCTGAAGCTGTATAAAATTAGATTATTTGGCTTCATTTATCCGACCTTTGTTTGAGGTTCTGTGGCTACAGCTGCTTTTGTGCTGGAAAGCAGCTGAGCTAGAGTACTGCCATTAAAGTCACTATATTTTCACTGAATTCTGTTTACAAATTGTAAACTACTACTTTGTACCCTTCTATTTTTGTCTGTTTCCCTGCTTTTAAGCACAGGTTGATAATGGCCTCTGTAAATTGATATAGAGTTATCATCTGTAGCTCTTATATGAAAGTAGGTATTGTAGAACCTGAACACCATTAACTTTTCTGTGTCAACACCTGCAGGTCTCTGACAGGAAAAAGTGCTTTTCCACCCATTTCATAGTAGGCAGTGCTGCTCAGCAAGGAAATGTAGGAGTTCTTGTGGACCAAGTAGAGAAAGAGCTGGTATCTGCTGCCTTGGTGTAGCATGACACAGATACCTCTTCTGTGGAAGAGAGGTAGATGTAGCAGCAAGATCAGCCCACAAAATGTAGTCAAGAATACTGGGAGAACAAAGATTTATTTGTTGTTTGGGAAATCATCTGGAAGCACTTTACAACCTTCCCTCAATGACTCTGGTGTGTCTGTGATGCTGTGATGACGAGGGGTGTAGAGGGATGTTAGAACACTGAGCTGCAGTCACAGGGAGAAATATCCTCCAGCTGAGATGCATCACCGCTCCTTTATAACCTCTTTATAGATAGGCATGTATATCTTCTTAGCTGTGCTTTGTACAGTCCAGGCTGGCTGAAACACCTATTCATTTACCTGTCAAAGTCATGACATTCACAGATCACAGACAAGTTGAGGAGCCACCCTGTATACTTTTTTTCTGTCATCAAAAAATGTTTCATGTTGCTCTCTCTTAAAAATGAAAACAGTGTCTTTTGAGGGCAAAATTATTCCAGTAGAGATGGCTTGTATCAGTTTGTTTTTTTTTTTTTTGAGGGGGAGGTTAATCAACATTTCCGAGATTCATTCAAGTGTATGAACAAAATCTTTTATTTGTGGAATGAAGAGAGGTCTTCAGATTCTCCCATTGTTTTTTTTCTTCTAAAATACAGATTCCATTTCACATTCATCTCATACTTAAGATTGAATTTGTGTAGGTTATTCTTTACAAGGGTGAAGAATAGAGTGTTTACTGAAAACAAGAATCCCAAGTTTCAAAATTGTCACCAGGGGTCCACAGTACTAACATAGTTGACTGAAAAATAGATTCTTCAGGAAGCCAGAAATGCTACACTGCTATTGCCTGCACCTGGTATATCAAATTAGGAAGAAAGTAAATTACTGTTACTCCAGGTACCAGCGGTTCCACTAACAAAAACTCCACTACTTATAAGTACTGTTTAAAACCAAATACTATTAAGATTATTTTTGTCTTATGTGAGACTAGTGTTAAAATGGCTTGTTAATCATACTGGCTAAGGTAAGCCTAATGAGGTCATTAAGTTAATGATCAAATTATCAAAGAAATCATGATGTTTATATGAATTTAAAAGTCTTTAACAGGGGTGTCTAACTGATTTTATTAATTTTAAATTTCTGTTTTTAGAAAAATTAGTATTCAGTTGAATTCTTACAAAACATCATCCTGATAAGGCTGTAAGTGTGCTGGGACATAGTTTATTCGTTATTTCAGAGCATGAAATTTCATTGATAAAGGTGTTTGGCATCCCATAACACCAATTCATGCTTCCTGTAAATGTATTGTTGAAGTGAAAAATATGCACCTTTAAGGCACACACACAGTAAATCAAAAGCTCATTTTTGCTTAAATATTTTCTTTTGTCTGTGCTAGGTGATTTTTCAGAGCATATTTTGCAGCACTCAAAACAAGCTCAGCTGGATGCCAGTGAAGGATGAATCTCTTCTGAAAGCTTAAAAAGGCCCACCACAAGCGAATATGGTATTCTTTTCATATCCGTAAGCCAGCCTCTCAAAAGACTTAGTTTTAGAGTAAAGGATGTAGCTCTAAATTGGATCTCATAGCAGCTCAACAAGAATGGCTGTTTCCCAGTGCAGGTGTGGAAGGTGAGGGTAGGAGTGGGAAGCTCTGTGCATAAAGCCTTTTTCTGTTCTTATTGAGTCAAACTCCCATTGTTCCTTCAATAGAACAAGCTCTATGGGGCATGTGGCTGGTACAAATAGACCTGTGCCCTGCTGTGGATATGGGTTTTGGCAGTTATGTATTATCTTCTATAGGAAAATGTGCAATACTACAGGGTACAGCCTTGCATGACTTTCCATGAGTGTCTTGCACACTGTGTTTTCAGAAGCTGCACCTGCCATGCTCATATAGTGGCATACTATAATCATTGTCCAGGAGGCAGATCTTGCCTCCTGAACAAGATAGCATTGAGGCAAGCTATATTTTCCTAAAGAGCAATTGTCTTTGACTACTGTAAGCAATACTTACAAGAGAATGATTTGTAAGGCAGCTTTCACTGCATTGAAACTGTACAATACAATTCCACAGAAGATAAATCACCATCAGATACGCTTGAAAGAAATGGAATTTTCTAACAAAACATTGTGCTGAAAAGAAATATTTAAATACTCAATTTGTCAATAGAATTAGAAAAACTAATTTTCCACAGATTCAGTAGTTTTTATATCTAGAGTATTTTCCCCTCAAAAAAACCCAAAAACAAAAACAAACAAGCAAACAAAACCCCAAACAAACAATAAGTAACAGAAATAACTACTGTTTTCTGGCTTCCTCACTTTTGGCAAATTCATTAGTCGATAAATATAATTACCTGTTCATTCTTTTATTTTGTTTAAGCAAAAGCACTCTGTTTATATATTACCTTCCTGAATGAATTTGATTCCTGAAATAATTGACCTATTGTCCTATGTAAATTAGACTATACTACCCGTTATTGTTAAATTTAGTTCAATATATGGTGCAAATATTGCTAGAGTAAGAGTTTCATTAACAAAGAGATGCTAATTGTTTTAGGATTAAAGGACCTAATTCTAAATAGATACCAGTGTTCTGGGATCGCGTTAACAAGTATGTAATTTTATATATATATATATATATATATATATATATATATATATATGTCTTGCAGGTATAGTTAAAATTCATCTGTCACTAGATTGTATGTTTTCTTATGTGCCTTATTTACGATACAGATTCTCTATTATTCTGTGAGCATAGTATTTGTCAGAAAAAAAATAGAAATTTGTTCTTTATCATAAGTCATATTTACATTGTCTTTTTAGAGAGACACAAACATGTTTCTTAATCCTGGCTCTAAATTTGGAGCAAGTGTCATAAGATGATGAACTTGAGAACTGCACTCTAAATCCATTAAAACTTAAAGGCAGACAGAAAATTAAGTATGTTTGATGCTTAGAAGGTCTCTAGTCAATAAACGTGGTATTATTTAATAGTTAAGTCTGGCCTTATGTTCAAAAATGGCATGTGCAGATCATTTGTCACACCAAAGGAATATTTTGTAGGAAACTTCTTCCCTTTGTGAATATGACTTCTTTGTTCATAATTAGCAGCTACTGCAAATCCAGGTGAATTTAGCTATCAATAGCTGCAATATTTGTCAGTGAAAGAAGCCTTACTTCTGTGACCATTAATAAATGGATAAAACCCCCTCTCCCATAACAAATAAGTCCTTTACCAGTAGAAGGATTTCACAATAATTTCTAACTGAAGGTTTATTGTTAAAATTGCTGTTATTTGATCAAGTTTATCCCATCTCTTAAATCTTGTACCAAGCAAATAGTATTAGTTGAGGTTCTTGAGGGTGGCAGAGAGAGAGAGAGAGAAAGATATGGTGGGTGATTGCCACACAAGAAAAGAAAATATTTTTCTTGTTTTCATTTTGAGATCTTCAGTTTGTTAAGACTTCAAAATGGAAAGAAAATTTACCCGAGTGTGTGAATTGAAACAAAAGAAAATGTATACTCTTACTCTGCAGGAGAGTGTGCTGCTAGTACTTACAAGGCTTTCATTATTATTGAATAAAATTGGAGACAATGGGAGTTTTGCCTTTGACTTTCATGAGGCCAAGATTTAAGCTTCATGGAAACAATTAGGCTTCCCTGGAAAGTGGAGAGATTTTTACCCTGGTAAGTTATTTTCCTCAGGACTTCTGGAAGAACTATATGCAGAAAGATTAGGAATGAATTGCTCTATTTCACTGAGCAGCTCCATCAGAAAATGGATGGAATAAAAACTCAGCCAGACACAGCTCTTCTACCTCACGTCCTGTTTCTTCCTTCGTCCAAGGTCTCTGTAGCAATAACCTTGCTGCCCCCTGCCTCTGGGGTTAAATGACTCTATGCTCTTCTCTTCCTTCTCCATTCCCAATAGCGGCAGTAGAGGGGGCTGTTCTTTCGTCTCATCAGTACAGAACATAAGTATACCCACAGATACAGAAACAACGGGTCTTACTGCAGCCATACAATAATTTCTGTTCTAAACTCTTCAATTTCTTTATCTATTATACTGTGTTCTCTTTGACTCTTAAGAACATTTTTTCTCTACCCATTAAAAATATGAATAAATCTTGCAAATAAACACCATGGCTAGAATAAAACTTCATGTAAACTCAACACATTTTTTTTAAACCTGCATTGGGACAATCCAGCAGAGACAATCACAGCTCAGATTTATAATTAAACTGCTCCATTTGAGCAGAAATGATTTAGGCTTCAGCTGTGGAAGATATTTTTCTTTTCCTTGTTAGTACATAGGTGTGACATTTTTATTAAAAAGCAACCATATTCTTACACGGTGCAGATTAATGATATGTGAAATATGAATGTATCCATAACTTATATATCCAGGATTTCTGTGATTTGATTCAGTTCTGCATGGTGCCATATAAATGCTGCTTGTTTAAATAATTTAAGTCTGAAGAAGGAATTCTATCTGACACTTTGCCTGGGTCTTAAGAACCTATTTTCTCCTATCCAAAGGTCGATTACCCCACTGAAAGAGAAATTTACTTATTTTTGCAAAACTGCAAAAAATGTTCTGTAAGTCAAGCTTGAAGAAAATGCAAACTATGCAGAGTATCAATTGTCTTTATATATCATTTTACTTGTTTTATTTACTATACTCTCTAACTTAATAAGTTTTAACATCATGAATATCACCTCATATACATTCTATTGAAATGACTGGTACTAGTCCTGAAGACCCTAATTATATTTAATTGAGTAAAAAATTGTAGATATGACCTTTTTGCTAATTATTTCTAGAAGTCTGAAACCAGAAATAATGTTCAGATCCCTGCAGCTATATTGGTAAAGTTTTTCTGTTTCTAAGGGTGCGTGAAAGTAATACAGCATTTTTCTCAGGCAGGCCTTCTCCCTCTACTAATATGCCCCAGCTTCCACTACTGATTTTAGTTGTCATTCTGAATATGAAATGATGTCATGTAGTACAGACATAGTGATGCAGTAGGTGACATGAAGCAGACCTGCAAGGCGTATGCTCCTTAAGCACTTTCATTCCTCTTCCTCCAGAGTGGAGGAAGAGCAACCTCAAAAACATGTTTCTGCTCCTTTTTCTGTAGTGGAACTTCATTAATCTCATAATTTGTTGAACCTATTTACATTGAGGCCACAAAATTTTGTAAGTTGCTACTCTGCTGTTAAGTAATCACTGCTTGTATTTTATCAATTTCTCATTGGTCATTGAGACAAAGAATGTAAGGTGATCAGACCAGAAACCAGCTTCAGCAAGTAGTTTTAGAAAGTAGAGGTAATTCACTTAATTGCATTATTGTTTGAATTATACCTAGACCTCAATCAGTGTTGCAGGAAGTTTGTCTCAACACAGTAGCAAATGCACAGCAAATTACAGTTTCGTACACAAAGGACATTTAACCTGAAACCATTTTGAATGTTTCAGCACAATGAAGAACTATGTATGTAGTACATATCTAATATGCAGAACACAACCATTTCTTGTGGTTCTTCTGGAACCTGAGGAAAATCAACAGTTTCTGTGTGAAAAGGCTATTTTATTAATACAGTCTTTAAAAATATTGTTCTGAAGATATCTTGCGTATGGAAGATGATTCATGTGCCTGTGCTTTCTTGGAACTTAAACATCTGTGCACAGAAATAATCTTTCAGCTTCTCTGCTGTACCTTCTAGTCCTGTATCTCACACACATTAAGTGTCATTGGTTTATGACTGCATTTTATTTTGTGCTGTGGCGCGCTTGTTTGTCTGGGTTTTTGGACCAACTTAAGACAAAAAGATTAAACATTCAACATGTTCTGTTTCACTTATAAGGTTCTCTGTCTGTAAATGTTTTCAAAATATCCTTCTAATATATGTGTTAAAATGAATAATTTCACCTCTGTAATAAAGCTAAGACTTTTTTTTCTTATTTAAAAAAGAGTAGTGGTCAAATAGTTTATGATAGTATGTTTTGTCACAGTGATGATAGACAGGTTGAGGCAGAAACTTTCTACTCTGTTATTCCCTACCTGTTCTAGTGTGTCACTATTAAACAAAAGGAGACAGTTTAACTGACAGTACCTAACTGCAAGTGTGATTTATAGAACAATTTTTTTGTATTTAACGTAACATTAAGTCTAAATGCATGAGGAAGACAGTTTTTATATAGTAATTTGCAATGTGGTCAGTGAATAAAAATATTTCAAATAACAATAACAACAATAACAACAAAAAATGTATAATAGGAAAGATCAAAACAAAGAATGTTTAATCAGCACTAACAATTGAGTAGGCCTTTGCTTTAAACCCCCCTCCCAAGATAAGATGAGTTGAAGAGCGTACTGATATAAATAAAAATGAAATAGCAGAAGATTTATTTACTACTTACAGTTCCAATCAATGTCAAATTAAGCCTAAGCTTTTATAATCGGTTTAGAATCTTTGACCTCTCCAAATGCAAGGGGTTTAAACAGATCCTCTTTCATCAGCATATGTTTCCCACAATAAGTTTACTAAAAAAGGAGGAGAATCTACTTCTTTGGTATTTTTTTTCCATGTTCTAACTAGAGGAACTTGTTTTTTAAATTATTATTATTTATGACAGAACTCTTGTCAAAAGTACTTAAAAGCTGTATATTTATCAGTGTTGGTTTTTTTTTTTTTTAATAATATTATTATCATTTTGGGGTTATGCACACACAAAAGATTTCAGCATATGTAGACCACTGGGTAACACCACAGGAGTCTGTATGGCAATCTGGGTCCTCTCATGTCTCTGCATGTCAGAGAACTGTGGTTTCATAAAGTAGGGTAAACCTAGTTTAAGAAGTCTTATAGAATCATAGAATTGCTTAGGTTTCAAAAGACCTTTAAAATTATCAAGTCCAAACACTAACCTCGGTCTGCCAAATCTATCACTAAACTATTGCTTCTAGGAACTACATCGAGCCAGAGAAGCTATCTCTGGATATTTTGCAGATCTGCATCAGGGAGCCAGAGTCAGACTTGGGATTCACTTTGTATATGGTCAGGTGCACCATTTCTGTGACTATGGAGGCCAACTAACCCCTAACCACAGTTTTATGTTTTAGTGACTGATTAACAGTAGGACATGACTGGCTTCATGACTACTATGCCTTTAGATGTTTATGACTAGATAGTTGGAGATATATTTATTCTCCTAGTTGCAATTATGGTGTAGAAATGGATGCTTCTCCACAACTACTGTCCCTCATACAGGTTGCTGCATCCTTAGAAGAGAAACTCCAGCAGGAAGCCTGTTTCCCATAATTAATTTCAGAAAAGCCAGGCTTAGAAAAGCTAACTACAAAGCTGCTTTAACTAGATGGGACAGTATGATATAAAAAAGTTCAAGGGAATTCAATTAGCTCCAGATATTTGGAGTGGAGAAGTGAATGCCACCAAAGGAAGGAATGGGAAGCTGCACAGAGCTGTGATCTCTTGCAGCAGTGGATAGCATTCCATAGCCCCTATTTGCCATGGTGGCCATCAACAGGCAGCCATCTTTTTGTCTGTCCCTTCAGAAGCAGAATGTCAGACAGTGCACTATATCACATATTCATAGCTATGACACATTCATAGCTAATCCTACAGCCAACACAGAGGCATTCCCACTGGCATCAGTATGGCAATTCTCATAAGAGGAAAAAAATGGTCATGCAACTGAGCAGAAGTAGCTATAGCTTCCATGGGAAATTAAATCTCAATAAAATAAATGCCCACAATGTCATAATACATTATTAAATGAGAAGAGGAATCTCATATATGAATCATGTTGGAACTGATATCTAAATGTGTTCTCTGATGCTTATGGCATTTTTCATGTAAGGCCCAATTAATGAACATATAAGGAAAAATGAAAATAAATATGATTTTATACCTTGTAGCTTGAGGCATCTATAGAGTTCTACAGAACATGGATCGCATTCACACACTGTTGACAAAAAAAAAGTTTTTGTCATTTCACTTCACAAGCATAAGCACCTCATTTGAAACTGAAAATATCTAACCTTGCCAACAGCTTTATTTCTGTGACACTTTGCAATACAAAGTTCCCACTTGTTCTCAACTTTTTAACAACGGTTATCTGATGATCTTCAGAGAGGCTATATTCATAAGTATTACCAGACAGTCATTAGAAATTATAAACTCTAATAGGTGTCTTACAAATTTTCTTATAGATACAACACATTTCATGTAAATGCTTATTAAGTCTCTAGTATGTATTTTTATTATATTTATTCAGACAGTATAATTCATACTTTCACGCATTGATATTTTATATATGTTGTAGAAGACATACAGCATGGAACATAATGCAAAATAATAGATTTCTGTCAGTATGTGGCATCCAGAGAGATGCAGGTCTTTTGACATTCTTATAGCGATTCCTGTTTCCAAAAGAAAATGCTACGTTTGTATACACTACCTAAAAAGAGCACCACCCCTCTATAGTTAATATTTTAATTAATTACAGAAATGCTATTGGATATTCTACAGATCTTGCACAATTAAATAGCAAGAATGTAAAATTTTATTGTAATGTTGTCTTCATTTAGTTTTCAGAATTAAAAAATAAGTATTATCTTGAAAAGGAATACAAATATCTGCTGCTGAAAGTTGGTGATGATTTTTCCTCAGACCCCTGTTTGTTGCAGATTCCCTTCCCTCATTTCTTAATTTCATACATCAACATTATGTTCCCACTGAGCCACCGAGACTCCAGCCAGGCACTGGTACAGAGGTAGTGCCAATGCTTTCATGGGTGTAAATCAAACCAGCTCCACTGGTGCCAACTGAAATGCATTAATTTGTGATGTGATATCTTGCACAGACTTTGTTGAACTATAAGATAGTTTTTACCATAGATTTCAAGTGCACAGCAGTGAAAAGAAAGGGCCTATGTATGCATGAGGATACATGGAACAGCCTCACATTTGCGATCTGTTGCATTAAGAAGTTTGGACCGTGAGGATTTCAGATTCAATCCCCTGTTCTGTTCCTGTTAAATACTTCGAAAAAATTTGAAATATAAAAATTAAATAAGATGGTGAAATCGTTTTCCATTGAGCTGTCATCAGTAGCTGTATGCTTACGGTAGCTGATATTACTTCAGCAGGATGTATAAAATTGCACTGGAGAAAGAAGAACTTGGAAGTTGATAAATTTCCTCAAATTTTGTCTTCCCTTGTTGTCCAATGGACAATGCCGGAGTTTGTTGTTGGAACCTGTGATTGTGTTGTTACTTTACCATGGTAATAACTTAAGGCCTCAGCTGATTCATGGTCCCACCAGCTGCTATCATTTTGCCGAACATTTCTCTCAAATGGAATTCAGCATAACTGTAGACTTAAACCTGTCAACATGCACACACATAGCACATTGTAACACGGAGTTATATTAATTCAGTAAGAACAATTTAATGAAAAAATTACTTCCAGTACGGCTTCTTGCATTAAAGTTTAAAGATAAGACCAGGACACACAGTGTTTCTATATGCATCAACTCCAGCTGAAATAGTGATGTAAAAGTCAACATCAGAAATGTATGCAACTTGTAACTTACATAATTACTTGCATAATCATGTTATAATGCAATATTATTTATAATTTTTTTTTTTTATTCTTGCAAGATTTTACTAGTGCAAATTCTTGTCATTTAGCATTTTTTTTTTTCTGTCTATGGACAATTGCATTTAATGAAGGAAAATACTATTTATTTATTTTGAAATGTGCTTTTGCAACTGCTATTATCAAATTCTGCATTCAACAAAAATATTCTTGTTGAGCAGAATTAGAAAAATAACAATCCCTGACTTGTCAAGTCAGCGATGTTGATAGGGGTAAGGATTTGTTTGAATTGACCAGGTCAGGTACTGGCTTTATTCCTTGCTAATGACTTATTTGCCATCATATTACTAACTGGAAACCACATTCATTATTGGAAAAGTCTGATCTGATTTAGTATGCTTAAACTAAATCCCCATGGCAGAAGAGATAATGTTTTATTTAATTGGATAATGGGTGTTTTAATTTAAATAAGGCTCAGCTTTATTTGCCAAACAGGAATAATTAAAAAAGAGTAGAAAACCTTTTATTTAATTCCTCTTAAATAAGAAAGTATTCTAATCTAATTTGGACAGTGTACAATACATACTTCGAAATGCAGAACCATGTTGTCTTCTACCATTTTTATAAAAAATAAACAGAAGAATGATAATTCTTGGAAGTAGGTATTTTTTTAAACATAGGAAGACATAAAAATACATCCCTAAGAAAATTAGTCATGGTGCTAAGATATGCATGGCTTGCTAGGTCAATTTATTTTTTATTATTTCTGGTTTATTTATATGTATATATAAATATTCCTATATATGCACACCCTTTAATTGACATTTTTAATTATTGCTTAAAATTCTCATAGCACTGAGAAAGCCTAGTCATAGATGAGGGTCTCTTGTAAAAGCTCTGTACAAAGCTAATACAAAGATAACCCTTCCTATTGCAAATTATTTTCAGTCTTAAAGGAAATAAACCCATATTTTCCAAATAACCTTTAAAAACATCATTCTTTTGGGTTTTTTTTTTTGTTCATCTTTCTTTTACATCATCATTTTGTGGTTGGACTTGATGATGTTAAAACTCTTTTCCAACCAAAATGATTCTATGGTTCCATTATTTTAGTTCCTACTATTTCTATACACCTATTTTGCAGATTGTTGTTCATCTGACTCATTTCATACTATTGTTCTAACTCCTCCCAATACAAGCTTTAGTCTATAGTCTTGCCTGATTAATGCATGGTAACTCACTGTTCAGATGATACCTTAGGTAATCCAAACTTTTTGGATCAAGAAACATTTTCACTGAATGTGTTGTAAGTAGATTTTGCCTTGTCCCTGAATGTCCTCTGAAGGTGGGGCAAGGGCAGTGATGAAGAAGGGAAGAAAGAAAAAATATTTTATTTGATTTAATTAGCAGCAGTTGCATTGTTGTTTTTGTTACTCAATTTCTTGAATTAAATTATCTGACATGCCCCATCCCCTCTTTTATCTCAGAAAAATTTTCAATTTATATCTATTTTTAGAGGGGGAATAAACCCCACATCTATATGAATGCAGTACATTGGAATCTAATTATCAGTTTTTAAAAGGAACTATGAAATCTGTGTAGACCATAAGAGTTCTCGCCAATAGAAAATACGTATAGAATAAGTATCTTTTTAAAGGGCAATGTTCCAAAAAGAGAGTCTTCTAAAGTCATTAGTATCAGAGGTTTCTCTAGGCTCATTTACACCCTCCTTTACTGTAGCGGTTATCCCTGTATCAACACACAGATTTTTGCAGTAGCGGAGTGCTGAAACAGCGCTGCTTGCATCTATGCTTTCCATACAACAATGACCTTCTTTCCTGACCTCAGTTCAGAACGTCATTCTGTGGTTGCAGTCTTAGCTAATACTGGACTTGAGCAGCTATTTTGACTTCTCAAACAATTTTGTGTTGTGCACCTTATCCAAAAAAGGGCAGTGGGAGGAGCTGGTAGCTACAGTGCAAATTTAGATACTTAGAAGTAGATACAGGCAGAGGAAATAATAGAATAAGTTCCTGAAATATATTGCATAATGAAAAATCGTAACTAGTACTGTTCTGCATGCAAGAAAGGGTTAATATCTTGGAACACTGAGCAGTATTTTCAGTCTAGATGTGCACTGCAGTATAGCATTTATATTGGTCTACCAGCAAAAAATAAATTGAACACTGAAATTTTTTTCAGCCTGTGAAACTGGCAATGGAATAAGACCTAGAAACTCAGAGTACATCACAGTGTGAATAAATCAATTTATGGATGCTAAACATTCCTTGACATTTAGAACATTTTTAGACACATAGAATCACAGAATGTTTAGGGTTGGAAGGGACCTCTGGAGATCATCTAGTCTAACTGTCCTCTTTTCTTTACCTTTCAAAAATTATTATTGTATATGGATAGGAATTTCAGAAAGGGAACAAGTCAATTCACAAAACAACTATTCACTGTCTGTATTGCTGTGAAATTAGGATCATAGCAATCCTAGTGAATGTCATAGGCCCTGTTCCTATATCCTCTGGGAAGGTACAGTGATTATTTCATTTAAGGCTAGAATATCTTGTGATTTTTTTTTTAAGGAGTTTTTGCTTATGATTTCTTTACCTATGTCTGTGAATTTACAAATTTGACTTTCCAAATAATTTAATGTTTATTAATGCGAGTTATTGAAGCATTTAAGAAAGGAGAACATGAACACCTGAGGATCAGATGCACATGATACTGAGGAGCAAATCAACACCCAGGAACAAATACTTCTGATCTGTGTTATTGTTATGTTGAATTTAGCTAGGAGTGTACATCAGTCCTTGAAGTACATTAGCTAATGCATTTCTTGATCTTTTATGTGGTTTCATACGTAATATCCAATAATTTGTGCAGGTGTATGAATTCTCGAGGTCACATAAAGTTTATAACACTGAGTTATTGAAGAAGTAAGGTCTTAATTTATTGCTAAAATATGAACCATACTACTTCTTAAGAATTGGACACAATGCCTGAAGAACTGAATAAATAATTTGTCCCAGATGTGCTTGTAGTGAGTTGTTACCAACTTTTTCATCCTTTCAGAAGCAATCTAGCTTTCAGCTGGTTATAGGCCAAAGCAGATTTCTAGATCACATGGACCTGTAGACTGACTCAGTCTGGTATCTGGTATTGGATATGGTTCAAGAACACAGTCATAGTTTCTGCATGGATTTATGCAATGTATTTTGCAGTAGTTTCCATCTTATTCATACTTGTATTTTTTGTCGGTCCCTTCATTTACCATATGTATTATTGTTTGCACACATTAGCAAGAATTATAGGATGACGTGTCTTTATCTGCTATCACAGAAAAATATTCATGATTTTTTGTTTGCTGCAAGAAATCATTAATTTTATACTTGAAGCAGATTTGCCTGAAGATCTGACACTAAACTCTGTGTTACTTAAGTAGTGAGAATAACAGCACAGACTGGAACAAAAGTAGAAATGAATCCCATGCATTTTCAAAACTTTTTTGTATTTTTAATATTCAGGATTTACAGAGAAATACATAACACTAGGAAAAATCCAAGTGAATGCAATAATTCGTACCACCCTGTTGCAGTAAATTCAAGTAATTCTGAAATGTAAACACATTGTGGGGAAGGAGTAGGTAAGATTTGGGCACTTGTTCCCTTGCCCTGTAGTTTTGCTCAAATAATAGAAGAGAAAGAACTAAAAAATAAATATGAACAAGAAGGAGAAACAGGATACAAAAGCAAAACTACTGCTGGACACAGTGTTAGAAAAACTAGTCTCTCATGAATCTTCTGTATGTTTTTCAGCACAAAGAATGTCTTTTTTTTTTTTCCAGTGCAATACATCTTGTAATACATAAATCAGAAACACACTAGAAAGCACTTATTCTTTAACCTAAACTGCTTTCTGGAAAATTTCAGGCATTGAAAGTCAGGATTATTTTTTCAATGTTGTGCAAGTCCAGCCAATGCTAGTTCCTCTCTTTGTCCTTCCATCTGAATTTCAGTATTGCACTATTGTTGGAGAATTTCTTTCATTTTAAATTAAATCAATAGACTATTCCTCTACAGTAATTAGACACTTTTAAATGTTGAATTGCCCCACAAATTGCATAGGTCAATGTGGGTTACAAATAAGCATGCATTTGTGCACTATCCAGCAATGGCATCTAAAAAGCCTGTATTGAAATCAGCCGATTAGCATGGTTTGATTAATAAATACAATGTGACAGATCCCAGCTAATCCAAAGCGATACAACTCTGCTTAAATCAATTGGATGGTTCCTAGGTTATACGAGCTGAATGCTATTTGTGAAGCACAATAAACACATCTAGAACTGTAGAATTGCTAACGTTGTCAGTCATGAAGCTTTTTTTCTCCAATACGTTTGAAAAAAACAACCAAAAACCCAAAACCAAACCAATGTTTGCGTTTGTCTTTATATTTTACTCTTCCTTTCTCCTAGGAACCCTTGTTTTGTCTTTTTTTTTGTTATACTTTTTACCTTTTTCCCCTACTGAGAAAAGCGACTATAATTATTTCTCTCTAGTATAATCCAAGTGTTTGGATAACACGTGCAATGCAGCCTGATTGTGCTACTAGTTGAATGTAAACCCTTCAGCAGACAATCAGAAAGACACTCAACTATCTCAGCTTTAGTGCCAAATCTCGTGACAGGAGATGGGAGTAGAAACAATATTCTTGTCACTCTTCCCTGTTTACAAATCCCTGCTTCAAAATCACATTCTTTTCTTCTGTGACGCTCTTACTTCCAGGAGTATGGAACAGGGTAAACTTCACAATAAAGCCCAGACATATTTTATTTAATACAGGGACACAAGTAAGAAAATGGTTTGTTTCTATAAAGTTCTAACATCTTTTCTTTGAGCTTTCTGATCATTTTGATATTTATTTTATTTTTTACTATTATTTTTTTTTTCCCACTCCATGTGTGTCTGTAAGCCTCTACATGATAATGGAAGGAAAATACCAAATTTTAACTGAGCAAGGTATAATGGAACAGCAGGAAGCTTGTGAGTCACTTAAATAAAAATGATGAGGAAGAAATATACATTCATTATCTCAGGCTGCATTATCTTTTCATTTTGCAAGGAAGAAAATATTAAACACCCTAGGAGGAAAAGAACTGACTTCCTTTGAATCTTTCCACAGTGAACCAGTGCTCAAGAAGCAAAATGCTTTACTTCAAACTGGAGAGATAATTTAAAATTGCAGGCAGGGGGCAGCTAGATGAAAGATCAGAATCTAGTATATTCACTGAGCAAGAATGACAATATGAAAAAGTAGACAAAGAAGAGGCTATGTTCGTGTTCTCTCTGTCCCACAAACCATGACCTCTTCCACAGGAACAAGGACCTATTTTCAATTTCAAGGCAATAGCTATAAATGTTAATAATTGCCTTTACCTCTTTCTCTGTAGCTTAGCTTCTTGCCCCATTACCAAAACCATTTAGTTTCTCAGTAATTCATTTTCTACATAATCTTCTTTCATGTCCCATGTTTCCTCTATTGTGTTTCACCTTGGGCAGTACATCATGTAAATAAAGCCTATATCCATAATCGCTTTACTATACCGCTTAAGGGAATTCACTCTTGAAAACTCCATTCCAATCTGTGTCCATTACAGTCGATCTCTTCAGTCCTCATTAGATGGGACAAGCGGGGGAATATTTTAAAAGCTATTTCAGTATCGGTGATGTAACCTTGAATATCTGTTCAAAACTTTTTGATGTATTTAAAGGATGAGCATGAAATAGATAAAAGCATCAGACTGTATTTCAATTTCAAAAAATCCAGTATTTGAAATGTTTAGGGCCACATTATCATAGTATAGACACTGATCAAATGGACAAAAATGTCCAAGAACCTGTATTCAAGTATTTTTTTTTCAAATTAGAAATAGAAATATAACATATTAATAGCCTGAAAAATGTATATATTGGTATTTAAGGCAGAGATAATTGAGGTAAGGCTGAAATTACTGAGTTCTGTACACTTCCAATGAGCAAGAGAACTCCTAGCTTCATGCTGTCAGCAATGTGACTGTCTCAGAAAGGACAGAAAAAAATGACCAAATATTTGTGTAAAAGGTAGTATTTTTAGTTCTGTTTAGCATTTACCTTAATTCAGAGGTGTACACTGTCTTTCTTAAACCAGCTTTGACTTTGAGTTTGAGATTCCATCAAGCTCTTGTGTGTGAAATGAAAATTAGATACTTCCCTTCTACTTCTCTGAAAGCCAAATGCCTGTGAAAGATTTTGACACTCTCTCATGTTTGTTCAATGTGGTTGTTGTTGTTTTTCCATCTTTGGTCTTAAATTTCAGTTTGTAACAAATCCAAATCCCTGCTTCATCGCAGTTTTAGTAGTGAGCGGTATTCATGGGAGAAAGCAGGTAGAATTTTGAAATGCTCCCTGTGCTGGGTACTAAATGAGTGTAGTAATAGTAGATAGCATGCCACCTGCACTTTTTCCATGCACTTAATGGAATCAATTAAGGACTTAGGAAATTGGTTCCTCTAACACCTTTTATTACATAAGAGAAAAAATAATAATAATAATTGCCTTGCAGCCTAGAAAATGCCATTAATGTTATTTTCTTAATTTTTTTTCTTCTTTGTCTTCTTAAGCTTCATTCTGACTTGGACAAGGGAGTGGGCACTGTTAAATATACCCTTTCAGGAGATGGTGCCGGCACGGTTTTTACCATTGATGAGACCACAGGAGACATTCATGCCATAAGGAGCCTAGATCGAGAAGAAAAACCCTTCTACACACTCCGGGCTCAGGCTGTGGATGTTGACACCAAAAAGCCACTTGAGCCTGAGTCAGAGTTCATCATCAAAGTGCAGGATATTAATGATAATGAACCAAAGTTCCTGGATGGGCCTTATGTTGCCAGTGTCCCAGAAATGTCTCCAGTGGGTGAGTAAGAAACTTTAAACAATTGATAATTAATTGCATATTACTTAATTGTTTGGTGAGCATTTCCTGCTTTTCCTGAGGAAAGAAAGAGAAGGCTGAAATTAAAATATAAGTTCTAAAACTCTTTACTAGAAATGTTTCGCTCTGTGCTTAGAAATATATAGATTACAATTTTGTTTTAGCTTTATTTCTTGATTTAAAAACTCTTTCTCCTGCAAAAGGAGTGCCTGTCACTTTAAGTCACTGAGGACAAAAGGATAAAAAAGATATTCAAGGCAGATATACTAAGGTCCAGGGGCTCTGTGTACCCTCAAAACCTGTTATTTCACATAGTTAAGTGCATTTCCTTCTCTTCCTAGTTTACGTTGACTGTTTGCTGTACAGATTTAGATGGTACAACGGCATCTTGCTATTGACTGTTCTTGTTTTGTGGCTGTTAAACTCCTACAGCACTTGTGTGATTCCCTAATTATTAATTAAGGGACAACTCTTTATCCAAATCCTGGTACACTGTGTGTGCTGAAAGGAATGATTGCCCTCATCTTGCTCTCCACAATGCAAGAACAGAAGTCTGAGAGGCTCAGAAAGACTGGCTCGAGGTGTCAAAAACCTAATGGCCGAGAAAATATTGACTCCATTGGATTCTTAAGTCAAAAGAAAAAAAAAAAATAAAAGAAAGAGAAGACTGACTGCAAATTTGGTAAGTTTTTTAAAAGCTAGTGTGCAGTGGAGAGAATAATTTTCTCTCCAAAGAAAGGTGGACTGTAGTAAGAAGAGTGAGGCACCAGAATGTGTTTTTGTTTGAAGAATACTCACAACATGGTAGAAATTTTCTGGGAAAGACATAAAGAGCAGTGACCTCATTTTGGAGCAGGAGAACAGACCAAATGGGCCCTTTGGGTCTCTGCCTGATGTCTGATTCTGCAGTGGTCCTGAGAAGCATATTTGTAACACAAGCACACTGCTCGTGTCCTGCTGCCAGATGGCACTTGGGGCTTCCCTGCGGGTACCGGGAATTAATTCATTCTGGGCTAGGAGGCCTTTAACTTCCCAGTGCTAGTTTCAGCTTCTTGCCGTTTTCCCTCCTAAGGTGTCTTTTCCCAGTACTTTACAAGCCCTTATTAGTCATTTAATACTCCCTATGGCTGCTAACAGTTTTGGAAGTTTTATAACTCTGAAATGTGCGGAGGGATGCTGTTGTTCCTTCAGCTATGTGGCTCAGATGGTGCTTGAAAGACAATCTGGGAGGCAACTAGCTATCTACACAGGTCTGTCTGTGGAATTAATGAGGTAGCAGCTGAAATTTTGTAATAAAGAGTGGTTGAATGTGATAAGATATGATACGTGTAGGCACACAGAGATGATCTCATACAAGTGTAGAGACAAGTCCACTATAGTCATCCATAGAGCTGCATCTGTAGATTCACTATATATGTGCTGTACTGTGTTTGTCCCTATAGAGATATCTATTAATATTATGGTTATATTATGTATAGGTGAAAAACATTTATTATATTTTCAAGTCTATTTCTGTGGCAAGTTCAGAATAAAATTTTCTCACAAGTGAATGTATGGTTAGTTGTTAAATTGGTTTTAAGACTTGATCAGAGAGAAATGAGCGAAATCATAATAATTAATACTGTTTACACAGTGGAATGCATTGCATGCATTCATCCTCTCTGTTGCTCTCTCTCTGTCTTCTTATTTTCTTGAATATGTGTGTACAGAAGCAAACAAAATGCTAACAGTGGTTTAATTTAATGGAAAACTCTCTTCAAGGTGTGCCATGCATTATGGTTTTTACATTGACTGAGAGTTGCATGACTATATGAGATGCAACTCAGTAAGCTGTGTAATGCATACAGCATTTTAAAATAAATGGTTTTCCATTTATTCTCCTTTGGAAAAAATGCAGCAGATGCCATGGCAAAAATGCATCCTCTTGATCTTCACTTTATTCAGTTACATTCACTACCTTTAAAAGATTTGTTCATAACAGTTTTTATTTTCCTCTATTAGAAAAATAAAAGACAGATGAAAATTGACCAGAAAAGAGAAGAGAAGGAAATAATGCCCTAAGTGGAGGCCTAAACACCAATTAGTGGTTACTAAAGCAGATAGCAATGTTTGCTGTTGGGTTGTCTTGCAGCAAAAACATCCAGAAATGCCTTTTGCTGCCTGTGATGTGCCAGGAGATTGCATCTTTTCTGATGTAGGTCTCTCCACCCTTTTGCTCTTTATTTTCCATTATTTTGCTGGCTTTTGGAAGCACAGGTTTCTCAGAGGATCTAAAACTACTGCTCCCTATCATCAGTAACATTTAGTTGCACCTATAGAGATGCCTAGACCTACCACTGCCTAAGGCTGGCATTGAAAATAACTTAGATTTTTTAGATGGTGCAGTATATAGTTGTCATGGCTTAGGCAAAACACATGATAAATTCTTCCTGTCATTTATTTTTTTTACATTTTTATTTTCTAGTTCCCAGTTTTCTGTTCTCAAATGTCCTAAACTTCACTTACTATATTTTTGCAACAGTATTTATTATGAACTGCACTCAAGCACACTCTTTCTGCTGTGGGAAATGCGCTACAAGATGATTCTTTTTCCCCTGACAAGCTTTTGTGACTAGTGACTTGCTGTCTTCTATTGTTATGTGACACTCACATGCAAAGGTTTACTCAGTTTGATAGTTTATCCTAAGGTTATTGATAATAACAAGCAAAATATGTATGCCAGAATTCATGTTGAAAGGGGAATAGAGGGGCAGAGAAATAGCTAATAAAATCCTCAAGACTTAACACCGAGTGTAAACACACAGTACAGATTCCGTTTGGACAGTGAAATAAAGTAGATTGTATAAAAACACCCTTGAGGTACCACAGTCTGCAGCCATCAAAATAGATTGTGTGGGACTGGAGAGTCTTGGGAAGAAAATTGTCCTTCAGACCCCTTACACATATTTACAAATTTTCATGGCTGTGCTGTTCTCAGTTTTGTAACATCTCTGACCTTCGTAGTAATTGCTGTTGTTGAAGCTTTGGTGGCTGAAAAGGTGCTGTAACGTTCATCCTCAAGTTCAGAGTTCCAGTCACCAGAGTTACAATAAAACTGGTGATTTTTAGCAGGAAGAAGTATAAAAATATGGAAATTTGTAGGATGCTCAATATCTGGTTTTCTGCACATAGATATGGTTTAGACATATCTGTCATATTCAAGTTTTTCATGGTGGATTTTCTAAGAACTTTGTTGTGTTATTTTCTATGCATGTTTTAGGTGGACTTTTTTTTCCCTTCAAATTCACTTTGAGATTATATTAAAGTTTCTTCTACAGTTTCTGTACATTGGGTTTGTTTGTTTTTTTCCTCTAATCAATACTGCTCCTTAAAAAGGATTATGCATATCTTTTAGCTTTTTCTGAAGGAAAGATAATGTTAGGATTTTCATTTTTACTTAGTGGTGCATTCCTTACTGGGAATCAAATTCTTTCATATGCTTTTTACTAAGATAAAAATGTTAGCAGGATGTTTAGTATGTTCTAAAACTTTGATTTAAGCCCACTACAAGCTGGGACACTTACCTACTTTATGCCAATGCCTTGAATGGCCAGCCAGCCTTGCTCCTGCTGTACATGCACTGCAATCTGCTCAGACACGATGGAGAGGAGAGTCAATCACAAATACAAACAAAAAGATCTTCTCTTGAAAAGCCTCTTGGTTACTGACTGGTGTAACATGCAGGCTACTTTACCCTTCTGTGGGTTCCATTATTTCTGATACTTTCTAAGTGTCCATAGTTTTTGTATTGTCACAGAAAGATATTGGTACCTCCAAAGTTAAAGGTGTATTGCTCACATAATAAATGTGGTGCAGAATATTTTATAATGAAGAATTTCAATGATACAAAATGATACGAAATTCTCTGCAGATAAACTTAGCAGATGGAGTCAGATTATAACACAAACTAATATTTTAAGAACAGAGATTTCTGTGCTGTTATCCAATGCTTAATAAGTAATAAGAGACTTATAAAAGCTTAAAGGCTGCACTCCTAATGTGTTTTTTCTGATACTGGATTTGGTTTAACAATACCTTTATTTGAAAATATTGTTTTGATTTAATAAGACTTCCAAAATATTGAACAAACCAGAAACAGGAATTTATTTATGAGGAGTAAAAAGAGGGTTGTAACTCCTCAATTTGTAAGTTGGCATTAGCAAAATATATTGTCCTTAAGCTTACCTTAATCAACTGTGTTGTTACTTCTGGCAGCTGTGTTAGCTTCTATTGCAATATAGCCCATGTAAGTATGCGAATATATGGTGAATTTAAACTGAGGTTGTCCTCTCGTTAAAGCTATCAGTCCAGATGACTGAGAATAGGGGCATACCAGCGTTAAACACACAGTCAGGGAAAGATCTTATTTTATATTTTTATATATTTGTAGGTAAAAATGTACACAGAAATGCATCTTCATTTCTCATGCATTTCTTTCACTGACTATGCTGATTTTAATTGACCATATGCCTTACATGTGACAAATTTATAACTACTTCTGTCACAGTCTCCTAACTGTTTCATAAGATCTTTCTATTATTCCCCTACGTTACACACAGACCATCTATGGTTGTGCTATACCAAACAATTCCATAGCATATAGAGTCCATGTGTTCTTTCCTAAACAATTTAATTACATACTTTTCCACTAGATTAACTCTTTATTACTTCAGGGGGCTCTACAAACTCCAGATCACCATGGCAATTATTTGGCCTTTTTGGTTATTAATTAACAAGTAATGGAATGTGTTCACATTAAATACCTGCATTACTGATCAGGCTTGAATATACTATTTGAAACTGTCTCGATTGTAACACTAAGTTGTAACACTAAAACAGTCAGTGACAGTAGAAAGTTGTATCAGGTTATTTTTACTGGATATCCTCTGTGGTGTGGGGCAGCTACTTGAAAGAGTGTTGTAGATTTGCCTCCCATGGTACTGACAGCCTAGAAATAGTCTTTATGCATTTTCTGGCCATTTTTCTTCTGAAGTGAATACTTAATTGGTTTATATTTAAACATTGGCTTATATTTAAATATTTGCAAAGCTCACATATACATTCACAAGTAGAACATATGTTTAATATATCCACCTATGTATTTTCATGTAAAAGGATTACAATGTATAGAAAACTAACCTGATGAACTGGTGGGTAGGAACCTGCACTCTGGCTTGGCATGGCTTAGTACTGTGTGCCTGAGTTTAGCCTGAATCTGACTCTGAGCAGAGGCTGGGGATGGAAGGACTATAAGGCATTGGAGCAAATACTGAGTGATCCTTCCCTTGATACAGATTACAAGCTTCTGGCAATATATTTTTAAGGACTTCCAAAAGCGTATCCAGGCTGTTGCGGAAGATATTACTTTGGGAATCCATAGGGGCCAGCGAGGATTTTCAATGGTATTACACTCACGGAGAGATAAGTGGCTGCATAATCTGTCGGCTTCTGTCTGCAGCCCCTCTAATTCCACCCTGGTCACCATGCTTTTTTCTGGTGTTATCAAGTCCAATGATGGGAATTGGATGTCACATTCAAGATACAAATATCTTGAATATTCTTGTTTATTGTTTATTCTTTTTTCCTTGCTTAATAATTCCTGTCATTTCTTTTTCTTTTTTTTTTTTTTTTGTCCGCTGTTGATCATTGAGATGGAAACTTCAGCGGATTTTTTACAGTGATCCCAAGATCAAGAGTTAGTAGGTAACCAAGCTACAACCCACCTCTGTGAATGTACTAATAAGATATTTTTCCCTATGCCTCTTACTTCCTATTTCTTGCTGTGAAATCTCCTATGCCCAGTTACTTGCTAAGATTCCCCTGTAACACTTTGCAGTCAAACTTCCATTTTGTAAAGCTGCCACCTGCATATATATTCTCTTCTATTGGCAACCTGAGTTCAGATCCAAGTGAGATGCCAGTGGCAACCCTCATCTCTTTTATAAAGACTGACAATCTATTCCTACTATTTGATTTATATTTTAATTTGGATATTATGGTAGAAAAGATTGTCTTTTTTTTTTCTTTTTTTTTTCTTTGAGCCTGTGCTTACAAACCTTGCTAAAAGCTTTTTCCAAATTTAGATACTGTTTATCTATGTAAGTAATCTCAAGCTATATACTCACTGATTCACCTAATAATTTCAACAGGTTTTGCAAAGAGCAGCTTCCCTTTACAATACTGTGCTGACTCCCCCCTTACAGGATCATATCCGCATGTCCTCTAATTCAGTACTGTATTACAGAGTGTACAAATTCATCCATTGCCTCAGTCAGACCTGGTGAAATTGTGAAAAGAAACAGCTACTGTACTGATTGTGTGATTAAGTTCTATGGCCACTGTAGAGCAAGGTGAGTTTTAAGAAAGGAACAGAAGGAAAGGCTGCTTAGCCTTTTGTCAAAGTGTTTTTCCCCAGGTATAAGGGGTATTGTACAAAAATACAAAACAAAATAAAAGTAAAAAAGCCCAACAAACCACAACACTGAGATGTTGAGAGAAAATTACAAACAGGCAGTAAAAGCTTTTGAAACAAGGGTTTCTTGACATTATGATAGATCACTAAGCAACCTAGGCAGCTTCGACTACTGTGAAAACCTTACAAACAAAATCCTTTTAGATCAAAAGGGAGGAAGAAAACAATGCAGAGAATCAAGGCTTTCTTGGTTAAAGGGTTGTGGCTATTGTCACGTTCACTCTGAGTTTCATTTCATACACCCTGGCTGTTGAAAACTGTCAGCAAAATAAGGAAATTTGGCAAATATTGTTAGCTGGGAGAATCTACGTAAAATGAAACCTGTGACAGATGGGACTCTACAAACATGCATACAGCAAAATGTCTGGGAAGCTTTTGCTGTTAAATAAGTGTGACACTAAAGAAATGTTTCCTATTAGCTAGTTTCACAGTCCCAAAATGTCAGTATTAGTGCTGAATTAATGCAAAGATTTGAGTTTTACTTCGTGTATATTTGGCCTAATTTATTGTAGTGAATTGAAGTGGGCAAAGTTAAAAACTCATGTCAAAACAGATAAGGTCATTATGTCCCTAGCCACATGCAGACTTTACTCCAGCTCAGCAGTGTAAATCAAATAACATTTTATATTTCATCACACCCAAGTCTTTTAATGCAGATCCCCCAATAGGTTAACCAACCAATATTTTCATTATTAAAATTAAGCTATTTGGGTTCGCTCTAAATGTATGTTTGTCTTCTTAAGGATGCTATGTGTTACTTCTTTTAATATATAAGGAGGAGCTTTGTAATTATTGGTACAATCCTGTGGTTTGCATAGTCACATTTAGGTTCAAGATATATTGCATTAGAGTTGTTTAGATTACGTGTTATTTTTTTCTCAATTATACTGTTGGTGAGGGAAAGGTATTGGTATGCTTTAGTGCAGTATTGAGACATAAGAATTGTTGTTATACAGGCACATCCTATCTGTAAACATAAAACATCTTGTATTGATAGTTGTTTTAGTAGCCACTTCTCAGTTGTAAGTTAAAAATTAACAAGAAGTTAGTTTTTCCTTACCACAAAATGACTTTAAACATTAAATATATTTTCAACAAGATCTGCTCTTCTGGCCACCAAGTGGTTTTAAGCATTAAGTATATTTTAAAAGTTTTACTGTTCTAAGCCACCGAGTGACTGCAAACATCAAGTATGTTTTATAAAAGCTGCTTTTCAAGCTACTGCCTGCATGGCTGTAAACAACATTTTTCTTTAAAGTTCTTTTCCAGCCATTGAGCTATTTTTTTTCTTACAAGCCCAGTTCTATTTATAATTTTTCACAGAAGAAACAAGTGCAAGGTTTCCCTGGCACAAGGCAGCTCTTCGTTTATGACAAGTAATCATGTCATAGACATCTTCTCATAAAGACACTGCAGGTAATGAGACCAAGCCAAAATTTAAATGGATTTTATGGATATTTTGCATGGTCAGTGTGTGCACATCTAGTCTTTTTCTCCACCATTTTTGTGAATAACTGCAGTAAACCAAAATAATAAAAGCAGACATGACTGATATTCTGTACTAAAGTAACTGGTCTAAGAAATCGGTTACTGATGGATTGTGTAAAGCAATCAAGTCATCATCAGCCATAGAGGAGCACAAAACAGAAGGCAAAGTAGTCTCAAGATTGCTAAGCAAATGGGAGTCACTAAACCAAATATGATTAAGGGCTTTAATTCTGTGTGGAGAAATAACTCCATGTGGCAAATTAGATGTAATCCCAGGACAGCTTGGTGTGATAAGAAAAGTGTTTGTGAGAATCTGGCCTAACAAGAGCTAAGAGCAAAAAATCACTGATCACAAATATTCTGTTAAGGGCAAATTATTCTCTGTTTAGAGATTCCCATAAGGCTTAAAGTCTACAGCAAAGACACTGCAGATAAAAATAGTACCTTAGGAAAAGAAAATCTATATAAAACAAAAGTCTAAAAATATCTGCAGAATGAGGAATAGCACATACTAGAGTATCTTTAAATGGAATGTCAGCCAATTAGTTAGTGTATCTGTCTGTCAACCTTGCATTTAATGAATCTCAGATACTTAATATTTCCCCTTACCTGTAGAAAGGAACAGCATAGATGGGCAATCCAGCCCAATATCTATTGCACCTACCACAGGTTTTTCCTAACTAAGGAACCATTAATGATCTGACAGGACCATGAGCCTGATGTCTTTCCATCCCTTGGTCAACAAGGGTCTCAGTAGATCTGGTTGAAACCTTTCCACAAGCACCATTTTTGCTAAGTTTCTGTAGAACTGAAAGATGCAAACATGTAATTCTGTCAAAATTTTTTTTATGAAAAATCAGATCGTTGCCTGGTGAGTCATCCCCTAGGTTAGCTAGTGACTGGCAAATTAAACATGTGGTTCCCAAATTAGTAGAGAAGCATTCTTTGAATCAACCTGTCAAGCCAAGCACTGTCTGGCTGGGAACCCATAGGCCAGGCAGTCATCTCTGGAGCTGAGAACCTGGCAGGTTTGTCTGTTTCCTGATTTCTCTGCCATGCAGTTGACAACAAGGCAGGTCACCAATCTTCCCAGACAAGCTAGTCAGCCTGCAAGCTAAACATGTCATAACTAAGTAGGAAGAAGACCAATGGAAACTAAACACACTGTCCTCTTTGCTAAAAACTCAGCAGTGCTGATATTGTTTTCTGGAGTGTGCAATTTTTAATTTTTTTTTTTTTTTTTCTGTAGTGAAGCACAATGAAGTGAAGGACCAAAACTAACTGAAATACCGCAGTAAAGAAAAACTCCACTGTCCAGACATCCTTACTTTCAGATAGGCCTGGGATCTTTTTGTGTAGAAGCTAGCAGTAAAAGTGAAATCACTGAGGGTTAGAGAGGTGAAGACTGGAAATAGAGAGGGTGCTGATTTCAGGCAGGTGTGAAAGTATAGAATGACAGCAGAGAAAGCGGAAGAGTTTCACACTCTGTTCAGATTTCATTTCAGGAGCTGCTGGAAATAAATATGGTAACATTAATACTGCCTTGGACGTGAATCAGACTGGCACTGGTAAAAAAACTCCTATTGTTTTACTTAGAAAAACTCAGGACCATCCTTTTATTTTCATAAGAAGCTTCAAGGATATTAATGCATAAATACAGGAAACTCAAGGTATGAGTATTCCTATGGAGCAGTCTTGAGGGGGCAGGGAAACAGCATGCAGCAGGCAAGGGGACCTCCTACAAGGACTGTCCGACACACCAGTTTGCACCATTGGTGGAGAATGTTGTTGCAGATACTCTCAGAGGTGTAATTTCAACTAACTATTTGCATCTTGGTACAAAATTGTTCACAAATGATGACTTTCAGTGGAAATAGTTTGTTGACTGCTAGTCATCCCACTGAGGTTGGCATGATGTTTTGGGGATAGAGATTTTAACTGGTAAAGAATAATATGAATCCCAATAGCCAATCCAATAATGACTAGGTCAGGAAATCTACAGCGTGGCAGAGTCTCCTCAGTCATATCCTCAGTCTTCTATCTGTGTTTATTGCTGTTAGTACAAGTATCAATTCTACCATTTGTTCTGATATGGAGTATCCTAACTTATCTGAAACATAACCTAGGATTCCCATATCATGAGAACATCACCTCAGAAGCCTATCTATTCTCCTGTCTCTGTAAATGGCCAAGGTAGAGGCTACGAGAAAGTTAACCAGACATTTAGGCAGATTATCATGTCACAGTCTATTTAGCAGTAGGTTTTATCCAAGTACAGTTTACTTATTTGTTTTCTAACTCTTTTAAAAAGGATTGTTTTTTGGGTTCATGTGCATGTCAAATACTTTTCTAATCCACATTTTGTTAGGTCTAGTTACTGTACATTCCATAAATTGATCATATCATTCTACAAAGCATTTCCTTTTCCTATTTTTAACATTTTTGTCTTTCAGTCTGGAAGATAAAAGATAATGGGAACAGATGATTTAACTTTGGTATACTCCTAACTATTAGATACATCTCTATCATGTCCCATCTCTTTGTCTCATTTCTAAATTAAATAGATGAAATCTTTAAGTTCTATGTGGAAAATGTTTTATGTTTCATTCACTTTTGCTGCTTAACTCTGAGCCCTGTTTATTTCTGTTCTTTTTACTGATAGGGCAACGGTAATAAATATTTTTAAGACTCTTGAGAGAATTCAGATGAGAAAGATGCCTGAAGAGCAGGTTTAAGTGCTCAAGCCTACAATTTATGTTCTTGCAAGAGATGATATAGACACAGAAGCTTGAATTATCAGCCTCACTTGCTACTTCTTTGATTCAGTAGCACCAAATTAATCCACTTTTTCTTGATGCTTTCACTCCATATCATCTCATGCCTGAACACAAACCAAACCCTGTCAGACGGTTTTCAGCAGATATTTGACAATCTTGGAATCCTTTCATGGCTCTTGCATGCGATTCTGAATGAATCCTTATTTCACAGATTTTAAGTCCTAAACCAATATTAATCACTGATCATAATCCAGTGAGACGTAGCACCTTGCTGTTCAAACAGCAGATGGTCCTGTGTGCCTTCAAAAGATCATCCAGCTGCTAAAACAGCACTGGGAGTGGGGGCGGGAAATCTTCCCCTGGCTAAGCAGATAAAACAGCTTTACTACGATGTATCAACAAACTATGTTTGATGGTTTTATTTGCAATACTGGTTGGGGAATAAGGAGGGGAATTGTTAACCTTTGTAGAGGGGGAGGCAGTGGCTGAACATATGTAAGTTGCTGCTTTTAAGTGTCACAACCCATATTCAAACACTGTTGTGCTAGGGATAGCACCAATATAAAGTGATAATCACTTCCTATATCAGCTTTTCTTTGTAACTAACAAACAAAACCAAATTCTAGCCTTTTCTTCCAAAGAAAATATTTCATAAATGACCTGGAAATTGCTAAGATGTCAGACTGCCTGCCTGCCTGCCTGAATCAAAAGATGGCAGCAAGACATCATCTCCTTAAATTCCAAAATCCATATGAAGCTGGTAATAGAACTGGAAAGTTGTAAAGAAGGAATCCTTTCTTTGTGCCACTGCACAGCAATAAGAGATGTCTGTACTGCTGATTTAAAGGAAAGATACAGGGCAAGAACAGCACCAGCACATCCTACTGATTTACTGCAGAACTGAAGTTGTGGCAGTTTAGTAATAGCTATATTGCAATCTGGATGCTTTATATTTTAGCCACCTTTACCAATTTACTTTGGGTAGCACAAGGGGATAGTAACAGTGATGACAGGATAGGTTTTATGACAACATAGTGAAAGGGACTCCAGGATACTAACTCACCAGGTACCTTGCAGGGATGTCCTAATGGTTCATTTTCAGTGCTACTGTTCCCCTGACTGTCTACGTTAGAGCCCACATGAGCCTTCCTGCCCACACTGCAAACGTGTTTCATGATTTGAGCATTGACTTACTTGTGGACACAATGTGTGTCATGTCAGTACTGCTCTTATCAACAGTAGAGTTTTTAGACTTGCTACTAATACCTCGTTAGTGAATGTTTTTCATCAGCACATTCTTAGGCCAGATTTGTGAAGGTAACTTGACACTGAAAGGGTTTCATAAGCATAGTGTGTTTTGGCTTTTTTTATCCTATCACTAAGTGCAGGGTACATAAACGGTTTTGAAAATCCTAGTCAGCTTTAAGACTCCCAAATAACTTTTAATAGCTTGAGGGGTACTACCAAGTTCCTCAAGCAATTCCGAGCATCCCTAATGTATAGGCACCTACATTTTCCTAGCATACATTATAAATATGAACCAAAATGTTCTGCAAGTGTGGCCAAGTAGCTGCAGAAATGTGTTCACAACCCAATCAGATCAGACACAGTTCAAATTCAGCACTACTACAGTAGGTGATTTGAGGTATTCCATGCAGGGTTAGATGTCCATATGGATTTATATGTTTGATTTCAAATGAAGTATCTTAGTGCCTGCCTGAACCTAAAAAAAAAGTAATTTTTTATAAAATTGTTTCATGGGTGTTAAAATGTCACCTAAACCTGTCCCAAATCTGCTTGTGCAGAGAGCTATATGAACTTTACACTGCTGAGCAGCTAGATGCCAATTAATGCCTAAGCACTGTCAGAAATCATAAAGTAGATATACTTAATTCTTTTTTTAGAAGCCAGTCAGTGACATTTTCAGAGTTCAGAGTTATGTTCCATGCAAAATGTGATGGGAGGAGAGATTACATTTTTTTCATTTTGCAGTGAGGTAGGTAGAAAACTCACACAAGATGCTGCAGATGCAGCTTTAATCCTTTCCTTTTTTGCATCCCCCCTCCTCTTGTTTTAGCCACCTGAGGCCAGAGAGCCTTTCTTAGTCTTTCTCCCTTCCTTTTTTTGGTCCAATGAATATTTAATGGTCCTATATAAAACAGATCAGCTTCATCGTTTTGCAAGAGAGTGATGGTCTGAGCATTCACTTAAGAGGTGGGAAATAAGCATTCAACCACCATATAACAGAAGAGTGACTTAAAATAACCTGTATCTCATGCATCCACTGGCAATTCAGGAGGGAAAGTCATCTGCTGCTGCATTTTGTCAGAATAAGGTTGGTTTAAGCTGTTAACACAGAAAAGGGTTCAAAATAGGTTTTTTTCAGTAAATAATTTCTGAGAAAGAAGCCATCTAAGAGACAATTTTCTCATTGGTCTTTCTTACAGTCTACAGTATCTTTTCACTAATAAGCTCACTTGTATGGGTCTTATTGTTAGGCATCTAAATAACACAAGTTTAGGAAAAAACTGCATCTGGGCTTATTGGATTTTGCAGTGGCTCTTTTTATGATTCATGCCCTCGGTATCTCTGCACTGTAGTTGTTGTGGATAACAGCACTGTGTAATGTTACTTCTGTTTTACAGGAGCATCTCGAAGATAGTGGAAACTGAGAAGGAATATTCATTGCAGAGTTTGTTTCTTAATACATATATGTTACCAGAACTGACAAATCGGAGATGCGAGTGTATGTGCAAGGGAACTGGGGGAAATTCACCTTAAAAAATACTATGTCTTTTTTAGTGTGTTTGTGAAGGAGTCAGGAAAAAATGTTGAGGAATAGAAAAAATATAGAGCAAAAAGCTAGGAAGCCTCTCACAGGTTAATAACAGAATAAGAGTTTAGTGCTATTAAAAAATCTGAGCATGATGAGTTTACTGAGTTAGGATGATAACCACATTGTCTCTTTTTATGTATGTGGGAAGGACTGTGCATGGATTAGTAAAATCCACTTGATAGCTTTTTTAACAAAACTTTGTAGTTGTGTGGCTGTTTGCTATCTGACACTCAGACCTAAATTATAATACAATGGCTGAAAAGTACCTCACTGTTATCAGTTAAATAGTGATCTATATCTAGCCTGCAACTGATGCATTAAAGTACTGAAAGTTTGATGGGCTGTGGTAGTTAGATAATTTCCTCCTACTGTTCACTTATGTGTACATGTGTCAAAAGAAGTGGCGTTTAGTGTCTGGAGTTTTATTATTATCATATTTTTAATAATTATAATTTTTATTTTTATTGGCAGGAAAATGACATACTTTTTTTCCTGTAGCTTTATTGTGAGCAATGAGTCAGGAAAGAATTAAGTTACAGAAATTCCACAACATAAAATGTTCTGATGGTTTGTTCAATTTTAATTTAGAGACAGGGTTGAAGATGGAATAGTTTGAGCAACCATAGGCAGGATTCTAGTGGTGTGATTCAACTTCCAGCTGTAAAAAGACTCAATTTCAGTGATTAAAATGAAGGTCCAGCTGTCTGTTAAAGAATTTATAGCCCACATGATTCTTTTTTATTTTATTTTATTTGGGATTAGGATAGAATTTTGTCTTGCAGATCTTGCCACTCTTGATCTTTGGGCAAAATCAATACCTTAGATTGTGAATTATTTAGAAATTTCAAGGGGAAGACAAGAGTCCCTAAATACTGAATACATTCAAATTTTAGATCATTGATATGTAGGCCTGGTTTTGCATTACAACAGACATAGGTTCATCTGTAAAACATTAACACGACAAATGATAAACAAATATCTCCTAGGAAACATAAATCTCCTTTTCTTATGAGCCAAGCAATAAGTTGCAAGATATCTAGGCCATATTTAGGTTCATTTAATTTTATCTTCACTATTTCACAAGCTTAGAATTTTGTGTATATCGACGCTTGCTTATCTCACATGCTTTACAATTTATGAATAAACACAAGCTGAGGGCAGGGCTGGCATAGAAAGGCAAATTTCTAGAACTGAATCCTCACAGTAGTCAAAGAGGGCAAAACTGCACTTCAGCCTGGACAACAGTCAACTATGGTCTGTCTTTATCATTTGAATTTTATCTTTCCTTAGTCTGCTTGCTTTCTTTCTCTTCCTTGCTTCCTTCCTTCCTTCTCTCTTTCTGTCTGTCTTTCTTTCCTTTCTTCTTTTTCTTTTCTTTTCTTCCTTTCCTTTCCTTTCCTTTCCTTTCCTTTCCTTTCCTTTCCTTTCCTTTCCTTTCCTTTCCTTTCCTTTCCTTTCCTTTCCTTTCCTTTCCTTTCCTTTCCTTTCCTTTCCTTTCCTTTCCTTTCCTTTCCTTTCCTTTCCTTTCCTTTCCTTTCCTTTCCTTTCCTTTCCTTTCCTTTCCTTTCCTTTCCTTTCCTTTCCTTTCCTTTCCTTTCCTTTCCTTTCCTTTCCTTTCCTTTCCTTTCCTTTCCTTTCCTTTCCTTTCCTTTCCTTTCCTTTCCTTTCCTTTCCTTTCCTTTCCTTTCCTTTCCTTTCCTTTCCTTTCCTTTCCTTTCCTTTCCTTTCCTTTCCTTTCCTTTCCTTTCCTTTCCTTTCCTTTCCTTTCCTTTCCTTTCCTTTCCTTTCCTTTCCTTTCCTTTCCTTTCCTTTCCTTTCCTTTCCTTTCCTTTCCTTTCCTTTCCTTTCCTTTCCTTTCCTTTCCTTTCCTTTCCTTTCCTTTCCTTTCCTTTCCTTTCCTTTCCTTTCCTTTCCTTTCCTTTCCTTTCCTTTCCTTGCCTTGCCTTGCCTTGCCTTGCCTTGCCTTGCCTTGCCTTGCCTTGCCTTGCCTTGCCTTGCCTTGCCTTGCCTTGCCTTGCCTTGCCTTGCCTTGCCTTGCCTTGCCTTGCCTTGCCTTGCCTTGCCTTGCCTTGCCTTGCCTTGCCTTTTCTCCTTGCCTTGCCTTTCCTTGCCTTGCCTTTCCTTGCCTTTCCTTGCCTTTCCTTGCCTTTCCTTGCCTTTCCTTGCCTTTCCTTTCCTTTCCTTTCCTTTCCTTTCCTTTCCTTTCCTTTCCTTTCCTTTCCTTTCCTTTCCTTTCCTTTCCTTTCCTTTCCTTTCCTTTCCTTTCCTTTCCTTTCCTTTCCTTTCCTTTCCTTTCCTTTCCTTTCCTTTTCTTTTTTCCCTCTCCTCTCCTCTCCTCTCCTCTCCTCTCCTCTCCTCTCCTCTCCTCTCCTCTCCTCTCCTCTCCTCTCCTCTCCTCTCCTCTCCTCTCCTCTCCTCTCCTCTCCTCTCCTCTCCTCTCCTCTCCTCTCCTCTCCTCTCCTCTCCTTCCCCTTCCCCTTCCCCTTCCCCATCCCCATCCCCATCCCCATCCCCTTCCCCTTTCTTTCAACTTAAGCATTGCTTTTTATCTGGTCTTTAGAGAAAAGTGATTTTGATCATCAAAATAGAGAGAGAAATGCAAATCAGGGGAAACAAATCCCAGAGCACGCTCAGAATAACTCAAAAGAGTAAATGGTTCAAACTCCTATCTGATAAGAATTGTGGAGTTTCTACCTTGATCATTTCAACAGCATGAAGCACAGAGTTAGGCATTTAGAATCATCCTTAACTAGAGCTTTCTGTATCATTGCTATGCCATACAAATATCGAAATACCTGTATTAATGCATGTGTGTCTGGTCACAATTCATTTGCATGTTTTACTGGTATTCTTTCATCTTCTGTCTTGTTTAAAGTATATCATGCATTGCAATGAAGGTATTAAAGAAGCCCTTTAATAAGCTACAAGATCTTAAAATTGAAAATAATTTTTAAAAAGTATGCTGCAGCCTTGCTAGAAAGGGAATATGGTGTCACTGTCTGATTTTAGCCATTTTTTTTTTTTTTCAAACTTCAGGTATTTTATTTAAGGAAATAATAATTTTTCAATGTTTTTCTTTTTAAAAACCAGATTAGAAATGAAATATTCAGAAAATTTATATATATCACCATGGATACTTTGACTGACATTGGGAGATTACTGTGTTGTAGTCACTGGTGTTAATTTACTAAGTGGGGTGTTGCCACAGAATTCTCAAATAAGATAAATTCTTCTCAAAGAATAATTGTTTTAAATGTTGTAACAAAGATTTGTCTGTCCATGGTGCAGTGACAACAGGGGAAGGCAAGAAAATGTTTTCTGCTTATATTTTACAGCTGGGAAAATGAGCAGGTAAAGAAAGTTACTGTGTTACAGCTTACATTTTTCCTCAGAGCTTTCTGGCTACCTGTTATGGCCCTACATTTTTGGTTATTGGTAAAGAACATAAGGATGTGATGAAGGAATGACCATGTGTAAAGGGAATGAAACTAGCGACTATATTACCATGTATCCTTCAGTCACAGCAATAATAAATCCCAATTACATTCTTTTATGTGTAATTATTTGATCTCATCAGCTTCAGTACTTTTAAAAGGGTTCTATAAATTAACCATATGCCTAAGTGATTTGCAGAATAGTTATGTTCTTAAAGGTTTTGCTTGAAGCCAAGCTTTCATTCATATTTTAGGTGGATCCAAGGCTGTACTTACCCAAAATATTTGGGTTGTGGCGCAATGTAATAAATTAATGAGTGGAAATCCCAACCTGGACTGTTATTAATCATTTTACCCAGGATTAACTCTCCATGAAGATGGAACAACTTCTGCTGTCACTGTTTCATCAGTGTAAGCTATTGACAACACTCGAGGAGCAGGGAAGGAAGGAGGGAGAGCCACCCTAGGTGTAGGGGGAACTCAGGACAGGGAGGAAGTAGCTGAAGGAAGTCTCAGGAAAAGACACCCTGAAGCCCTCATGCAGATGAGGTTCTGTGCAGAGATTCTGCTGAAACTGCTCAGAAGTCCTCTGACAAAATGTCTAGGGAGGTGAGGTGTTTTGGATATCCATCTTTTCTGTACTGGAACGGCTGGGATACCACATTCATGAGGACCATGTGAGACCATGTGAAGTGAGAGTATCCCATAGGCTGAGATGTGTTTTTCAATATTAGCTTTTAAATACTCAAATAATAAGGCAGAAGTTCATAAATGTAGGAGTTTTCCTTGATGTAACCCAGAGCTGATGTGCCCTATGGTTCCAACATTGTGCACACACTTGTATTAGCACATTTCAGCTCCCTCAAGTGATAACAGGCAGATGCACATACAGGAGCATGGCAGCCCTCCTTGGTGACAGGCATAAGTTTCACAGGTCACACACACATTTTTCCTGTCACACATTGTTCTAGCAAATACTTAATCCCTACAACCAAGTTTATCTGATAGAGAATAAAAAATACTGGTTTCACTGTCATAAATACTTTCATTTTTATCATCAGGAGGATAAAACATAGGTATACTTTTAAAATCTGATCTGTACTGTATGCTCATTTATACTCTGTCTCATCCAAACTACACAAATAAAATGCCACCTTGAATTATTTCATCAGTACCAATATTTAATCTTAACTGTTTGATACCTGGATACATGTTTTTTTTTTTTCTAACATCTGGGGTAAAAAATTTGGGCAGTTGTTTGATTTTTTTTTTGTTTGGTTTTTTTTTTGCATAGGTTCCTGACATTTCTCACAGTCTGACACTGTATGCCAATTTGCAGAAATATACTAAAAGTCTACTGTGATGAACATGTAATTGGCAATGTAACAATTTTCCATTCAAAACAGAATCTGACAGGATTTCAGTTTTAAGGTAGAATGATGTCAGAATTACAGAACTGCAGCTGTATTCCCACATGCAGAAATAGATAAACTCAAGGTCTTGGATAGATTTATGAATCTTAGCACCTCAGAGCCTCATTCTTCTCCTTGGCTGTTTTCCCTCCTAATCTCCCATCTGCATTTAGGGACTCCCTTCTGACAATGAAGTAGTACTGCAATATGAGAAATGGAGTCTAGCCAGAACTCGAGGGCCCATCTTAATTTTTTAAATTTATTTTGTTTGCTGTTCCATATTTTATTTCTCCAGTTTCACATGAGACATATGATCTTATCTGTGTACATTCAGAAATATACTTTTTTTCATTATTTACCTATGGGAAACAGATAAAAATCCCATTTTCTGAAAAAGCTAGGCATATTTTTAGAAGGAATAGGATTCTTCCAATCCGGAGAATTTTTTGACACTAGCTATTATAAAACCAAGAGGACTACTGCACATAGTGGTATATACTGAAGACACAGTTGGAAAAGTCACCAAGAGCATATCTTCCACTAGGATGATGAATTCCCACAAACTTTTATTTTTACAGATGTTCACATCAGTTCTAAACATTTTTTCACTGTCTTTTTAAAGTCTGAAAGGGGGTTGTAGCATGGAGGGTGTTGGTCTCTCCTCCCAAGTAGCAGGTGACGGGACAAGAGGTAATGGCCTCAAGTTGCATCAGTTCAGATTGGATATTAGGAAAATATTCTTCACGAAAAGGGTTGTCAGGCATTGAACAGACTGCCCGGGGGGGTGGTTGAGTCACCACCCTTGGAGGTATTTAAAAGATGCATAGTTGAGGTTCTTAGGGACATGGTTTAGTGTCAGTGGTAGGTTAATGGTTGGACTCGATCTTGAGAGTCTCTTCCAACCAAAATGATTCTATGATTCTAAATTTCTTCTACATTTTAGCCCAGTCCCGAGTATTCCTACATATGCCCCAATTCTGCAAAGCAATGTAAAATTTAATCTTAGCATTAATTTCAAGTATATTGAAATACTTCTTTAAAGTAGTTTTAAAGCATGCATCTTCTAATTTTAAACTACTGCTTGTCTAAAATATCCATACTACATGTAGAATAGCAGATGACCCACACTGATTACATGCTTATCAAACTAAGAATACTGAGGAAAATTCTGCTAGTAGTATTTAAAAAAGAGGGAAGTAATATAAGCATGTCAGGCACTTGCTGTCAGAGTTCTTTGTCTTAAGGGGTGTTTTCTCACCTGTATTTTAGTTCAATACAATTTAAAATTTATGGTCACATAAAACATTCATGTTGTTCTTTTTTTTTTTTTTTTTGACCACAAGACATATAAACAGCTGATTACCTTTAAAGATTATTTTTTCATACACTTGTTTTTTAAGGAGACACCCACTGTACCTTTCTTTTACATTTGTACAGTAAGAAATGACATGTCACACCTTGGTGATGTGAAATATATTTGCTTTTGCCACTGGTCCCTTTCCTAAAACAGACCCTTAACTTTTGAGCAGAAATTTAATTTTTCTTTACTGTCCATTTTTGATTTAAGAACTGCACTCTGACATTGTATTTCCTTGTTTCACAAATTTATATTTATATTTCAAAATGCATATGGTGTTGCCCTGGAGAGTCATCAGCACCTAATCTTATTGGGGAACCAGAAATGCATGTAAAAACTATTTACCTTTCTCTTAGTATTTGTTTTTGTGACATGCAAATAAAAAGAGTTATGACATACAAGCAGGTCTGTACAAGTAACTGTGTTTTCTTAGTTCACTGACCTGGAAGATTAGAGTCACCTAAAAAAAAAGTACTATTGTGGAATCAAAGCATGAAAGTTTCAAAATAAAATTATTTCACCTTTCTAAGTATTATTTCAGAGATTTTTGTGGAGAAGCTGCTCAGCACAAATGTGGAAATATCTTTGATGAAGCTGAACCTCGTTTTTTCAGTGATTTTTCTATGCTCCAAAATTCAAATAGTGTTTAGGATTGAGTTCCCAAGGTAAAAAACTATTGCAAAGCCTTGTAAATTCTTTTTAGTATTTGAAATATTTATAATGAAAATCTTAGCTGAAGGTTGATTCTCTTTTGCAACATGGCTATTGCAAACTTCTGTGCAGACTCAGTTGCAGGCCAAGACTAGACCTGAGATCAGCTTGGAGACTGCATGATAGCTGTTGTGCGTATCGAGATGTTTTTAACAACAGAGTTCCCAGCAGAAGTGCAAACAGCCTTTTATCCCAGATGTCAGTGTGCAAGAGTTATGTAATTGCAGATCTGTAAACATAGATAAAATGTTCATGAATATTTAATATTTATGGGATTTGGCACAAGGGGTAGGGTGTGCATAGACATCTCGCAGTATTTTTAGCCTCTCTGACATTACAAATATCTATGGAGAAAGTAGGGTTTCTTTTCCTCCAAGAAAGGCTTAGACATGCACGTTATTTTCCACATGACTTGAGTATTTTAAAAGTACAAGCATAACTAAGTGGTTTGCAAGCCACTCACTATTTCATTGATGTGTCTCCAGTTCCAGCTTAATGTTCTTGTTCCTGTTCTTGTCATTAGACTTCTGAGCTCTGATCAACCTGATAACATTAGATGGATGCACTGTATGGTAACAGCCAAGGCTACTGATCTCCAGCTGTCTTCAAATTTATTCACCACAGTGGCTTTCACTAATTCACAGTTTTATTAAGAGACCAATAAGAACCTGACAAATCACCTTTCTATGCTTAAAAAACCCACTGAGCTTGTAAAAGGCAAGTGATAGCATTGAGAAGCTGCATTGAATTCTAATTGAAATTAGCCTAAGCTGAAGGAAGAATATATTTTTCTTCCTAAGAATATAGTTAATACTGCCATTGCTGTAGATAAAAACATCATCAATATTTACAATTCCATAAAGATTTTTATTACACTGTATTTGGAACGCTTTATGCAGGAAAATTATGATGCTCAAATGCAAAAAATTCAAATACAATGAAGTGAGCAATTCTCTGGCCAAGGGAACTGCAACTGGCCACAGCTCCTCTGGGTGTTTACAAAGGACCTTATTCAGCTGTTCACGTCTCGTGTCAGCCCAAAAGGTGAGCAGCTGGAAGTGTCTGTTCACAGCTGTCTTCAGGCCCTAGAGAGGCTGTTGTGGAGGCTAGAGAGCAGCAGTCTTTGGGAAATAGGCTGCAAAGGACCTCGCAGTCAGTTCCTTTGAGCTTTGTTCTCTCTGCTGTGCAAAGTGGAGGTGAGGCAGAGTGAGGAACCCAAGACACACAACATCACCTGAAAGACCCAGGCAATTACACGTATTTTGTGAGCAAAACATAACCAAAATACCTCAGGCAGCAGGTGTGAACTTTGTGACATGTTATACCTGCTATGGTTTGTGTTTTTAAAAGCATAGCCATATTTTGACAAGGTGACAGGGCTGATGGTTGCTCTCCTGAGGACAGCAGTGAGGGTGACCAGACAGGTCCGTGCTGACACTGTGTCATAAGCTGTGAGCCAACCCATGTCATATAAACATGGTTCCACCAGACCCCAGCTCTTTCTTCACCATTGCAAGCTCTACAAAGTGAAGGAGTTTTAGGATCAGTATCAATATCAAAAGGTAAAAAAGGAATTGAGCTGACATATAGCAGTTTCATGTGAGTACATCTCCAGTAAAACTGAAGTGGCTTCTGGTTCTCTCCAATATGAATTCTCTAAAGATAATGAGTATTGTGTTTCAGTCTGTGGAAAGCACTAAGTGCTGTGCTAGGCAAGCGGGAGACTTTTGCAGGAAAGGAAAGGCAGAAAAAGAGAAAAATAACCTCCCCCCACCCCCACTGCCCCCGATGCGGTACTGTGATTTGTTTAACTTCTGAAAATTATCTTTAAGAGTATATTTTGGCCAGAGTGTGGGAAACAGAACATATAAGTTCAGCTGACTATGGTTTTAAATGGAGGTAATATTAAAACCTGCAAATAATAGTTTAAAAATGAAAAAAAGCCAAAGTCCTCCTTCAGAAAAAGAAGAAAAAACCCCAATACCACATCAGTCTAAACTGTGATGCATCAGAAGTATCACTATAGGACTGTGTGTGTTTATTACGTCTCAGTGTTTTGTTTCACTCTCTTTATACTTGCTGGTCTGCGTAATTATCATTCCCTGTTGGCTTTCATCTAAATTCCAAGTGCAAGCAATGCTCTTCTGGAAGCATTTTGTTTGCACGAGGCGATATGATATTCCCATTGCTCCGTGGTCCCTGTGTTCTTGCAGCCTTATATTTCGGCCCTTAGGGATTGAAGCTGCATCTGCTGCAGAGCTGTTTCTGTAATAGCCCTCTGAGAGCCTGTTCCAGGTAGTCTCTAATTAGGCACACCCAGATGGTGGGCATGGACCAGATGTCCTGCCAGCTTGGGGTATATATGGAAGAAAGTTTTCTTTTGGCTCCCCATAGTTTGCCTTTCTAATTTTTTTTTTTTTTTTTTTCTGGATTTTTCTTCATAGTGAGCATTTGAAATGTTAGTTCACAATTTCTAAAACATTAAGCAAACTCAAGTACTCTAATTTTCTTACAGCTCTGATCTAAGGTTCCAAATACTCACAGCGCTTGGTGTAGTCTAAAGCCCAGACATCGAACTCATGTTATCCAAACACTGTCATGAACAAAACTGCTCATTTGTGCTTTGATACAGCATCTTTATCAGCAATTAAGATTTTGTTCTTGGAAGCTAATTCACAATTATGTTCATGCTGCCAGAGACATATGTAAGCACACTCAATCATGTCTATGTAGCCCGCCTTGCAGATCAAATGAATGAGGCTGGAATAGAGTCTGATGTTTTCAGTCACATGAGTAAACACGAGAAGAAGATCTCCAGAGTAAGAAATACTTCCTTTCTGACAGATTCTTTTCACAGTTGAAACATCCTTCAAATGTTTAGCCACATCTGACACTGAAAAGATTTTGAGGCAAATACTTATTTACCCGGTAATTTGAGGCAGAATACTTCTTTCCCAGCAATTCAACCATCGTGCTCATAGTACTGTGTTCCATGCTTCACTTGCCATAAATGTTGATGTATTTTTCACAGCATTCAAGACAATGACAATTTTAATCAAAAAGTTCCCATATTATTCCTCCACCTCTCTAAGCCCAACCTCACACGGAATTGCAAAAAAAAAACCAACTCATATGAAACTTCCTGGATTCTCACTACAGCATCCTGTAATCACTTATTTTTCTAAAGATTTAACAAAGTTGATCTTTATGATCCTTAAGTATCACCTTTTTACTGTATTGTCATTTTTTTAATACAATGATTTAATTTATTTAAAAACAATGTTCACAAAATATCTGCGTGCCAGACTTAGTAGAATATGAAGTAAAAATTTGTGAAGTATATAACGTGGGGACTGAAGATAAATTTGAAAATTTGAAGGCAACCTTTGTGAATCAGAATGCTTTTCTTGAGGAGGTTTTGAACACATATTTACAACGTCACTGTCAACAAACATAACTGAAATACAAATAATTATTTGTGCGATGCTTGAATAAGAATAGATTTTCACAATCCTTGTGAGGCTTACTGTGTTCCTTCTTGTACACTGCCTCTGTTTTGGCATTTCTTGGAAGTCTTTGAGACTGTATTATCTGTAAATATCTTGCATCAGAGAGAATTACACTGATTGTTAATTGGCGAATATGTAGGATGCCAACTAAGCTTCTGCTTAGTCATACTGCAGCCAGCTGAAATGCAAGGAAATAACAGGTCTGTGGCAGCAAAATGCTATTTATATCTCATGCTTTAAAGAAAAAGAAAAACAAAAACCACAACCTCACAAAATAATCTGCAAATACTAGATTTTATTACTAAGCCAGGAGAACCACTTACACTTTTTTATCATTTGAGCATTATGGAGCTGTTGAGACCATCTGACAAGATATATACAGCCACTTTAAAAGCAATTTTATCAGTTACTATGTTGTATTTAGATACACTTTAGAATTATGTAAAGACAAACCTATTCAGTGAAGAATAAGCATTATTCTAAAACATTTCTAGAATCAACCCAAGTTTGAAAATTCATGGATGCGCTGCAATTAATCTTTATTTTCCATTATTTAAACAATTTGGTATGTATCTTCACCTCTTTTTTGAATAGAGAGTGGTGTCAAAAATTCTGAGAGACCATAAGCAAAAACTTTTGGTGGTTCTTCCTGGCTGATTGCATGCAGAGTATTAAAAACCTACTTGAAAGAGTCTCCTCCCATGGATTTTCAAATTCAATTTTACAGAGTGAACAGATCTAGAAAAAAGTTTGGATTAACTTTCAGACTCACAAGTCTTTATCTGATTGAAATCAGAACTCTGAAATTCTTGAAAATCACCCATTACTAGTGAAAATGTATCATTATACAGTTACTGCGTGTATGACAAAAAGCACTTAAAGTTTGTAATCTTAATGTCCACTGGAGACAGACACATGATGCTAACCACCAAAAATACAATTAAGTAAAACTTGTTTAAATTGTCAGTGTTTTAATATACTCTGGACAGTCAATGCAGTTATGCTTCTGATAGCATTTTTTGATTTTTTTAATTTTTTTTTTAAAGGCCCTACTCAGACAATTGTTGCAAAAATAATTATGATAATTTAAAATGCTGCTCTGCCTCAAAAGTACCATCCCCACATCTGAACAAGCAGAAAGAATGACATGAACACTCCTCAGCTGTGTTAGGGGCAAATAATCTGTCATGGCTTGAGTATCTACTGAAGGTTGCTCAAGCAAGGCTGGAGAATGTTGCACTGAGTTCAGGTGCAGAGAACTCATGGCCAATGTTCTGGCAGCTCAGCTGTGCAAGCTCTGACTCAGAGAAGGTGACGAATGTGGCTATGGATGTAGATGGGTTGGAACAGCTAAAGGTGCTATGGCTCCTGATTACAGGGTGCAACAGCAAATACAGCAGCTGTGCAAACTAGAGGATTCACATTGTACCTGCTGTTAACCCCACTAGTGAACAGCTGCAGGGTGGTAAAGTGGTTGTTTGGCTGTAGTATAAGACAGCATTATGAAAATATAATAGCTTGCACATTAAAGGTAGTTTAAGCAAAGCAGTGTGTTCTCTGCATGGGGTAGTTTATACTGGCATTGTGGCTTTTTCACTTTTACAACCTAACCAAGCTCTCATTCACCTCAACACAACATAACACTAAGCTGTATAGACCTAACTAAGCAATTTTAGATCACTTAGTTCAGTGTAGGGGACGTTATGGTAGCAATGCTTTTAATCTGTCTGCATTGTTGCTTCCACTGTTACTTCTGCTGTTGGTGGGGATCATATTTTTAGGGTTTGGGATTTTGGCCTTTGTAGTGTTTTAACCAACATTCTACCCCTGTGCTCTGTGAGTGTTTACTACCTTCCACAAATAGCAATACTGAAAACTTGAAAGCCATCGTTCTCTTTATAAATGTAACTATAACTAGACACAATTTCCCCTTTGTCTTTTAAATGAAACTGACAAAACATGTACATGTTGCTGATCTTAGATGAATATTAACTCACAAAATCAGAGGAAGGAGAAGAGAATATTCACATTCAGCCTCAGTTGTGTCTATATTATTAAATTATCACTGCTAGTCTGCCTATTATTTTGTGCTCTAAGTCCTTTCTTTGCCTGCCCTTGCTCTCATTCTTCTTCCCCTAAGTTATTTATCTGATTAAATGGTAATTAGTGACTTCAGTGGGGCTGCATGTGTGTGACTGAGAATAGAATTTTGCCTAAAGAATTTTTAAAATCAAATGTGTAGTAATAAAAGAAAACTGAAGCAGCCTATGATTTTTAATAGAACAACCTAAAAATCCAAGGAATTGAAAGCAAACTTTCTGGAAGAAAATATTTTTTTAACATATGAAGTAAAGTGGAGAAAAGGGCACAGCTCATGTCACATTTGGTAGACGTTCCATTCATATTTATTTCTAATTTGATAAAATTAAGATATGTGCAGATTAAAGAGAAAGCAATAATAAAGTCATTTGCAGGAGTGAAGTATATTTAAATTTAGTATAAGATTAGACTCATACTCCTAGAATTGCTTTGTTCTTTCAAAATGAAACCTTAAAACCTTTTCATCATATAACTATTTTTAATGTAATGTTTAAGTTCTGCAGTACTTATTTTATTGGTTAGTGATTGCAGAGGGCTGGAAAACAAAACAAAACAAAACAAAACACACTGCCTATTTAGTTCTTGGAGAACATCTGAGGAAATTTTATTTAGTTAGCTATTTTGTAAGTAGCCAGCCACTTTCTACATCCTGCAAGGTGAATTCCTGTGTTGCTCTGGAGGCCAGTGCAGGTGTCACCTGATAAAGCACACACAGGAAAGAAGGGGATGGAAACTGGAGACCAAACGGGCAGCTGGTGCAACAGGTTGCAGGCCATGACTGTTTGCCACTCCTTGGGCTCTGCTGTCCTGAACAGCTGCTGCTTTTTCTGTCCCCAGAGTGGCTCTGTAATAAGGTGATAATAGCTACCTGTCAGAAGTCCCAAAGCTTTATCTCTGGGAGGCAAATGGGAGTAATTGGTAATTAGATCTAGGTATTTATTAAAAAGGAGGGACAAAAGGCATCCCAGCCTCTCTGCACTCCTGGTATCTCTTACAGAGGCTTTTCTTTTTCCTGTGGTAAAAAGACATAGAAGTGCATCATTAAATATCTTACATAAAGGTGTGATTTGATAAGTCTTTCTTATATGCCATCTGATATCATACCAGTAGCTTGCCAAAGACAAATCAATAGCTTTCTCTTCTGTGAACCAAGCAAAATAAGGCAAATGTGCCAAGATCAATTTTGGAGATAACTGAATGAGTTTTGGCTTTACCAAACCTTGAGCCCAGAGAAACTACAACAAATTATCTAGAACAGAACCTCTTGCTTCATGTTTGGTGAAAAGGGGTTACTTCTGTAGAAAAAAAAACTTTATTCTATCAAGAGAACTTTATGTTGCTTGTTTTTTTTTAATATACAATTATATTAGCTTTGTGCAAATATGGATGGAGTGCAGTGCATTCACAAAGGTGACTGTGTGCTTTACAGGACTTATGTCAAAGCAAGAGCTTGTTCCCTTAGTGCTGCTGCCTCTGAGCAGTCGTATTTGTAAAGTTTTATCCTGCACAAAATTAATGGTGAATGGCCCTGTGTGGTGTAATATGTAGCGGTCCTAGCTTCTTATACAGGAGGGCATAAATTTATTACAAGACAGTGAAAAAGCAAAAAGGAGAAGTTATTCCATTCTTGTTTCATTATTTCCCTGTAATGATGGGAATACAAATTCTTCTTTTCATGCATTATGATCAGGAAGTGAAAGCGATGAAAACTGAGATATCACTAGAATTATGTCATTCCAATGGCCACGCATTGTCAAAGCCAAGTAAGAACATAAAGTGTGCAAATACAGGGGGAAAAAGTGATTAAATAAACAAATAATTTCAGATATCTACTTGCAATGTTGTTGAAGGATATATCCTTTTATGTGAGTCCTGCCACAGATCATCAGTACTGCCTGTGTAGAGTCCTTAGTGATTGTGGCATTCTGTCAGAATTCCTTGGTGGTTCAAGCCAAAGTCCCTGTAAACGTCGCTCATTAATCATAGTCAACAACAGTCACACAGTCAAAAAAAATGCAAAATTAGGTAACTTTAATGACTTTATTTTAGTCTAAACCACAGAATTTTCTTTTGCTTATTTAAGTAACTCTGACTAAAGAGCTGTTTATCTTGACACAAGGGCATCAGTATACATAAAACAACAGATTCCCCAAAGTGACAGAGTCTGGTTTAGAATATTGTAATGACCATAATGTTTTAAGTCAAGCCATTTGACAACATTCATTCCTTCTATGTTGACAAAGGACTTACTTCAAGGGGGCTCCTGCTTAACCTTTCTTTCACTGCCACTGTTCTTTAATTAAATGTATTCCCCCAGTGAAAAAGTAGAATCATGAATGCATGAGTCAGCTCTTGCATCACAGTCTAGGAGCAGCAGCTAATTACATTGAAGGCAAATAAAAAAAAAAAAAAAAAAAAAAAAATCTTTGATGGCATTCATACTTCCCACAATCTGAGACATGGAAAAGAGACACAGTCAATAAGAACAAATATGTTGGAGGCAGAAGTCAGTTTCTGTCAAATTTTGGATTAGTGCCATAATACCTGTATTAAATTTTCAACACCGTTGTGGCTCCTGTAATTTCAGTTCAATTTCAGAAGACAAGAGTTATTCTATAAGTGTAGGAATATACCCTATTGCAGAAATCAGCACTAGACTGAAAAGTATTAGTAAGATTCAACAGATTGGCTTGATGCCCATGTAACTAGGAACTAGCATGACTTATCTTCCTTACTAGTTTTACTTATTAAAATTTAAAATTTGAAGTGATTATCAATCTTCCTTTTTCTGACTAGGGAATCATTAACCTAAAAAAGCTGAGAAACTGTTACAGAATGCTTTTCTAGCAATTGTATAATTCACCATATACAGCCTTGACACCATGTAGTGTCAAACACCATGTAGTGTCAAACAAACAAAAGCAACTTGATACAGTATAAAATCCTACAAATTATAAACATGACAAGATTTAACTTTCTCAGGTCAGTAATAGAAGACATATGTACACACCTATGAACATATATACACACACCTATACATTATATTCATGACACAAACCCAATTTTTATGAATTTATATATGCAAAAGTTGGATATCTGAGTCTGGAAACAAGTTTGACTATCTTTTTCTGTAGAAAGGATATTTAGCTTAAGGAAAAATCCATAGAAAAACAAATCAACTGAGAACCATTTATGAGAAAGTGAAAGATAAGGTGTTCTGAGAATGCAACAGGCAGAGAGCACACTTATAAAGATTAGAGTCCTGCCAAAATCCATTAGTGTTTTTGTAAGTAACATGTGATAAACTCCAAGTTTAAATGGGAAAGTCAGTTTGAGAAAAGGAGGCATTTTTGTTCCCTAGAGGGCTCTGCTTACAGGGCATTCAAGAGTTGTGAAGAGACTGAAACTATCAATTATTTAAAGGTGGTTTGGTTTGGTTTTGCTTTTGGTTTTGGTTTGGTTTGGTTTGACTTGGTTTGGTTTTGGTTTAGTTTGGTTTGGTTTTGGTTTGGTTTGGTTTTGGTTTGGTTTTGGTTTGGTTTGGTTTTGTCTCAATGTATAAAAATGCTGCATTAAAGCAGAGAAATATTTGTTTTTGATCTGCTTAACGTTTGTGTGCATGTAGTAGTAATGCAGAGTCACTCCCTCTCCCTGCACATGCAGCATGAGGGGCATCTTTGCTCCCAAGGCTGTTTGTGCTCATTAGCCCACATTTCTGCAGACACAAACGTCCTATGTCTCAGATGGATAGGTTACATCTCTGTGGCTTTCAGCCTTGTGGTGGCACATAGCCGTATAGGAGTGTATCCAAAATTAGCACCAAAGCATTTAGTCTGTGTTTTCTGTCAATCTGTTTTGCCTGTGCTTCCTCAGTAAGTGCAAGTGTTTAAGTTTTTGCCTTGTTCCTCTGGTGCCTCAAATTTTCTTACTGTCAAATACAGATATATTTGGTCTACTGAAACTCCTAGGCTGGGAATGGTAAGGACAGATAGCCTGTGGCAGGTGGGTTGTGGGAGTCTTTTCTGGGGAATGGAAACAAATAAAGACCTCCTCTCTGACAAAGGATACATGAAGACTGAGGAAGGAATTGTGCTTTCATTAGCCAAGAGTAGGCAAGGGTATAGGACCCCGTGCAACTTTCTTCTGGTGTACTCAAAAGAAGGATCAGGAAAACCCATGAATACTACTTGAAGTCATATTAAGATGTAGTATGAAGATAAAAAAGAGGGTAAAGTTCTTGCTGAAATGAGCATCTGGATATGTATTCACTTTTTCAGTCCTAAGGAACTGATAATGGAACAGTAGATATGGAATGATTATTTTCTGAGAAGTATAACTAATTTGAAGTGATCATTTAAATCAGAGTAAGACTTTTTTTTTTTTTTTTTTAATTTAATGGATAGATCCAACCCAAGTTTGTGTCAAATCAAAGATCTAAATTAAAAAAAAATAGCCAATGATAAGACATTCTGAGCAATTATGGAAGACCAACTTTAGTAGGGATACTGAGGGAAAAAGTAGGGGACTGAGGTATATGGTTTTGCTTTTCTTTTAACCAGTTTTCTTCCTGGATGGCACACAGATTTTATATTAGAACGTGAGGGTTTTTTCTCAGAAAAAAAAAAAAAAAAAAATAGGAATTTATGACCAAATGATGACAGCAGACAACTCTACTACTGAGTATCATGCTGGGTCATCTCTGGCCATGTACCCTTCCTTGAAAAACAGATGGTCTGACAAGCATAATGTTCGTAAGTGTATAGGACATAGACAAAATGGTGAACAAGCTGCTCTCAATTATTAAACAATATCTATGAATAAGAATTTGAGAGCTTTCGTGGACCAAATTCAGTATCCTGCTAGGAGAATGGCACCATCTGGTGGATTTTCTCTTTAGACAATTTCTAATGGAAATAGCAATCACAGTTTAGAGGCTGTTCCTCTGCCATAAAAGTGAATATTTTCTAAGTGTTAAAAATTAAATAAGAGGAGAAAAAAAGTAGACGTGAGTAAAACCATAATTGTCACAATTGTCCTTTGTGGAAGCTTACAGTTAATTATTCCACAATAAATGCTATGTGAATATTTAAGAGAACAAAGAAAATTACTCAGAAACTAAAACAGCTTAAGTGTTTACTTGAACTATCTGTTCAGAGCTATGAGCAGCTAGTAAAGAAATTATTCTATAATTCTATAAAATGAAGTTTTCTGAACACAATAATGCAGTACAGGAAATCAAAATAACAGAAATTTGGGGGCATTTTTTGGATGCAAGTACCATAATATACTCTTTCATTACAGCACAACTCAGTTGATTTCGGGACTTGTGTGGTAGTATTCTTTGATTTTTCAAATATGATAGCAGATATTTCTAAATGCATGTAGGTTACCACTGGCATGGAAATCTCATTTAATCAGTCAGCAGCTCCACTGCAGATGACGCATGTGACTATATCCATAGGGGTCTGCGAAGGCTGCATATTCTGGCACCTTCTGCCCATCATACTTGCTCTGCTACATTGCACTACGTGTAACTTATCAGGTAACTGGATGAACTGGACATACTGCCAGAGCTCATTTCTGCCTGAACAACATGCATTCCATATGATATTTTGCTATTGCGTGGTGATCCATGAGCAGAAAATTTAGGAACCATTATGTTATGAAAATTAACATCCATGTCATCTACATTATACTGTAGAGGAACATATTCCAGAAGACTTTTCCAAAAAGTCATGTTTCTCCTGAATAAACAAATGATACTCAAGGCAATGTATAAGAATATATATAGCCAAGCAGGATTTTTCTTTTTGTAGCCACAATTAGCAACTGATGAGCGCTTATGAGTTTTCAGTGAGAAAATACTTAGAATTATTTAAGGACAGTAATTTGCAGCTGCAAAATTCAGTCACCGTTGGGAAACCCAATAGTCCCAAACATGTAATAGAAACATATTGAAAGCGACAAAGGAAAATTAATTAGACATTTTTACATAATGGTCAAAGAGTACATTCCCTCATTCAATGCAGCTTTCACATGCCTACAGAATTCTAAGAAAACCAGATTGTGTTCTGCATTATATTTAGCTGCAGTAGCAAAGAAATGGATGAGCCTGTTTTCTTCCACTGTCTTCCTATAAGCTTCTCCTTAACTAGCCCCCATTCACATGAATTATTATTAATTACTTTTTTTTTTTTACTCTTGATTATAAAAAAGTATAGAGGTCCACAGAGAAATTGAAATGAATAAATTAAAATCCAGACAATTAAAAGTGGCCTGACACTGCTGAGATTTCTCATTAAAATTCCATATTGTTTAGCTAGTTGTGACATACACTCAATTTTGCCAGTCTCTTGACATGAAACCTGTTGTTAGCAGTAGGTGCAATGGGGCCAAAAAAAACCACAGACAACCCAGTTGTGGAGCAGTGCCAATCACTTGATATGCAATACATTTCCAGAAAATGCAATCTCACTTTTATTCATCCCATAATTGATTAAAAAGATTGAAATGTGACAAAAATAGTTGTTTTGAATATCACTATAAAACAAAATTGAAAAGAAGATGAAAACAAGAGAAATAGGCTGGTTAGAGTCAAAGGATGAAAAATGACTGAGCAGCTGAATGTCAGCTGCGTCCAGAAGCATTGCTTTCTGGGAAGGAGACAAACTATAAAAGAGCTTTTTTTTTTTTTTTTTCTCTAGAGATAAATCCAGAGAAAACAGGACATGTTTCAGGGACATTTTATCAGGCTGGGTTTGGACAAGATTTGAGAGTGGAAGTTCCAGAATAGAAAGAGGCACGTGGAAAAGGGAGATGATTTCAGAAGAACAGGCATAGTAGGGCACGTGGCAGGAGAAATGAAAAGGATAAGCAAATGCGGTCAGTAAATGTGTGAGAGTGCAGGTTAGATATTGGATGAATTTGGAGCAGAAACCCTCTTTTCTCTGTGTGGGTCACCAGCTGGAGCCTATGGGAGTGGGAGTAGAAATATGGCAGTCAAAAATTTAGGCCTCTGGAAATCGCAAAAGATATGAATCTTCTCAGCAGCCAAGGAGAAGACCTGTAGTCTAGGTAAGTTTTCACTCTTCCCTAACGAGGAGAGAATACTTCTAGCATCTGGATGAAAGACTCAGCATTTTTACTGGTTTTGGTTTAGCTTTACTATTAGAGAGTAACTTGTCCTATGACCAGAAACCTTAATAATTTTGAAAGGGAAATTGAGGACTTACTGCTTTCAGATGCTGCAAGTTTTCACACCTCTTCCTACAGTTGCAATGTGTTCTTGCAAATGCATGTGTTCCATTTCATCTAAATGGTGTCAGAGTTGTAAAACAAAAACCAAACCAAACCAAGCACCAACAAAGTTATTCTTCTGCAGGAATAAGGGATTGTTCAGCTGGACTACAGTATCACCCTGTGTAATATTCAGAATAATTTAATTTGCCATAGGCCTCTAGTAGTTAATAAAACAAAAATGAATGCTAAAACCAGCTGCCATCTTATGCCTGAGGCTTTCTATTAATTTTATTACCCTAGTAGAATAACTTGGATCTCATTTCAGGGATCAGTTAAGTTGACAAATGTGATAGTGGCTCTTGAGAAAGAAAATTATGTCAAAAATGTTTAGATTTAGGACATAAATAATAATTTATTAAAGATTTTTGGTTTGTCTCCTCTAGCATCTGTGACGACAGTGATCTGAGTCAATTTCAATGGAATTTAGTAAAAGAACTCTGACCACCATGTTTTTGGAAGTGCTACAAATCTTCAAGTTGATCTAGCAAGTTAGAGAAATGATTCCTGTAAAAAATGAAAACACATATAAAATCTTATTAAATGCTTTGGAACCTAAACAGGTCTTATTTTAAAGATGTTTGATGTTTAATTTTTAATGTTACTTCTCAAAGGCATACCACTTCACAAAAGGGACCAAAATATTTTGAAATTTGATTTCTTCTATGCCTTAACAATGAGAAGAATCTGTGACAGATGATAGGAGGTTTTATAATTTAAGAGTTCCCAGAGTTCAGTCATGTATTTTGGATGCAGAATTAATTGTCTGCCTAGTTAATGATTTGAAGAAAATGTTTGCAGAATCATTCAAGCAATGTTTTGAGTCAATATTTCCACCAGAAAGGCTGCTCCAAATCAATCAATAGCTCACAAAACCAAACTGGAAAATTCTAGTTTTAGACTAATTTCGGTGGATAAGTATCAACATGACAGGAAACATCTGGTGTTATCTAGAGTGATAGATCTAGAAGGATTTCAAATTTGCAAAAAACAGGGGTATCCAAACATATAGTCTTTTGCTATCCAAAGTAATATTGCTAATTTTAGACTGAGCAGGATCTCACTCTTCCCCAACAGGGCTTTACAATTGGAAGTACAGTATAACATGAGCTGAAATATTCTTAATTGGGAAAAAGATAAGTAGCATAATTACACTTTGCCAGAAGATACACTTTTCAACTAACAGTGAGAACAGTTGTGTTTGCCAGCAATGGCTAAGAGAAGGACATTTGAGAGCGGGGGGTCTGGGCTTTTGATTTATCTCTGACACACAGGGAAGAGTGTCATATATGTGAATACAGTCTTTCATATCACATAGAATAACCCCAGGACCACTGGCTAACCCATCAACAGATCTGGCATAATTTCAGTTTGAAGTTTTGCAGCCAAGATCCATGCAGTCAATAACACAGACCATCTCATGAGGATTCAGGCATTTATTTCTACGTACAGGACAAATGAAGATTTAGTTGATAAGTGAACACTGTCAGCATTTTGCTGTGGGCAGGTACATTAACTTTTAGCATGCTGAGATGGAAATCTTGAGGGCCTGAAGTTACATAGAAAAACTTCAGTGCCCACAATTAGGACACATTGATGAAAACAATACGGATTTTAAACCAGAGTAATCTTAGAGTAATAGTCTTCACTAAGCAGAAGAGAAGGGGGGTTTGTTCCATACTTCCAACCTACCTCCTCTCCATACCTCCATCGTGTTTCTTACTTGCCACAGTAGTCATTTATGCTGGAACCACAACAGTGTCTTGAATCTCTCTCAAGAGATTAAAACTGAGTGATAAAGAACAAGAGTGTTACTAAAGGCTTTATTGTGTTAGTGAAGAGTTCATTCACTTAAAAACTCAGTTTCAGATATCTCTATTTGCCAGTTAGCTGATTAATCACAAAAAAAAAAATGTTCTAAGAAAGGTTTTAATGCAATAGTCCAATTCATGTAGAAGATCCAACCTCTTTCTCTTTCTCTGCTAGCAGTGGTCTTATTCCATCTACTGTAAAGAAATGGCTGTCTTTCAGGCTCACTTGTTAATATTGTACCATGTTGCTGAAAACACTGAGAGCTTCAGTGATCAGGAGTGGTTGTACAGAAGAAACTGAGAAGGAGAAAATCAAAGAAAAACTGACATTGTATGAGAATCAGGAAGCTGACTTAGAAACAGGCATGCAACCTTGTGAATAATTAAATAAATGAAATGTAAATTTTTATAAGCAGTCACAAGTATGAAATTTTCCAGAAAGGTGGGCAGTACAAATCTGAACTTCCTCAGTCCAAAAGCATATGAATTAAGAATCCCCACAGCATACATGAGTATCTCTTCCACTTCTCATGCCGTCCTGGAAACAAAGGCTTTCTTGCTTTTGCCTGTTTGCTGTACTCAAAACTGAGATGTTTTGTGTGTATTGGAATAATTGAAATTAACTTAAAATCATCTTTTTGCTTGAGGTTTTTTTTTTTTTGTTCCAAAAGGCACACTTTATGTTTCAGTTTGTAATAAGGCAAACAAACAAAGAGAAAATCAGGTATTTGCACAGCCATAAGTTACAAGATGCCTCCCAAAAACACCCTAAAGTATTGCCCCAAATAAGCAGTATTTTGTAATTATCAGTTCTTGAGCTTGTCATTTGACTATTTCTTGACTGTAGGTGATAATTCTTTCAAAGGTATGACTTCAAGGAATTTGAAGAATGTGTTATACTCCTTCATGTGTCTTATATTGGAATTGCATGGTGTTCTTCCCAATGTTACATTTCCAAATTAGGTATATTATTAGGTCGTGGTACATAGCATAATAGAAGACCTCTCTATCATCACCACCTACAGAGCACCAAAAACCACCGGACATTGAACTATCTTACAACAGCATCAGCATCAGCATCTACCACTAAGTGTGAAGGCTTGCATTTCCATTTTATCATGGATAATCTAAGAAATAGTGTAATAGTCTGTTGACCTACAGTCTGGTATAGAAGTAAGAACAGGACAGTATCTCCCTGTTCTAGTCTTCTGCTTCAGTTGCTAAGAAAAACTCTGCTTATGATATCTTGAAACAGAGGCATACTTAGTAAGACAGAAAAGAGTGAAAAGCATGTTTCTGTGATCTGATAGCAAAGAATGCCCTCTTAGTTATGCCAAGAAAGTGCATTTTTCCAGTGAAAAACTGACATTTTCTCTGGCTCACTCGACCTTTCCTAAGAAAACTGGTTGTAAGTTTCTAATCTGGCAGCACACAATCCAGAAATTTTGCTGCTGTGAAAGACACTTGAAGTTTTGTTTAATAATACTGTATTGTGATAACATTATACTGATCCAAATTATGAAGTAAATATAAAATTGGATTTACTGTTCAGATCAAGAACAAATCAGACTTGTACATGAGAGTGTTGTAATATGATTTTAGAAAAAACAAAACCAAAAAAAAACCACAGCAAAACCAGAATGCAGACACGTGAAAAAAAGAGAGTTGTCACACTAATATGAGATATTTGAGATAGGGGAGTCACACTTACAGCTAATTTTAAGTGGATGTATTTGAAACTTCCATATGTTTAACATGACCTTATGCTTTGAATTTTTCTCTCTCCTAATCACTAAAAAACTGTGTTTTCAGTGCTATGAAATTGGCTAAATATGAATAGTAGTATTACCAAACATTTTCTATCTTCAGTTGAAACTTTATAGCTTTTTGATAATTAAGTTGCAACTATACCTTTTGTGAAATAGTAATGATTCCTATGTATTGTTGTGGTAGTATCTAAAGGTTCCAAAAATGATTGGAGAAGTATTACTCCTGATGTTGTACAAAGAAAGAGTGCTAATGATGTCATACAAGACAGTAGTGTGATGCAATAGAAACAGATCTGTGTGATGAAACAGTGAGTGCTGAGAACTTGGCATCAAGACTATATCTGCTTTCATGGTTTTAAATAAACTCTCATCTAGCCCTTGGACTGAACACCTACCTATTAACAGCTGCATTGTATTAAGTACACACCTACAGGATACCTTGCAGCTTCACCCTAAAATAATCCAGTTTACACACTTAACGAGTGCTTCACATATTAACCAGACCATAGCAAGTGTGGACAATTGAAAGATTTTCTTAAAAAATGCACTCCTGAAATAAATTAAAAAGCTAACATAGTGGCCCTTCTATTGTAATCACAAGAGCAAGGGCATAGTATAGTAAGAGGGGAGGGATGTCTGCTTGTAGAGTCCATGGAATCACAAAGCTAGGGTTAGAAAGGATCTCAAATTTACCTAATTAATTTCTATGAGGATCAACCACACATATGTCATTCTTAATGAATGTCTAGTCTGTTCTCAAGAATTTCCAAAGACAGTGACACTACAATCGCTCTAGTAAAACAATGAAATAAAATTAATTACCTGCTTACAATTAGCATTATGGCTCTGTTTGAAGTCTGACCACTCTTAACCTCAATGCCTGCACTGTTTTCTGCTGCCATCTGTTTGTGCCACCTCTCTCTCAGGAGTTCATGCAGCAAGGATGATTCTGATGCTTATGCAAAGTCCACTAAATTGCTGTGAATTATTAAGGAAATCTGAAGGCGACCTCGTTTGTATCTTTATGAATATCTGGGTCATTCCTACAACAGGGATGGGATTTCTGAGAGGCAACAGAATGCCCAGCTGATGAGAAGAATCACCACAGTTAGCCCTTTGCAAGTTGTGTCTTTTCATTCATCCAAAACCTCTGTCTCCCCTTCTGTATGTTCAGTTCATTACTCCTTACCTTGTTCCTGTACAAATGGAAAGTAGTTCATTAGCTTTGTTTTAGGAAGGACCAACTATCCTAGTAAAATGTAAGAGATGACTGGAGAGGATATGATGGCCTGTGTGTCAGAGTTTAAACTGATCAGATCAAGACTTGCATAGGGCCATGTTATCCTAGGTGTTTTCAAGTAATGGTTTTTTTTCCACCTTTTTTTCTGAAATGCCATTTGTAATGGAGGTTGAACCTGGTGTCACTTGGAGTAGTAACACCTCTTTCACCTTTTTCCTTATTCTTGCAAAGGACTTTGCATGAGGGCAATCTTTTGTCAGGCCTGAGGACACCCATGCTGTTCCAAGTTATGAAGCCCCTATATCAGACACCTATCATGAGTATGTGGGGATACTGTCCTCTATCACCACTGAAGGTTAGTGTAGCTGGATATGGATGTAAGAAGCTAGATAGAATAGTATAGGAATTATGAATTAAGTCACTGAATGGATCAGATGACATTTTAAATTTTAATGCAAATATGTAGAGTAAAATTCTCTGGATTCTTCAGCACTTTGATCTTGAAGTCGCAGGAAAGTATTCAAAGCAATATTGTGATTAAATAGTTAAAGAAAAATCAGTACCTTCCACAGAATAGCACATTGCTTTCTAGATTGTATGGAAGTCACTGTTGTGTTCTGAGACTATTTTTGCATGTTATCATGTTTCTGCCTAATCCAAGTTTTCCCTCTGCATCCTAAAGTGTTAGTCACAACACTTTAAGTATGTAGGAACAGCTGTGATACAGGCAAAATAAACTTTAAAATTGCTCAGTCATCAACCTCTCCAAATGCCTTTTCCTTTAAATGTTACCAGATTAGTATGAAATTTGGTTACCAAAATTTGACTGTAAATGCATTACTCTATTTAAACATAACTGGCCAAAAGGTCCTGAAAAACTTATTTCTGTCATTCAAAACTGAAAAAAAAAATCACCAAATGCTAGTGTAGAAATGAACTTTGTTTAGGTAAAGATGCCTGGGTGAACATAGAATCAAATTATTTCTAACCAGGCCTGTTAAAAATTAATGAAAAAAATAGCCTCCGTATACCATGAAAACATGTATTGAGAGTAAGAATCAAAATGAAGTCCCTTTAACTGACATTCGGTATGAATCATTTATTTAACACTAATTTTTTCTTGTGTCATGTCTAAAGCTCAAGTTTTCCTATTACTACATTCTGAATAAATCATTTGGCATTTGAATTGATGTGTGAAACTCCACCTCATGAAAACTTCAAACTAATGGAGGTACACTATCTTGAATTGTTTGTGTGATGCCACCATTTTTGGTGCACTTTTTTTTTTTTTTTGAGGGGGTGGAATGTCACAATTTCAAGACCTTCACCATTCCTTAAGAATCTCCAGGAGCTCTTCCATGAGAAAAATTAATGTCATTTCCTGGATTGCTTGAAAATGTTTCGTTTCCTGATGCTTTTTTATCTGGTATTAGAAGGATGGTATGTTGTTGAAAGATGTGCAGCTGATATTAACAATTGCTTTACAATTAAACATAATGATAACCATGAAGTTGGATTAGCATTCAAAAGCTAGGAATCAGTTCCAGTGTATCACTTTCCTTACTCAAACTGAGCTTAATAGTTAGCCTTTTCTTTGAACATTCACATCTGAAAAATATTTTCATCACATTGATACCTCTTTACAGATTAATAAATGAATAGCAACCCTTTTTGCTATTATTCTGGGGTTGACTTTTTTTCCTCAAACCCTTAAGATTTCAGTGCATCAGGTATGATTAATGTCTATTATTTCACAATTCCATTTAAGGAAATATTTATTTCCCAAGGAACATCTAATTTCATTCAGTATTTTTGGTAAAGTCCTCTGGTTCAGACATAGCCTTTGATATCAAAAAGGTTCTCTCCTTTAATACGGCTTACATCATCTCTCTTCAAAACATAAACTAAACCAACAAAGCGTGCTTTTACTGGTGCAGAGACCTCTACAGTAGGGGTTTTGCCAGCATAGCTATCATGATTAAAGTGTGTTCTGATTATTTTTCTCTCTCACATCCTAGCCATGATGGGTATACTCGTAAAATTAAGTCCCTGTTGAGTCATGGCCTAAAAAGTTATCAGCTTGTCAAAATGATAAAATCAAAAGTCAAAGCTTTTCCTATCTGCTAAATTTCATAAATGCAAGAGGAACTTCTGTCAAATTGGTAAGAGGAAAACCATCCACAGGCTTGAAAACAGAAAGGAAAATTATGAGGCTACTCCTTTATGTGCATATTGAGTGTAGACTGTTAGGTGTTGTTTGAAGCTCCTCGTTTGCTTCAGAAGGTGCAAGCTCTGTAGACATTATCACAGCCTTGGGACTGTGTAACTGGCCAGATATCTTTAGAAATAAAAAAATGGCCTGAATTAATAATAATAAAAAAAAATACTCAAAGCTAACAGAGTCATTTTTAGTTTAGCCAGATTTTGTACCCTTAGTGGCTCAACTCTGTCCAACTCTAACAGATGAGGGTAAGAACAAAAAGGGAAAAGAAAGTAATTGCTTTGCTGATTTCCAAGCTAAATAATTATCTAAAAACCCCACAGCTGTAGGCTTTCTTTGTTCACTCTCACCATCCATGAAGGAAACAGGGACGGCCAGAAGAAAGAGACCTATTAATTAATTTGCAAGAAACACTTTGAGAGACAAAAACGTCGTGGGCAATAAAATGTGCTGACTCTTTCTAAAACCTTAGTTTACTTTCCAAAGCATTTACTGCATAAGGAAGAAGAAACAAAAAAAAATCCTTCTCCTTCACAATGCTATGTCTTCCAATTTGCCAGGAAAAAAAGAAAAACCAAACCAAACCAAACCAAATCAAACAAAAAAAAAACCACAAAAAAACAAGTCAAACCAAAACAAAACAAACACCTCAACATTTAAAGCACTGTTTTCCAGATGAAATCAGAATGTGTGTGTGGTTCAGCTTAAACAAGCCAGCTTCTATACTCCCTGGATGGTTAGCACTGTAAATCAGAAGTTATTCTAGAGATGCAAGAAATAAGTTTGATTACGCACTAAGTGCTGAGACTTGGAACATCTGCTTTTAGCTACCAGCACAGCAAAAAAGCTATAACAGGGAATGGAAGTATTGCTTTTGTGGACATGGCTGCTTCTGACAGCTGAGGGAAAAATATACGTATGGTCAGTGTGATGTGTGGAATGCCAAACAGGAGAAAAGTGTGCTTGCCTGGTTGTGTCTCGTATTCAAGTTATTGATGGAGCCAGCAAGCTTGGGTTATTATCAGGACTCCACAGCCATGAATGCATAAACTGGAAACTGGCTTTTCGAAGTAAAATATGCCTTCCTCACATTACTTTTGTGGGAGTCAGCTTCAGGAGTATATCTTCAAAACACATTATAGGTAATTTCTTCCATAAAAGATAAGCCCCAAAAGGGCAATGTCAGCATCTCTCTTTACAGATGCACATGTTCTGCCAGTACTGGAGCTTAGCTAAAAGTGTTACTGTCAGGTCAGGAGAATATTTATTGAGGCAGGGGATCTCCTTGTCTGAACTGCAATGTAGTACTGCAGTGAGTCATAAATTCACTTTTCCTTTTTTTTTTCTCTTGTTCCTAAACAAAACCAACCAACCAACCAAAACCAAAACCACCACCACCACCACCAACAACCAAAACCAAACAACCAAACAAAACCAACCTGACCAACCAAAACCAGAAATGCAGATGTTGATAAGGTTTTTACTGAAATCTGAAAAGAGAATAGACATTGTTTGTGTTGCCAAGATGTTATTCTTGGAATTGTTTAGGATGAATATTGTTCAAAGTTGTGAGTTTATATGCCATCAGCTATGCCTCTCCTTCCTCCTGCCCATAGAAAAATCCTCCGCTTTTTTTCAAAAGTACTAGGCATCAACAACTCCCAGCAGAGTGACAAAAACACAAAATCATACATGTGGTAGGGGAGAAGTTGTACAACAAGATGATGACAGCACCTGTAACTCTACAAGAAAACCATGCTGGAGGGCAGGAAATAAGCTTATGATAGAAGATCTCCTATTTGATCTTTATCCATCATGAGTAGATGCAACTACCTTGATAATCCATTATAAAAAGTAAATTCTATGAAAATTCACACATGGTATCTTGTATTTATTTCTTGCTAACAAAAGACATGCCATGAACTTCAAAAGTGAAGACAAATTTGTTCAGGAATTTGCTTGGCATGATCCCATAGGAGCATCTGAAGAGGCTGTGGGATCTCTGTCATTGGAGATATTCAAAATTTGTCTAGACAAGGGCCTGAGCAACCTGCTCTGACCAAACACCTGATCTACATGGAGTGGAGAGGGGCTACAGCTAGAGCCCATGAAATACTTACATGATGAGGTTCTGCTCTCAACTACAGTATCCCTTCCCTTTTTAATTAGCTGCAAACCTTGCTGCTGCCATCCAGCCCTCTCTTGTCTCTTCAAAGCTTCAAAGCACATTCCTCTCACTTTCTGTGTAAAATAATGTACTGCCACCACTTAAATTAATTTTGGCATTTATTACCAAACTTTATGGGATTTACAAGCCTGGTGAAAGATTGTCTTAATAAAAAAAGACTTGACATGTTGCCTCCTCCTTTTTTTTTTCTTCATCTTTGCATTTCTATTGACTACACATTAGTTTTGTAGGAATCTTGTCTAATTAAATATGTTCTCATTCTCCTAACCTTAAATCCTCTACAGTGAAAAAAAAAAAATCTATTCCCAGTTGAGTTTTGTGAGTTCTTGGTCATGCCCTTCAGTTCAATGAACAAAACAGAAGAAATTAATATTTCCTGCTTGATTTTTTGGAAGCCAACAGTAGCTCCATAGCCAGCAAGATAACCCACCTACAGTTTGCTGATGGCAAAATTTATTTCCAGGCTGAAAAAATAAAAAAGATCAATATTTTAGCCTTTTATACAAAAAAATCAGGGGGGGGGGGCGGAATCAACAAATTAAATGTTCTTTCTTGAAACTGAGGATGGTCTGAATTTTGGAGTAATTTTTTAACAGATTTTGACTAGTCATTCATAAGCAATTAGAAAATATCAAACTGAGTGTATTAGAAAATTTTGGAATTTCTTTCTAGTATTCTTTGGATGTGAAGAAATTTAATCAATACTACTTTTCTTTCAGAAATTATTTAGATTTTGGCAAAATAGCATTTTCACTAATGAAAGACTGTCACAAAAAAGACAATAGTTCTAGAAGTCAAATAATTATCCAATAACATTCTTATTAGGATATAGGTTCTCTCTAGACATTCTAATATAGAATATGAGAAGTTTTTAGTGGTATTTTAATCAATTTGACCAATGAGTTAGAGATCTTTGGCTTCATTCTATTTACAGTTATTGCTGGATTGCCTTTGGACTTAAACCAGAGTAAAATTAAGATCAGTATGCTTGCTGTGATTACAACAATTATTTACAACATATTAGCCCTCAATACTGTCTGTATTGTTTTAAAGAAAATATAATCTTCATTAAAATTCCATACCCTTTCCTTGAGCCATGTGAATGGTTTAGCAATATTTTTCTTTTCTTCCTGAAACATAAACAAAGGCTTAAGCACATCATTCCACTCTTCTGCATTTTATGCCTTACATGAAATATTTGTTGGTCACACATCAAAAATTAAAAGTATAAATATTTTTAAATGTTAACTATTATGCAAGATATTTCTAAGCAACTTAATTATTGTATTTTTTTTGTTCATTTGATTACTCTGTGTAGTAATGTAAGCACGTATTTTAATTAAAATATCATCAGCTATAGTAAATATGATCCTCCATCACTACCTTTGTGCATTGAAGATTTATAGCTGTAGTGCCCTATATTATTGCCTGGAAAAATAATGAGATTTTAGAGTCTGCTTTTAAAAGTATATTGGGTTTATATTTTGCAATAAAATAGAAAGCTTGTTAGATATAATGGGTAATGCTTGATAATACTGAAAGGATTAGAAGTTAATTTCAGAAAAACTGTATGTATTTAAGTTGGTAAATAACTGGAGGCACATTGAAAGAAATATACCTACCCTCTCATAAAAATATAAGCTTTACATATTATCTATTTGTTGTAAGAGATCTGACAGATGCATTAATATGGTTGAAACTGCTATCACAGTGAAACAGATTATTTTTCATTTTCAGTGCCTGCAGTTTATCAGGCTATAATATTACTTCAAATGTCTGCCTTAATAAAACTTAGTTTGTAAATCAGCTATTCTTTTTTTGGTGTAATAAGGTTGAATTACCGGGGGCATGTACATAAGAATATATAAACTAGTATTTTTAGACAACTACAAATTGCTCTGTGCAGGGATTGCCAGGCAGCTATGTGGACAGCAGAATTTTCAAGCAGGCTGATGGCCTCTGTCTACTTCTTTCACCTTGTTACATCACATTTTTGCATGAGAACTTAGACATAGGTACGGATTCAGCTGTGGTGTTTCACATGCCTACCTGTGCATCACTGGAACATGCAGACCATTGCTGCCAGGCTTCCTATGCCCAGCAAAGTGAGCTGCAGGTGCCCAGTGTGAGTGTAGATGCCAACATGGTAGAAGTCTAATGACAGTTTACATAAACTCCACTGTAAGAATCATCATGAAAGCACTCATTCTGGCTCACACTTTTTTCAGCAAATCTTGGTTTTGGCAAATCATTTCTGATTTGGAGGAAGCTGCTACTGGTGGGGTAGCAGGAACCACTTGCTGGTCATAGTGCATTTGGAAAGAAGGGGAGCTGGTCACTGCTGTGTAAAAAGAATATTGATTGGTTTTAAGATGTTGTTGCTAGGGCTTAGGAAACAAATGATGGAATAGGGGATGAGCTCCACAATCCATTCTCAGCTACGGTATCTTTGCTATGAATATGCAAAACGAGATAAACATGTTTACTGCTTTATCTGTTGTTCCAATCTCCTGAGACACTCTATAGATTACATTTATGAAAAATTACCAACTTTGCTTATTAAAAATATTCCAAATAACACATTCAATACTTCATATGTCAACATCTTAAATATGTGTGAATACTTACATTATAACAAGAAATATTAAGATTGCTTGAAAATTTTATTTGAGCATTTCTTAAACCTGTTGGAGCTTAAGAGAAGCTAATGAACACAGAGTCAGTAGTTCTTCATTTGTGTTAATTTAGTATACTTTGTAAAGCTTTTCTTATCCTGAAGTGTTATCAATCCCTGTATTCCATCATAAATCACAGAATCATAGAATGGGTTGGGTTGGAAGGAACCTTAAAGATCATCTAGTTCCAAATCCCCTGCCATGGGCTGGGTCACGTTTCGCTAGATTGGGTTGCTCAAAACCGAATCCAACCTGGCCTTCAACACTTCCGGTGATGGGGCATCCACAGCTTCTCCTGGCTAGCCTGTTCCAGTGTCTCACCACCTTCAATAAAGAATTTTTTCCTAATATATATTATCTGAATGTACCCTCTTTCAGTTTAAAACCGTTATCCCTTATCCTATAATTACGCTCCTTGATAACGGTCCCTTCCCGTCTTTCTGGTAGGCCCCCTTTAAGTACTGGAAGGCTGCTGTATGGTCTCCCTGGAGCCTTCTCTAGGCTAAACAACCCCATCTCTCTCAGCCTGTCCTCATACAAGAAGTGGTCCAGTCCTTTTTCTGGTCATCTTCATGGCCCTCCTCTGAACCTGCTCAAACAGATACATGTCCTTCATATGCTGTAGGCCCCAGAGCTGAACACAGTACTCCAGGTGAGGTCTCAAGAGAGTGAAGTAGAGGGGGAGAATCACTTCTCTCAATTTGCTGGTCTCACTTCTTTTGATGCAGCCTAGGATGTGATTGGCTTTCTGGGGTGCAAGTGCACACTGAAGGCTCATATTCAGCTTTTCATCCAACAATACCACCAAGTCCATCTCCACTGGATTTCTGTCAATCCACTCATTGTCCAGCCTGTACCTGTGTTTGAGATTGCCCTGACCCATGTTCAGGACCTTGTACTTGGCCTTGTTGAACTTCAGGAGGTTCGTACCGTCCCACTTCTCTAGCCCGTCCAGGTCCATCTGGATGGAGTAAATCAGTATATAAATGAGTTGGTATTTATTTATAATTCTACAAATAAATGAATAAATCACACCATTCATACAAAGGTAAAAAGTTATTAAAATATATATGTTTCCATAAGAAAAAAGCAGCATTTTTTGCACAAGCCTTAGCAGAGCTATATCTGCCTTCTGAATATGACCTAGCATAGCAAAATATCATATCTTACAGTCCCTTTCAAAGTACACTGTAATTATTTTTTCCTGAGCTGAGCTTCTAAGGATTAAAAGAAAATCTCTGATAGTGATAAATACAGATGCAGAACTGTAACCGAAATGGATAGAAAATAAGCATTGGTGTTTAACTAGTAGTTTAAGTATGTAACAGTCACAATGCTTTGTTCTTTAATAATTCCCTTAAAATAAAATCACATTTATGATTTATTTTGTCTCATTGCATCTTCAATGTATCAGTTAATGTTGATTTCAAATCTTAGGATCAGTACAATATTAAGTTTAAGAATTATTTTCTAAAAGAGCTGGTATATATGCTTATGTGTTGTTATCAATTTACAAGTGAGGTGCAGTGAAGCAAAATTCATAAAGATGATATATGCTGAAGTCCAAAAGTACTGCAAAAGTATTAATAATATAACATGAGATTTTTCCTCACTGCCCAACTATAGGAGCATTTTAACTGTCTATATTTGTTGTCTAAAGTTAGTTGATGTGAACAGTCAGCACTAAGAGATGTGATTTGCCTTCTTGAGGTGATGGCCACTGCTGTTTCTATCAGATAGTCTCAAGTGTTAGAGAGATCTTTATTATGTCATTTGCAAGCTCTCTGTTGATAATCTGTGAGAAGGCAGGTATTGTGGCTAGATTTCCAGAAACATTAGATTTTAAATCCTGAGCTTTGGTAGGTCTTCTCAGTGCTCAGCCTTCAGAAAATAAGTACATGTATTCTGAAGCTTAACTTTCTTCTCTTGCATTTGTAAATCTTGGTCTGCCTATCCTGTTCTCTTATGGAAAATGTTACTTTCTTCAAGATCCAAAGCAAAGGTCTCAGTAACATCATGACAAAATTTTGTTGATTCATACTCAGAAGACAAACTGAAATCAGCTCCCTGAAGTAGCAACCAGTGTGGCAGTGGAAACATGAGTCCTGATCCAAGACATATCTTGGGAATGTGTGACAGCACTGCCTTTTTTTTGCAAAAGTGCAGGCTGTTGTCTTAAAACAGTCCTGAACCAGCACATTTGTGAGCCAGAGCACTCAGTCACCCAGTTCCAGCTCAGACCTCAGCATCTAGTAATCTGATGCTTTGCTCCACCACTTCAGACAGAACAATTTGGTAGGGAGGAAAGAAGGCAGCAACTATGTTAGAAGTTAACATTTCTTTCCAATGGAAAAGCTAGACTAAATTTTTTAGATTAGAAAGGTAGTGAGACACTGTAGCAATAAAGGAAGACAATAGTGTGTATACAAGGATGGGAAGTTGTACTGTATGGTGAGTGAACATGACATGTTTTGTCAGTGTAATTGCTGCAGAAGGAACAGATCTTCCTTTTTCTTACACAACAGTAAGGGCCCAAAGGTAGAACATACAGTGAACTTCTCTTTTTCAAGGAAAGAAAGAAGAAAATTTAAAAGTTACCATTTCCTTCTCTGTCTTGGTCACTGGAGTAGAGCTAAGTTATTACAGTAGCTCCCTGAATTTCTGGAGCAGAAAACAGGGCTGAAAATGGAAGATCCTATTACAAAGGTATTCCTTATAGGCAGGGATAGATGGAAGCCATCAAGTGCTTTACAGGTATTAGATAGCTTCTGTGTGTCATTCCCAGAGGAAAATGTATTCCTCCAGCTGGGCTTGTCTAAGCTATTTAATGTATAGTCAGTTATGGTCATGTGTTATGTAAAGAAAGGCGTAAGTGTTTGAGGATGCACTGCTTCCGCAATTGTTATACTGAAACTGGACTTTGGTCTTCTCTGACATATATCATTCCCCACCTTTCACATCCAGAAAATCAAGAGAGTAACCTCAGGCTATTATGTTGACTGAATCCATCTCAATGGTTTATTTTCATTCATTTATTCATTGCTAATATTTTCTTTCTTTTAGAAGCTGACTTAGTGAAACTTGCCTTCAGCCTAAAAACACGATCAGTCTATTGACTTTAAAAAGTGACTGTAAGTGAAATGGCATTTATATTTCTGTGTCTTCTTCATGAAATAAAATGAATATTAAAATGAATATGGTTTGGAATACCTTTTCATTCTCTATTGTTCAATAAACAGCAGTAGCAGGAGCAGTCTTGTATGACTGGCCATCATGCAGCAAGTATTTTTACAATGTTAATTCCAAACCTTTCAGCATCACTAACAATCTTCATATGGAGAGATGCAGGGAGACACACACTGGAAAAAAAAAAAAAAAAAAAGTCCATAAGCAGCTACCTTCTTTGTTATGAGTTACTTTCCTATGTTGTAAGACCATTCACACAGAACATCTCTCAGTGAGACACTCCCAGAAATAAACTTTGACAAGTCCATTAAGGTTAATTTTAGACTGTGAACATCTTTTGAAACTTGCCAGTTTTCATTACAGAAAAGTAGCAGTCTTGAAGCACTTGCAGTATTCCATGGATATCATTGAAAAAATGTCAGACGACCTGCAAATGCAAAACATTTCTTAAAACAAAAATGGTGCAGATAACTCTCCTCTCTGTGCTGTTTCTCCTGTAGTTTGTCTTAGCCCTCTCACTCCAAATCAGCATTGCAAATTCAAACATTCATTTGTACAGAAGATCACAGGAAACTATTAATTCTTCAAAGCTGATGGGAAAGCCTAAATATGTGGCCATTTATTTTGCTGAAGACTATAGTTTGAACACTCTTTTCATTACGGGGCAGTGGGGAAATGCAGGTAAACTGCTTCACAACCAGCAAGAGGCACAAGACATTTCTGCAAGGCTATTGCATTTAAAGTGAGTTTTCTGTCTTCTTGTGCATTTCTTTTGCTCCATGACATGGATCCCCTTTATGTTGGTATATAAGTCAAACTGCACTAGGTCTGGACTGTAACAATGGCTGAAAATAGAGCATCAAGTTCTTCCTCCACAGTACTTTTGTTTCCTATTCAGCTCTATTGGAAAGGGAAGACTCAAGTCTGGATTCTGAAGACAGCTGGCTGAACCAAACACCTAATTTAATTCTGCAATGGGAATGAGAATTCTACCTTTATGAGACTGTAGTATAGTTTTTTTAAGGTACTTTGAGGTTAGTTCGCTGCCAAATTCAGGAGCTGCTTGACCAGATACTTGTTTCAAAGGCAACTCACATGGTTTACTTTCACAGTTGTCAACCTTTTCACAAAATTGTGAGGCATAATCTTTTTTCAAAATCCAGTATTGTGCTTCCCCAGGCCTCCATTCTATATGTGTGGAGTAAAAAGTTTTTTATAAATAATGCATATGTCATGAACTGTTTATAAATATCCTCTGATGGTGAGCTGCTTCGCCTTTCCTTCCTGTTATGCCTCAGTTATTACCTAGATGGTTGCTACCGTGGAGCTCAATAATTGACTGTTTTATTCCTGCTTTTTTTTTTTTTTTTTCCAGTGGAACAAAGATTACAACAGAATCCACTAGCAAAAGGACAAATGTGCCTGAAATATCCCTGATTGCTGCTTTATACTGAAAATGTGATTACCTCTGCTTCTTTGCAGGTGCATATGTGCTTCAAGTAAAGGCAACAGATGCTGATGATCCCACTTATGGAAACAGTGCTAGAGTGGTTTACAGCATTCTTCAGGGGCAACCGTATTTCTCCATTGATCCGAAGACAGGTAAATAATTTATCACCAACGGTGGAAGACTTAAACTTTGCATTTTGATTTGTGTGACCAGTATCAATGAATAAATACAGACTGGGCTGATATGCCCAAAAGCCACTAGACTAACTTTGCACATGATTCATTTCTGAATATCAACTGTTTTTTGAATGGATTACAATCTGCTGTAGAAACAAAAGAATCACAGAATGCTAGGGATCAGAAGGGACCTTGAAAGATGTTTTATAATAAGGTAATGAAATATTATTTATTGCAAATAATAACAAGATAATGGTATTATGATTTATTGAGTAATGGGGCATTAACTTTTGCAATGCTCTAAAATCAAGCTGTTTCTCTGATGAGTCAAATTTTCATGGTGTTTTGAAACACAAAAATGATAAACTGTCATTCAACATCTTCAAATAACTAAGTCTGTTGGAGATTAACACAGAATCACAGAATATTAGGGATTGAAAGTGACCTCGAAAGATCATCTAGTCCAATCCCCCCACCGACGCAGGAACACCTAGATCAGGTTACACAGGAATGTGTCCAGGTGGGTTTTGAATGTCTCCAGAGAAGAAGACTCCACAGCCTCCCTGGGCAGCCTGTTCCAGTGTTCTGTCAACTTCACCATGAAGAAGTTTCTTCTCATATTCAAGTGGAATCTCCTGTGTTCCAGTTTGTACCCATTGCCCCTTGTCCTATCTTTGGTTGTCACTGAGAAGAGCCTGTCTCCATCCTTGTGAGACTCACCCTTTACGTATTTATAAACATGAATGAGGTCCCCCCTCAGTCTCCTCCAAACTAAAGAAACCCAGCTCCTTCAGCCTTTCCTCATAAGGGAGATGCTCCGCTGTCTTAATCATCTTTGTTGCCCTGCACTGGACTCTCTCCAACAGTTCTCTGTCCTTCTTGAACTGAGGGGCCCAGAACATATTCTAGGTGTGGTCTCACCAGGGCAGAGTAGTGAGGAAGGAGAACCTCTCTCGATCTACTAACCACCCCCTTTCTAATACAACCCAGGCTGCCATTGGCCTTCTTGGCCACAAGGGCACAGTGCTGGCTCATGGTCATCCTGTTGTCCACTAGGACCCCCAGGTCCTTTTCCCCTACACTGCTCTCTAAAAGGTCATTCCCCAACTTATACTGGAACCTGGGGTTGTTCCTGCCCATGTGTAAGACTCTACACTTTTCCTTGTTATATTTTGTTAAATTTTTCCCCGCCCAACTTTCCAGCCTGTCTAGGTCTCGCTGGATGGCAGCACAGACTTCTGGTGTGTCAATCACTCCTCCCAGTTTTGTGTCATCAGCAAACTTGCTGACAGTGCACTCTATTCCGTGTTCCTCCAATCAGTCCTGGAATATCTAAAATATGTATCCATTGAACAACTTTTTTTTTATACTTTACCATTTCTCTATAGCTAAATCTTTATCTGCTACCAGCATTCTATTTTCTTCTGGTAATTCAGTTTTGTATCTTGAGTCTACATTATTTTTTCGCAGCATTTTTTACTTGCTGAACTTACGATCAGAAATTCTCTAGCAATGATTGTTTAGCTATGTAGAGCTAAATTGAGACTGTGGAACAGCTAATCATCTCTTGCCCTCCTATTTTCCTGGGACATAGTGTGTTATTCTGGGATTACTGGATATTTGAGCAGAAGAGGATAATAACTTTAAAGAAACTGAAGTATTTGGGAGGTTGGTAGACATGTTAATTAGGTATCTTCTCCTATATTTCTAAATGTCATTCTTGTTTCTATATTTAGAAATTCAGTTCAGTAGCCAATAGTCTACATGCTAATGCCATGCATTGTGCCATCCTGAATGTGTTACAGGGATAGTTGTCCATATGCTTCTTTCAGCAGAGAGTTTCTCCTTCCAAAGAAGCTGTACTTGAATGTCAGATTGTGTATTAAAGAGCTTTTATCCCTCATCAATCAATAGTTTGGCAGTGAGAGCCTCTTAAGGTTGTTAGTGCACTATCTCCAATAGGCACATTGCTTTGTCACATGCTCCATTTAGCAGGAGACTGTATTGCAATTTGCAGTGAGCAGCTTTACTTTCCAAACTGAAATGAGACTCCTTCAAGTGTCCGGGGGAATAAAAATATTTACCTTTATACTTAGGTTTTTTATTTCAGTCTTCTAAAGAATAAGGAGGAGCTCAATAGCAAGAAAAACTTTTACTGAAGCCACAATTGGAGTTTTAGTGTAAGTTTCCCAAGGGAAAAAAAAAAAAAATATAGCTCCTGAAGAAGAACATTTTTTCCTGTGGCACTTCGAATTGCTGTATCACATGCTCTCGTCTATTACTCAGTAGTGAGCAGTGAGTGGACTATGGGTGATGGCCTGCACCCTTCTAGCCCTGGAGCATCATGTGAACCCCGTGTTTCTACATCTGTCTATTAATATATTTAATGAGTTACTCAGTTGTGCCTTGGTGGTAAAATGTTCAGTGATGCACCCCTCGAATACTCTTATTCTTACAAAGTTCCTGGGTGATGAGCAGTGTCCATGTAACTAAAACTCTTAAAATATTTCTCCTCCATACCTTGTCTACTGTCCAGTAGAGTTGACTTGTCCAGTAGCACAGTATCTGCACATCCAGTGACTAGAAATTGCACAGCAAAAGTGTGAGGGTTTTTTGGTGTGTTTTGTTTGTTTGTTTGTTTGTTTTTAGTTTTTTATTTGTTTGTTTGGGGGTTTTTGGGGTGAAGAGCCAGTTTCCCTTACTTATTTGGAACATGACGTCTCTTAACTTATTTTATACCTCACACTTACATTTCATGAGACAGCAAACAGCTAATTCTTATTTATTAGTTCCCCATGACCTTATAAACCTAGGTTATCCTACAGTTGCCTCTTTTCTAGATGGCAGATTTCTTTAAACAGAAGTGTCGGGGGTTTAGATTGCGGGGTGACAATAAAACCCTGGCAGATGTATTGTTAACCTCCTCTCCTCCCCACTTCCCCCTTTTGCCCCTCCCTCTCCCCTCTTCCCACTAAGGACAGGCAATTGGGAGGGAAAGAAGGACAGAGAGAAGAGAGTTGGAAAAAAATAAAGATGTTTTACTAATGCTACTAATAAGAGTAGAGAAAATAATACAAAATATACAAAACCAATCTTGAAAGTCTCAGCAACTGCAGAGCCGGCACCCAAAGTCCTGGATTGGACTCTGCAGCCAACCGGAGCTGGATTCAGTCACTCACTAGGCCTCAGTTCACAGGGACAACTAGCAAGGTCCTCTCCTAACGTCAGCCATAAGGAAAAAGGGAAAAAAGGGACGAGATCCTCGTGATCTCCCACTTTTATATGAAGTATTCACGTGAATGGAATGTTATACACCGTTGGTCAGTTTCTTGGTCACCGGTTTCTCGTTGCCCCTCTTGCGAGATGTCCATCTGTCCTTATCAATAAGTTTGCATTCCATTGCTAGGTTTACCAAAACATGTTCTCCAGGAAAATGCAGCTAATATGAAGGCTTTAGCTGACAGGCAAATTCACTAAAAGAGAAACTTGTTTTTTAACAAAACCAGGACAGAAGCCATTCCATAACACTGCTCATTCCTCCTCAGAATGAAAAAGTACACAGTGTTCAAGAAGGCAGCTCATGCGTATATATAAAATTGTTTAATCATAACACTTTATCTCTTTATTCCTTTCCAAATGGTTCCAAACATTCTGTTTACTTCTTAGCTTCTGCCACGCAAAAGCTGACCTCAACATCTCATTGCAAATGGTAATGGTGAAAGTACTGACTATAACCTAGTATGAAAAATAAGGATTGTGTTTGGCACATATGAGTTTACACATACTCTTTTCTCAATTCCTGATAGGGGATAAACATTTACTTTGATATGAATCTAGTACACTTATATAGTTTTTAACTTTTATGGGTCTGAATGTCACAGCTGACAATTTACTCCTCTTCTTTAGTGACCTCCTAATTTTTTGCAGTGCTTTGTCTGGAGGTAAGCAAACTATGTGGAAGTGGGCAAGTTGGCTTTTATTGCTCTTGAAGGAAGATTAAATGCATTGCAGTCCCTGTTTGAGATCAGCTGTTGGACTGGCACATTTTAAGTCTTCAAATCTTATACATGGGGTTTACTTTTTGATGCTATAAAACTGCTCTTCTGATTTCAAAGTGTTTTCTTTAACATAGAACAGTTCTCTTAAGATAGATAACCTCCCTTATCTTTACTCTGTATGTTCTGTTGTAAAACATCGTTTTGACAAACTTCTTTTCACCCAATTTTCTGATCAGTTTATGAGGTAAGTATTCTTATTTATGGCTAGATGTCTCCATTTTTTTTCCTTAGACTCAACATTCTAATCCATATTCTTACCTCACTTATATTCTTAAAATCCAAATTGGCGTCAGCAGGAGTATCAATATTAATATTTATTCAGGAAATTTTTCATGGAACCTGGATTTTCCCTTCCCACATAATTAGATCATCTCCTGCTGAATTATAGCTCAATAACTTTGTGGAGTGTATCTTCTCGCCCAGATCCCATACAATTTTCAATTTTCAGCAGCGTCATCAGGACCATACTTTTCTGTACCTTTAATATTGATGACATTTGCAAAGAAAAAAGAAAAAACAAAACACAACAACAATGAAATATTATTATTATTATTATTATTATTATTATTATTATACAACCAAACCAACCCACCAACCAAAACCAACTAACCAAACAAAACCCAGCAGAACACTACCACCACCACTACTGTTCTATAGCTGAACAATCTTTTTTGTGAAATCTTATGGCAGAAGGACTTAAAAAACCACTCAGAACACAATTACATGCAAATAGGGCCTCTACAGTATAATAAGCCTTTAAATTAAAGTTTGGATGTACTTTGTCAAGCTGAAGCTAGAATACCAAAATTTGTAGTCCTTTCTTTCCCGTGGATTTTTATCTCCATTTTATTTTTCTATTTTGCTAGTTAGATAACTTTAAATCACCTTTGTTCTGTCCATGTGAACTGATGATTTTGGTAGAAATAGTATTTTTCACTGTTTTTTCCATGGTTTTGAAATACAGTAGGTAGCAAAGTGAAAATTGCCTATGAACTGCTAGACATGAAAATTATTCATATTGATTTTTTTTTTTTTTTCTGGAGACAAGGGATTTTACAGAAAAAAAAAAAAATAGAATACCTTTATACTTCCAGACAAGAATAAACAGTATGTGACTGGGAACTTTGCTACTAGAGTGATAGCAAATTCCTCATTTCTGGAATATTTCTAACTGAGAAAGCCACTCAGTTGTACCTAAAACAGGTATAGCAATCAGGTAAAGAGCATCTTCTGCTCACAACCTACTATCTGCTCATACTGAGTTTTTTCTACTTACTGTTCTACTGTTCTTTTTTTTTGTTAGTGTAACAAGAGAAGTCTTTAATTAATTTCTATTTAGAATGAACATACCAGAGATGATGTAAAATACTGTGGAAGACATAGTCTTCACAATGCAAAAACATGGATTAAGAATTTCAAAAAGAAAAAAAAAAAAGAAACCTAGTAAAGTTAATCCAATTTACAAAAAAAAATTTTTCATGGATATCACATGAATATGAACAAATTCTTACAGTTTTACAATTCAATATTTCTGTCTGGTACATATAAAACACTGAACAACAGTGATTGTATTCAAAAGCTCTAAAGTGTAGTGTTGCAGTATGTAAATGTTCTTCAGTATTTGCTAGTTATATTCCAGACCTATGCAGTACAGTATATGCCATGCTGAGGTAGAAACTAGTAGTTATTATTAATTTTGTCGTTATCATCACCAGTGTTACAAGAAGCGAGTAAGGAAATTGTTATACAATTTAATTCAATCGGAACTTTTAATAGGTTCCAGAAATAGCAGATTTAGGTCAAAGTTATTTCTAGAGTCAGAACAAATAATGTGAGTTTATGGTTCATATTCTCACTTGTTAACATGGCAGTGGTTAGTTGCTCTAAATATAAGAATGACCCTTAAAGCTTGTTTCTTATCATTCCAGACCCATTATAACACCAGGGGAAAGACTGCTTTTAAACCCAAATGGTTTAATGCTAGAAAATAATATTTTCTAAAACAATAATAACTTAGAGGGGAATCGTAGAATCGTAGAATGTCCTGAGTTGGAAACGACCTACAAGGATCATCGAGTCCAACTTGTAATGCCACAGCCTTTGGGAAGGGACATGACTCTCTAGTCTCTCTGTACAGGGGTTCATGGGGCTACAAGGAGCATTTCCATCAGGAAATTAGTTGCCAGGGAGCTACACTCCGGCCTGCCACCCACCCACACCGCCTTCAGCCTTCAGCCCCGTCCTTCACCCCAAAAGCTTAGATCCCATCCAGTAAAGGCCCCTCTCCCCATGGAGGAACCCCAGAGAGTCCTCTCCCTGACGAAGCTCTAAGGCAAGTGACTACCAGTTTGCAGGGTAACCTGTAAGAACATGTCGAACCTGCTTATCTGCCTGCAGCAAGCTGGGCCTTGGGTTCTGGCAGGGCCATGGGTGACCGCAGAGGGCAAGGAGGCATATGTTCTACTGGGGGGCCTGGGACGGGGACATTGAAGGGGGGGTCTATTTGTCGAGACATTAAGGGCCATAGTACATCCATGAGAGCAGCCTGAGGGTGGGAATTTGTCATTTCCTGTGGTCTACAGGGTGCAGTGTCCTCCTGCCTGCCCTGGGACTGTGGGGTGGACCCAGGCGCAGGGAGAGCACAATCCCTCGGGCGTGCATGGGACAAGGTGGACACTGCCCCCCTCGTTGGGGCTCTACAGGCCCCCACACTCCACCCTGCTTCTTGGGGAATCCCTCTGTGCCGCCCTGCAAAGGGCCACTCCCACCCCAAAAAGTCCCATGGGTTTATTTTTCACTTGTGCATGCTGTCTGTACCAATCTGCACCCAGCCATTTTCTGCAAATTATAGCTGAACATATAGGATTATGCACTTTTAAGATTTTGACAAATAAATGAATTTTCTTCTCTATATTTGGTTTTGAGAGAAAAGCTTGAGTGCCCAAAACCTTGTAGCTTTTTGCAGCCTCATCAGCTAATCCTATAATCAATATTACCTCTCTCTATATATAAGTCTTCCTTTTGTCGTATACATTCTTAACATATGAGAATGAAGATTATGGCATACCTATTTAGACATCAGCTACCCAAAATCACTGAAGATTCAGAGTCATTTGGGTAATGTCTTCACATGATATTTTACTTACATTTCTTTAAGGAAACTCCTGCATCTGTGTGCAGAAAACTTTCTTTAAAAAAAACTTTCTGAAAGAAAAGAGTCTTCCAATAACAATTAACTATTCAGTATTTCCGACTAACATAGTGCGGTCTATTGTCTAAGAAGGAATTGTGTCACCTGTCAAATAAAATTAAAATCATAGAATCTTTTTGGTTGGAAAAGACCTTGAATATCATTGACTCAGTCACTTCCCTGTGCAGCCTGTTCCTATGCCTGACAACGTTTTCAGTGAAGAAGTTAAGAAGTTTTTCCTAATATCCAATCTAAACTTCCCCTGGCACAACTCGAGGCCATTTCCTCTTGTCCTATCACTTGCTACTTGGGAGAAGAGACCAACACCCTCCTTGCTAACAACCTCCTTTCAGGTAGTTGTAGACAGTGATAAGGTCTCCCCTCAGTCTCCTTTTGTCCAAGCTAAACAGCCCCAGTTCCCCCAGCTGCTCCTCATAAGGTGTTTGCTCCAGACCCTTAACCAGCCTTGTTGCCCTCCTCTAAGCTGCCTTTCTTGTAATGAGGGGCCCAAAACTGAACACAGAATTTGAGACGTGGCCTCACCAGTGCCGAGTACAGGGGGATGATAGCTTCTCTAGTCCTGCTGGCCACATTATTGCTGATACAAGTCAGGATGCTGTTGGCATTTTGTGCAGAAGGAATATTGTCTTGGCATACTTTAGCTTAACTGTGATGGCAGGTGACTGGTTGGAAACAATTGAAGAGGCTCTGAAATGCATTGCTACCTCTTCCTCCATTGCCCTACCCTGTATAAAACAAGGTTCTTCAGTTCCCACGTGGCAAACCTATGCTCACACCATTCACATCCCTATTAACAATGCACCATTTTCTTTCAGCCGTTCATGCCCTGGTTGAAAAGTCACAGCAGTCATTTTGGATGGTCGAATAGCTGATGAGCATGCTTTTGAAAAGCCTGAGTGATTTGCATGGTTCTGTGAGAACTTGTTTCTTATCAGCCCCTTAGGAGAAGTTTCATTGCTCGTCTAAGAGATCCTGTATAAAAATGTAACAGCAGATAATCACGGTCCTTTGTTTACTGGTACTTTCTCTTTGCCATTTCTTCTTGTAGGCGTAATAAGAACAGCTTTGCCAAATATGGATAGAGAAGTGAAAGAACAATATCAAGTTCTAATCCAAGCCAAGGACATGGGAGGACAACTGGGAGGACTAGCTGGTACTACCACTGTAAACATTACTCTCACGGATGTCAATGACAACCCACCCAGATTTCCTAAGAGTATGTTGTATTCCAAATTCACTAATTTTCAAATAAGCATGACTGAAAGTATTAATGTGAAAAATCATTTATATAGGGAATTGTGATCCAGGAAGAAGAACAGGATATGATGAAAAAACTTTTAATATACTGTTTTTTTGTGTTTGTTTGTTTTGTGTTTGTTTGTTTTTGTTTGTTTGTTTGTTTAAATAATACAAAACTCAACTTGAAACTATGAGTTTTTAATATTTAAGAGGAAATACATCATAATTACACAGCATCAGCGTGAGAGTTCATTTCATTTACACTTTAAAAATTATTTGGGAAATACTGTTTTCACAAGAGAAACTGGATGATAGCCTTCAAATGAAAAAAAGGTTATAACCCGAGACTTCCAGGTACCAAAGACAGAACTGGCTCATGCTAAACGTTGTTATGGTAATAAGGAACAGATTTTTTTACATGTCTTGGCCCAGAAACACAACCTCAAAATAGTGATCATGCACTGACAATTTATAACATTTCATACCAATTATTTTAAATGAGGCTTTTCAGAGGTATGCTAATTTACAGAGTTCCACAGTTTGTGTATGATTACTAGGATTGTCACTTCTTGCTCTCCTTAGATTTACTGAAGTTTTATGTATTCTCTATCTTTGGAATGCAGACACTAATCAAGCATATACCTTGATAACTATGCTGAAAAAATTAGCAGCTAAAAGTTGTTAGTAAGGCAGATTCATATTAGAATATTCATGTGAATTTGCAGTAAGATCATGGCAGACTTTTACTTTGTATCACTTGTCTTGCACATGAATTGTAATCCCACTTTATGTATTATGAATGCTCCTCAGGTACCAAACCACACCTGAAACTTCACAGTTTTCTCTCATATAGAATTTTTTCCTCTTATTTTTCTCAGCCTTAAAATATATTGTATTTCTGCAGGCATGTAAGAATGACCATGTTAAGACAAAGATCCATCTGGCCCCGCCTTATGTCTCTTACACTATTATCTAGAGGGCATGTATAAGAACAGACTAAACAGTACTCCAGAACATTTCCTTAGTTTCTAACCAGTTTTTAGTCCAGATGGTGTCTTTGTGTTTAACAACCCTCAATGGATTTTTCTTACAGATTTCAGAGCCTGCAACATCCTAACTAGGGAGGTGCACATATTAATCATATATCACACAACAGCTTCCCCTCATTTGTTCTGAATTCATCTCTACCTGTCTACCTGCATGTTGACCTCTTTAAAGAATTCAGAAAGTGTTGCAAAATATAACCTTTACAAAAGCTGTGTTCAGGGGTTTTTTGGTGTGGTTGTTTTTGTTTTGTTGTTTGTTTGTGTTTTTTTGTTTGTTTGTTTGTTTGTTTATTTGTTTGGGGTTTTTTTCAGTATGGGATATTCTCCATGAGTCCATTAACCCTGCTCCTACTGTTTTGCCCTGTGCATGTCAGTCGTATCTATCCTTAGCTCCCTCAAAGTCTGTGGTTAACTTTATGGAAAAAAACAGCATTGTATTAACACCTCCAAGCCTTCATGTGCCAGAGTGGTTTGAAGCAAGATAACACACATCATAATAGTCCACTTATTTCATCCTTCAGGCTCTTCGGCCTGTAACAGCTAATCCCGATGATGTGTTGCTGTTGTGTTTGTTTGTTCCACTACGGCTTCTATAACTTATCTAACCTTCTCATGAGTCCCCCATAAAGAAGTGTTCCAGGATAGAAAAATTCCCCAGGTATTCTATGCCGAACACAAAGAAAGAAAAAAAAAATATTAGGTTTTACATTTGTGATCTTATCTTCTCTGGGCACTTCTTCTATATCTCAATTTTGTGTTGACTTTACACAGTTCCTTTCAGGTTTTTGCCTCCAGATGTCTTTAAAAGACAATTATTATTAGCTTGTTTGCCAGAGATTTATTAAAACTCATTTTTTCTCTTCTTTACTGTGGTTTTATAGACAAAGTAGATTTTATGGTTCTTTCTACTGTCCTCCCTGAGACACAACTTCATTTTTTGACAGATATGTTGTTGCTTTTATTAGCTATATTGTTTACCCTTACTGACTTGCTTTTTAATAGGTGTTGTACATTTGTTGTGGGTGTTCAAAATGGTGTCACTAGATAGCATCTAAACCACCCATAGTGATTTAAACTGCCTCAGCTATCACATTCAGATTTTTATAGCAATATCCCTCAGTTTTATTTATTTTCACTTTTTTTTTTTTTTTTAACCTAGTACAACCAACATATAATCTTGCTCCTGCAGATATTACATTTAAACTCATATGGTTGCTGCAAAATTTTCCTGGCAAGCTAGTGTTAATACTGTTCTATTCTTTAAGTCTTATTTGACTTAGAGCTTCCTTTAACAACCGTCATTATTCCTCCACTGATAAAGTCTACTTTGTCTTTCCTGTGTTTTTTCCTCCTTGGTATTGTGCTGACTGACTGATTTTCTTATTTTCCACAGATTTTGAACATGCATGTTGTGCTGATATTCTTGTCTAGTGTTAGGCATTAAAGCTATCCATACTAGTTCCCATTGTAACCCGTGCCTTTATAATGTGTTTTTTTCTTTGTCCTTTTTACTGAACCCTAGTTTGATCCTGTGTGATCTACCATTTCTGTGTTTTCTACTGGACTACCAATACCTTTTGTAGCATTCTTCAGTGAAGAATGCAGAATTCTAGTTACTGTACCCTTTATGTGAACTGTGTACTTTTGCATTTTTTTAATTGTGTGATTTCCAACACACACAATTTTTCCTGAGCTATTCAGCTAGAATCACAATGGCCATAGGAAAGTGTTTAAACTTTCTGAAGCCTGTTTTTCCTACAGCCAAAATGAATTTTACATCTTCTCAATGGGCACCGATTCTTTAGCAAGTATCCCTACTTTCCAATAATGTTAATCCCTTCTCCTTACATCGTTTTCTCAGGCAGCCATTTAAAGCTTTGCCTTTTCATCTTTCTCTCCCTGATTGCATATAGTGAGACAATTTCAGACAATGCTACTATAACTGTCCTTAACTTCAGCTTTCACTTGGCAGCCTAAATTTCATCCCTAAGACCCCTGTCCAGTCTTACCTTATTTTGTCAGAGCTCACATGGACTACAACCACTGTCACCTCTTTTCCTTTTCTGACTTCCTGTCAAAACACATGTGACATGCTCCAAATCTGGCCAACAAGCAAATAATCCTGGAGGATCTCTTTGAACCAACATTCTTACTGTCCTCATCCTCAATGCTTGCTAAATCATCCACCACTGCAGTTTGCTCTTTCCTTTCAGCTGGAACCTCTGCTGCTGGAAGGGTTCTACAGGGGCAAGAGGAAATAATGCCTAGAAACTGGAAAACTCAATGCACTGGCAAGTTCCTTGGGCCCAATGCTCCTTCCTGCATCTGATTTTCAGTTTTATATTTTACTTCTTTTTTGCTGTAAGGAGCCTTAGTAATTTTCTGTTTTATTGTATGCCTTCATCTACTATGGCATTGCAAAAAATACACAAGTTTCACACAATGACAAACAGTTTTCATGACACAGAAGAATCATGGAATATATCATCCTTTTTGAAGAAGATAGCCTTAAGGTCCCATTTAATGGATGCACTGTACATATGACATCTTTGCCCAGTTACGCTATGAAGGAGGAAAAAAACAGAAAAATCACAAGAGACCAAGCTTGCCCTGTGCTTTGCATGCTAATAGCATTGAAAACCTTTTCTTTCTATTATATCAAATGTCACAGAAGCTGAATTATAGCAGTGACTCTCAACAGAGGAGAAAAATACTGGAGGTTCCTGTTCATATTGAAAATAATAAACATTTAGCATGGCTTACAAGCTAAAATGTCAGTATAGGGACTCTGGTGTATTAGAACAAGCTTGATCAAGGCAGACAGTTGCCAGAAGCATTCTTTTTTTGGGGGAGGAAGTGAATGTGTTACAGGCAACATGTTTATATTCTTGTAAGCTAAAGACTTCTGCTTAATCAAAATAGTAAAAGCAAAAATCCTGATCAATGGGGATTTACTTAGCCAGTCCCATTTGCTTAAGTTGTATGTGAGATGATGTATAGTGTGTCTGAAATTCACAGAGACAAAGTTAGTTACAGTTAACAAAAAAAAATTGATAGAAAAAAAGTTGAGTATGAATTTTATTTCTAGCATAGTAACTGTATTTTTCAGTTTTGCTCTTTGAAAACATTGCAATGGTTCAGAGTAACTACTTGCCAGAAATTGAGTTCGTAATTTGTTTGACTACCATAGTTAAAGGGATACTTGTGTAGAATTTTAGTTTATGTGTGAAAAAGAAGCCTCTAAAATCAGGTCTAGTTAGATGTCAAGTTCAAGCCTGGCAAGACCTAAAGAGCCCTCGCTGCTGCTGAGATTTGAGACCTCCAGTATCACACTAGTCATCATGGGTCAAAGAATCCAGGAAGTCCAAGTGACAAGTGAAAGAAGGGGCTGAAGGTCCTTTAACACTAATTGCTGCAGACTAAATGTTTTTGCATCACATAATCAGGACCACAGTTTCCTGAAGTACTTATACCAAAGATGCTATGCTATAGATTACCTTATCAAATAAGAAGATATTACAGGATAAAGTTTATATTTATTTTCTGAACTCAACTCAGTTAAGCTGAAAGAAAAAAAAAATTCACAGCAGAAGTGGGAGAACATACATTATTAATACTTTGAAGAAGCTAAATTGATAAATAATACATTACAAGCTTGCAAAAAAAATGTATCACGGAACACCTTCATCTCATCAAGGGTCCTTTAAGGAGACAGTCAGATTCAGATGGGATATCAGCATCCAGTGATGAAAAACCACTGAATATCCTGCTGAACATGGAATTTTTTATTTAGAACTTGTGCTTTTGAACATATTCAGTGGGGGAACTTCCACCTTGCATGTCTCACAGTAATGACGAGTGGAACAAAGCGGAAACCTCTAAACATTATATATCTCTGTCAGAGTTGTTTGACCTGCAGGTATCTATTGGCCCACATTTCAGAAAACTGAGACACTTCAGAAATGGATATTTTCTTTATAACTAAAAGGAAAAATGAACCTGAATGATTTCATGAGTAGAAATTTATTTCCAGAAGTGTTCTATTTATGTCTTATCTGACTCTCCATTAGTACAATGACTTTCTGCATTACTGTGCATGTTTCATTGTTGAAGATAGAACTTTTTTGTAAATATTAAAATAAATGTTTCATACCAAAGTTTGATTCTTGCCAAAACCAGTAAAAATAAGGCAAAGACTGAAAAGAGAAGTGTTTTTCCTATCATAGCAATGATACTGAAGCAATTAAATTAAAATATTTTACTACACAACATTGCCTTTGAATAGAGTGGATAAAAGCTGCACACTATAGCTGGTTAAGTAAAAAGACAGTTCAGCACATCACCTTCCTGGAAATTAATGGGCTAACGTAATGCATCACGCGTTAGACCAGTTTGAGCTAGCTGAAAGGACAGATGCGGCTTATTTCCAATTCTTTAAATGAGCTTTAAGAAAGGATGGATGGGTTACATTTACTTCAACATTTAAATGACAAAAACTGTATAATTAGTTGGTATAAATTATACTTTATGGAATCAAAGCAATTAAGTGAAGTCATTGATTAATATTTTGTAAGGTGATTGTGCTTCAGTTTTCCTGTCTCTTTCTTTTGTTCAGTGATGACAGAGTGACTGTGAAAGCTATTTAGAGAAATAAACTCATATATGCCAAGCAATAAAAGCACATGCAAATTATTTTAGTCAAAGAAATAGTAAGTCTTTTTATTTTGTTATGACATAAATATACTTTTAGAGGGTAAGGCTCTGATATAGAAGAAATCCAATTACATTTTAAAATTTATACAGTTTTTATTCTGACATTAGCAAATAAATGACCATTCTCAAGTGGTTTAGGAGCTCATCAGTAAGTTTTTATTTTTAAGGTGTGTATATTTAAGGTGACACTCCCTTAATTTCCTTTTTTTATTCAAAAGAATTGTTTTGCTAAAGCTTTGTATTATCATATCATTTTCATCAAACAAGAGAAGTCCATATTGTAGGGGAATGTTTTAAAATAGTTTTTAATAGAAGAAAAATGAATTGATGTTTGGACCTAATACTTGAATTTTGTTTACTTGTGCACATCTTGGCTTTAAAAAAAGCATCTCTCTGATGGTCAGAAACCATTATCTCAGGGCTCTTTGGCAGCCACATTTAAAATATTCAGACAGCTGTAGAGAAACACATCACAAGAGCCATTTTTTTTGCTGTCATTGGTCTTTCTAGAGGGATCCCAGTGAAATCCATCAAGTTAGTTTGCATAAAAAAGCATGGCAAATTTCCAGAATGCTAACATGCTTGGAAACAGAAATGCAACTATTCATCCTTCTGGTAATGACACTTTAAATAAGGCTAGGACCTTTCACCTCATCTGCCTGTCCATACTGTAGAAATTTGCAGTTAACTGGGTTTAGATTTCCAGAGTGGCTAGTACAATGCATTTCACAGAATGTATTAAAAACTCCACTAGAGACAGCAGAGGAAACATCAATCTTAAATAGAGAAGTCAACAAAATAGACAATTCAGAAACCTGAAATAAAATATCTTTCATTGATATAATTTCAGGAATTTCAGTGCAAGTAAAGACCATGATAAAAGGGAGCTGGCCTTTTTTTCTCCTAGTAATATGAACTTCGCATACTACTTGAATGATCTATTATCTGGATGATCTATTATATAAATCTATCATCTATTTCACAATTATGATATTAGGAATAGAGTTTGCATATTATTACCCTTTAGACAGCATCTATTTTCAGTATTATTTATTGGTTCATAGCATGTTTTAATAAGTTTACTTCCAAGTAAAATCTATATAAATATTTTAAAAGACAATCAAGTACTGAACTATACATTCTTATGCATACACACTCTGTGGATTGAAGGCTCTTATCTAAGTTATTTATTTACATATTCTGGGAAGCTTAGTATATCACAGAATTTGCATACACTATTAAGCACCAGTTTTACTATAGAAAAGAGGTGAATTTTATTCACTCAGTAAACTAAATGTGACTAATTCCATTAATGTGACTTTGAACCAGTCTCGCTCAGATTTTGTTGAAAAATTGGTTTCAGATGCCAAGTGCAATTAAAAGGTATTCCTCATGAGTTAGAAAGAAAAATCTTAAAAAAGAAAAAGACCAAAAAACAAACCAAAACAACAAAACAAACCAAAACAAAAAAAAAATATCAAAACAAACCAACCAAACCAAAACAAACCAAACCAAAATTTTAACCCACTGATTCGGATGAGTGGCACATGAGAGAGAAGGTCCTCAGATAATAGTGTCTGCTTTTAAAGATGCCAGAAAACAACACAGATCCCACCCAGCAATCAATTAGACACAGACTGTGTGATGAACAAATAATTCTGTTCACTTACCTACAAAATTAAAATATGAAGGGGTTTTTTTGGTTTTTGTTTTTGTTTAAAGGAAGGTTTATTCCCTCTCTGCTTGGACAATATGCTAGAAAACTTTTTTTTGGAATTAAGACTCAGATGTCTGATCTGCCTAGCTAAATATTTTAATTAGTCTGCCCAACTTTCTGGAAAGTTATTCTAGCCACTACAATTTAGATATGTAAGTACGGCTTCTCTTAGTACTGTTAATGGTTGTTGTGCTTGTATCTTCATTGGCTTTCAGAATGACAAGAAATCTATCTTTCATTGATTAATGAATTTGTCTGGCAGACAAGATGCCCTAATTCAGTTCCAGCAACTAATTACTTATTTTATACCAAATGGGAGATACTTACACAGGACAGGTGGACAGACTCATTGCAGACTACCCTGCAGGGAGTGATTAGGTGGGAGACCAAGTCAGAGCTTGCTTTGCATCAGAAAGAAAGGCTGAATCCTGGCCTACTCAATCTTTGTTAATTTTCTAACCACTATGCCATAAAACATAAAGGGAAAAAAGTACCAGCTTGTTTTTGGAAACCAATCTTAAGTTTTTTAATGTGAGAAAATCTTAAGCAAGTCAGATTTCCATTTACCTGTGAGATTTGGGTAAACTAAAAGTACACTTTTAAACTGAACATATATTTTAATGAATCATTTCAAGTAGTGATGGAAGACAGAAAAGCAAGGACTCCAGAAATGGGCCCATGCCATTGTAAGCCAATCATGAAGCCAGTATCCATGCAGAGGTCATTATAATTTTGTGTTGTAATACAAGTGAGTCACTTCACTACAGTTCTAATGCCAGCAAAACAACAGGCAAATCAGCATGTGAATAAATACTAGCAGACCAATATTTGCACAGTGCTCTTAGAGGAATCTGAAAAGCATTTAGGGTAACTCCTCTTCAATCCAGGTTCACAGAATCACAGAATCACGGAATGTTAGGGATTGGAAGGGACCTCAAAAGATCATCTAGTTCAATCCCACTGCTGGAGCAGGAACACCTAGATGAGGCTACACAGGAATGTGTCCAGGCGGGTTTTGAATGTCTCCAGAGTAGGAGACTCCATGACCGCCCTGGGCAGCTGGTTCCAGTGTTCTGTCACCCTTGCCATGAAGAAGTTTCTTCTAAAATTTAAGTGAAACCTTTTGTGTTCCAGTTTGAACCCATTATCCTTTGTCCTACCATTGGTTGTCACTGAGAAGAGCCTGGCTCCATCCTTGTGAAACTCACCCTTTATATATCTGTAAACATTAATAAGGTCACCCTTCAGTCTCCTCTTCTTCAAACTAAAGAAACCCAACTCCCTCAGCCTTTCCTCATAAGGGAGGTGTTCTGCTCCCTTAATCATTTTTGTTGCTCTGTGCTGTACTCTCTCCAGCAGTTCCCTGTCCTTCTTGAACTGAGGGGCCCAGAACTAGACACAATATTCCAGACATGGTCTCCCCAGGGCAGAGTACAGGGGAAGGAGAACCTCTCTTGACCCACTAACCACCCCCCTTCTAAATCACCCCAGGATTTCATTGACCTTCCTGGCCACAAGGGCACAGTGCTGGCTCACAATCACCCTGCTGTCCACCAGCACCCCAGGTCCCTTTCCCCTACACTGCTCTTTAAAAGGTCATTCCCCAACTTATACTGGAACCTGGGTTTTTTCCTACCCAGATGCAAGACTCTACACTTGCCCTTGTTATATTTCATTAAATTTTTCCCCATCCAACTCTCCAGCCTGTCCAAGACTTGCTGGATGGCAGGACCGCCTTCTGGCATGTCAGCCACTCCTCCCAGCTTGGTGTCATCAGCAAACTTGCTGATACTGCACTCTATTCCCCCGTCCAAATCATTGATGAATATATTGAATAATACAGGCTCCAGTACTGACCTCTGAGGCACTCCACTAGATACAGGCCTCCAACTAGACTCTGCCCCATTGACTATGACTCTCTGGCTTCTCTCCTTCAGCCAGTTCCCAGTCCACTTCACTACCAGATCATTCAGACCACACTCCCTCAATTTAGCTGTAAGGATGCTGTGGGAGACTTTTTCAAATGCCTTACTGAAGTCAAGGTAAACCACATCCGCCACTCTGCCATCATCTACCCACCTCGTTATGTCTTCATAAAAATCAATGAGCTTGGTCAAGCATGACTTTCCCTTGGTGAAACCATGTTGACTGCCATTAATGACCCTCTTATCCTTGGTATGCCTTGAGATGGCACCAAGGATCAGCTGTTGCATCAGTTTCTCAGGGATGGAGGTGAGGCTGACTGGTCTATAGTTACCTGGGTCCTCCTTCTTGCCCTTTTTGAAGACTGGAGTGACATTTGCTTTCCTCCAGTCCTCAGGCACCTCTCCTGTTTCCGAAGACTTGGTAAAGATGTTGGAGAGTGGTCCAGCAATGACCTCAGCCAGCTCCCTCAGCACCCACGGGTGCAACCCATTCGGACCCATCATTCTCCAGATTGTGTAATTGCTCCCTAACCCAGTCCTCATCAACTAAGGCAGACTCCTCCGTTGTCCTGACTTCCTCTGGGGCCTCAACGGCACGGGGCTCCTCAGGACAGCCTCCAACAGAGGAAACAAAGAAGGCACTGAGTAACTCTGCATTCTCTGTATCTTCTGTCACCAAGGCACCCACCTCATTCATCAGTGGGTCTACATTGCCTCTGGTGTTAGTCTAATCTGCCATGTATTTAAAGAAGCTCTTTCTGTTGTCCTTGACTCCTCTTGACAGGTTTAATCCTAAGGACGCCTTAGCTTTCCTAATTACCTCCCTACACCCTCTGACAACAGCCTTATATTCTTCCTAAGTGGCCAGCCCCTCCTTCCATGATCTATAAATTCTCATCTTCCACTTGAGCTTACCCAGCAGTTCCTGATTAACCACGCAGGTCTCCTGGCTCCCTTCGTTGACATTCTACGTGTCAGGATGCTCTGATCTTTAGCCTGGTAGAACAGTCCCTGAACACTAACCAACTATCTTGGGCCCCTTTACCTTCGAGCAGCCTTGCCCGTGGGATTTCCCCTAGCAACTGTTTGAAATGGCCCAAGTTTGCCCTGCTGAAGTCCAGGGTTGCAATTCTGCTTGCTATTCTGTTCCTGTTACATGAGATCCTGAACTCCACCATTTCATGGTCGCTGTAACCAAGGCAACCCTCAACCTTTACTGCTTCAACCAGACCCTCGTTGTTAGTGAGGATGACATCCAGCAGTGCACTCTCCTAGTCGGCTCCTCCACCATTTGCATCAGAAATTTATCATCAATGCACCGGAGGAACCTCCTACACTGTGGCTGGCTGGCTGAGTAGTCCTTCCAGCAAACATCAGGGAAGTTGAAATCCCCCACCACAACCAGGGCCTGTGAATGTGAGGCTGCTCTCAGCTGCCTGTAGAAGTTTTCATCAACTTCCTCATCCTGATCTGGTGGCCTGTAATAGACACCCACAACAGTATAACCCTTGCCAGCCTGCCCGTTAGTTTTCGCCCATAGACTCTCAGCTTGCTCCTCATCCGTGCCTGCACAATACTCAATACATTGTAGTTGTTCTCTCACGTAAAGAATAACTCCACCACTATGCCTGGCTGGCCTGTCTTTCCTGAAAAGGACATAGCCATCCATGACCACATTCCAGTCATGTGAGCTGCCCCACCATGTCTCCAGAATTGCCACCAGGTCATAATCTCCTGCCTGAATACAGGTTTCTAACTCCTTCTGCTTATTCCCCATGCTGCGCACATTGGTGTACAGGCATTTCAGGGAGTGAGCTGAGCACACTGATTTCACCCTAGGGGTATGGGAAGCCTCCCAGTCTTCATCAAGTCTGGAGTGCTATCCCACTGATGCAAGCCCAGCCACAACCCCATCTCCCTTTGTGTCTAATTTGAAGCTCTCCAAATGAGCCTCGCTAATTCCTGCCCCAGCATCCTTTTGCCCCTGTTAGATAAACCTTTCCCACATATCACTGTTCAGCCTAGTGTCTTGTAAAACCAGCCATTATCAAAGAAGCAAAAGCCCTGTCTGTAGCACCAGTCTTGTAGCCAATTGTTTAGGGACTTAATTTTTCTATTCCCTCCCATATCATCACCCAAAACTGCAAGGAGGGAAGAGAAAATCACTTGAGCCCCAGACTGTTTTACCATCCGTCCCAAGGCCTTGAAATCTTTCTTCATTCCCCTCAGACTGCAGGATGCAGCTTCCTCCCCATCTGTCTGGAAGATCAGCAGTGGGTAGTCATCTGTTGGGTGCATCAAGTTGGGTAGTGTCCTGGTGATATCCCTGATCCCGGCTCCAGGTAGACTACAAACTTCCCTACAATGATGATCAGCTCTGCATATTGGGCCCTCTGTCCCTCTCAGAAGGGAATTGCCTACTACAGATACCCTTCTTTCTTTCTTGTCTGAGGTGGTCTTGAGATGTGGAGTCAACTGCCTCTTTCTATGTGACCTTGTAGGCGGGCCTTGCACCACATCTTCACCTACCTCTTCTGCAAGATCCAGGGCCTCAAACTTATTACGGAGGGGCACCTGGGGAGGCAAAGCAGGTAGGGAGGGGGGTTAACCGCGGTACCAAAATGGAACTCACTTCCAACCCTTGTCATCTTTTCTGTCACCTACCTCTGCCTGACAGTGACAGGGCAGGGGCTCTCTTGATTCTTCCCCCTCTGCCCAGCAGGGCAGGGGGTCCATCAACCTTTTGGGGAGTATACCCTCGGAGCCTCTCTGAGTGGCATGCTAGGGATTTACTCCACCAGTCGATCTCCTTTTCACACTCCCTGATGGACCTTAGTGCCTCTTCCTTAAGTTTTGTGACCATGTTGAGCAGATCTTGCATCTGCTCACAACTCACACAGGTGGAATGCTGCCCTCCTTCCCTGGCAGCAGCAGGCTGCTTCCCTGCAGCTGCAAACCTGAACAGCCATGGTTCTGGGCAGGCTGTTGGTCTCTGTTGCTGTAGTCTTTTTGAGACAAGCTCTCTTTCTGGAGGAGACCATGGTTGGCAGCAGTCTGGGACACTGGCAATAGGTGAGAGGGTCTAACAAGCAAAAAGTGACAACCTCTGTGCCCTACTACACGAGTTACCATACCCACTGCTGCAGCACAGTGTGGCTGGTACTCACCCGCATCACAAGCTGGTTGCCCTTCCCAGCACCTGGTGGGCAGCAACATGTCCGTGCCCTCCCTGAGGCTTTTTCAAGGTGAGGGGCGGGGGTGGGATCGCCCTCATCATGGTAACGCCCATGCCACGTCAGCTGCTCTTACAAGGACTGCCTGGGGCTTCCGGGTCTCGAGATCGAAAGCGCCCGATTCAGAGAAGAGATCAAAAAAAAAGGCTTCTCTGTACATCCTTCTAAGTCTCACACCTTTGCACTATCTGCATATCTGTCTCCCCCTGCTGTGGCCTTCTCTTTCCTCCTTACCCTGTCTGTTCTTACATTAGACATGCACACTTGTCTCCCTTCTCCTAAAACAGACACAAATATATCCTTCATCTTGTTTTCATCTTATAACTTGATTGTGGTCAACTCCTGCTTCCTGCTCAAATGTTGCATTTTTTTTTTTTCCTCCCATTTCTAATATAATGTTTTTTGTTTGTTCACTTCCAGCTCTGAATCTCTCCACATTTTGTTATACTGAGGCCATGACTATTCACAATCCCAGATAAGCTCTTTACAGCTCCGTCTTGCTTGGTTTGGCACCCACACTGTCAGCTCAATGACCCTTGCCTGTTGTTTCTATTTGACCTACCTGAGTTAGCTACACTTTTGACAGCTAGTCATAAAAAAGCCTCTGTACATTTTTTTTCCTACCCCACCACTTAGTGCCATTATAGACATTTTCAAATAGACTAAAGGTATAAACAAGCTCATTTTATTTTGCTTTAGAGACTTAAAGTAGAACATGAGAGTGTCAGGGAAAGTTCCTGGGCATTTCAGTCATCCATACTGTTAGCTTTAGCACAGTCACTGGGCACAGTTATGACCAACACCAAGTAAAGCTTGGCGTTTAGGGAAACTGATACAGATTAGGAACTATTCTCTGCAATCACTTTCCATGAAGCTGACCTATTTTTGTCTGGTCAAAAGAACTTGATAGTATGGAAGTAGGCCATTCTATACTGGCTACCTTCCGGATGGCAGAGTACAGCTTGTACATGAAATGTCCTTGTACAGTTGTAGCTTTTTTGAGACTATGCTTTGCAATCCAGACCAAGCAGCCCACCTTGGGTCATAGCACCTGACAGTTAATTAGGCTTCTGTTACTATGTGCGTGCAACACAAAGGAGTTAACATAAAATTTAACACCTCTACGGATTTGTGATTACACTTAATTTCTCTTACTTTTGTTCTTATTCTTTTTCACATCAGAATTCTTCAAGCACTTTCAGTAAGAGCTGATTTGCCCTTAAAAATGGGTGCAGTAAAAGCTCCCTAGAAACTTCCTTTTTATTTTTTGGTAGCTGTCACCGTAGCATTATCTTGATCATAAAGCATCTTGAACTGTGAAACATTTGATTCAGACTGAACGAGGACACAACACCCAACCTAAATAGTTAAAAAAAACCCCTGAGAAATAAACTGAAGAGAGAAATATTCAGTTACCATGGATTCTGAGAACACTAAATGTTTAGTAAATTTTATGATTGATACACTTTGATTGTTTTTTAACTTTCTCAAGGATGCATAACTAGCAAAGGCTATTCTTAGAGGGCTGTTTGAAGTACTGATTGAAGGACACAAAAACCTCTTTAAAGCTCTAAGGTGAGACTGAACCCTCAGTTGCAAAGCAGAGCATAAAAACAAATATAGCTATTTCTTGGTACTGTTCCATAACCAATGAAAAATATAGGTACTTTTTCACTAGGTAAAATGTCATGCTCTGATTTCACAGTTAACAATAGTCTAAGAAATACAAATGAGAACAATAGTGGTTAGAAGTTAAATATTATCTATTCATCATAAAATTCTGTTGTTTGTCTGCACTTATCCAATTCATTTTGCCCCTGTCATCAGCTTTAAACAGTGATTGATTATTAACAGCAAGATTTATAAGTCAATTATTTTTAAACACATCATTATCATCATAGTAGATTATTATCATTAATAATTGTATTCTACATCTGCTACCTTCTGTAAAGAAGGTATAAACAAGTACCCTTCATAGAAATTCAACAAACTTTGGCAGGAATCATGACATTCATTCCACTCCAATGTGTTGTTTGTGGGGAGCTATGAAAAAATTATTCATTCAAAACACGAAGAGTATTTAGATTTGATACATGAAATTATCCCCGGTAACCTTGGGATGGCTTAAAAGCATGATGCATCTCCACCTACTCTGTGATTCTGAAGAGTAGCTAAGGCTACAGATTCAACAGCCTGGGGTTGCCTTGCAATGCCTTGCGATGCCTTGCAAATTAGTTGCAAAGCAACTCACAGATGTAGTGTCATTTGCTGCACCACTGTAATTTCTGGCAGCATCTACCTTTCTCTCCAAGACTTGCCATCCAAGTAAGAAATCAACACATCAACAGTGCAACATGAAGTGAAACAGACCATATGCAATTATCTAATTATAATTACAATAGTTTAGGCTCATGATTTTCAGAAGTGCCTGAAAAACACAGTTGAAGTTAGACTTTCAGGAGTGCTCCAGCCCTTGTAAAAACATTAAATAAGACACCCAAAAAGTATTTGCAAGAATCCAGAGTTTCCTACTGACACAAGCAGGAGCTGCAGATACCAAGAAGTTTTGAAATTGTCTTCTCTGATTCTAAAATGCATTTTTACTTGTTTTTTTTTTTGTTTGTTTTTTTTATTGCATAAAGAAAGCTGTATTAAAAAAAAACAAAATAAACAAACAGAAATGTCAATTTTTTCTCAATTTTATTATAGTTATTTTTTTTCTAAGTGGTTTCTACCTACAGATTTCATTGCAAAAGGAGCAGTATTTATATAGACATTTTACCTTTAAACATTTAAATTGGAAAACATAAACATCACTTTTGATAAGTTGATAATACTTGTTGCAAAGTATAAGAGACTACAAATGTGAAGCCAATTGTCATCCTACTGTATAATTATTTTTTTGGTCTATATCACACAATCAATCACAAGTATTTTAAGGAAATGGCACACAGTAAATCAAAATTTAAAGAACAGTAAACTATTAAGAACGGGCATTTCATGATTTCACAATTTTATCTTTAAAAATAATAATCTTCTGCTTCAGACTGTGCCAACATGGTGAAGAAAAGTAATATGTATTTCAGAGAAAAAACATTTACATAAAATGTACCCAATGAGCATGTGAGAATCAAGGCTTCACAGGGAGTCTTCTGAGTAACACAGATGTTCACCATGTTTTGTTTAAGTGATTTTGGAATGCAAGTTAGATGTGACTCAGGACTAAAGACAGGGACCTAATTTCCTTAGTCGATGGAGAGAAAAATGATTCTTCCAATAGAGATGATTTAGAGCACTTGGCTTAGATCCTAAAGTAAATGGTTTGACCACATTCTTAAAAGTGAATTAATTGTAGTAAAATTGTGTTATTATATTTTGTGCCAGAGTAATAAAGAAAATATGAAAAGGCTCCCACAAGATATTTTAGAAGCAGAGATGTTAAACAGAGCATTACAAACTCTATGTCCCATCCTCGGCAATATACTTTTTATCATGTTAACATTTCACATATATCATGCAGTTTAAATTTTATAGAGGGAATAAGTGTAGTGATTTATTCCATGGTGACAGTGTGATCAGCAGAATATTAACAATAGACCCACCTGATAAATGCCAATTACATGCTGCCTAAGATTCTGAAAAAGGAAAGATATTTTCTCCTGAAAACTATTTTCTATCTGTAAGGCATGCAACACCTTGATAATTCTTTATAACCACTATATAACTTATGTAAAATCATTTGATTCAAGTTTTAAAATATAGCCCCCCTCCCAAATATTTTTCTCATTGTATTTTGAACCTTTTTTTTACTGACTTTTTTTTCTTTGATAATAATTTCTTGATGAGTAGACTGGATATTAGCAGAAGAGTTCTTTATTGGTCATGATACATAAGTTTTCCACATAAGCCCTCAGAGATACAGGAAAAATGTCATCTAACACATGTACATATTTGCAAAGTCAGACTTTGCACACATGACCATTTAGCCACCACTCTTCTTCCATTTAGCAAGACCAGTTAAAGGGCAAGTGATAATGGTGAGATCTTTCCTATGCAGTAAAAACAACATGATTAAAGCAATTACTCAGGAAATTTATTTTGTCTCCTCAGCTTGGTAGAATTCATATAGTCTAGGAGAAACCCTTAACTGTAAACTTGAAGAAGTTCTAGAAATGAACATTTTATTCTCCTGCTAGTGCCAACTGCACCAACATACAAAAGAAAATGTAAGATTCTTCAAAGAAGATTGAATATAAGTCTTGCCTGGGTAATAGGAAACACACATGTGAGTATCTGAGGCTCCAAACAACTGCTTCTGGAATAATTTCTACATTATGCTGTTAAACAGAACATTCCCTCTTGCCTTTGCTACACTCAGCACTCTTTGGAGACAGAAGCTGTAGTTCTGAATATCTTCAGCTGAGAAAATGAAGTGGCATTTCCCATTTCCTGAACCCTTGCTTCAATGAGGAAAATATTATGCCCTGTGGAATTATCTCTGACATGCAATGGGGGGATTATTTTTAGAAAGCTTTCTGACAACAGCTTGTCAGAGAAAAGAAACAGAAAATTATTAAACTTATTTTTTTCAAGATACAAAAATTATACAAGATATGATAAACGGGATGCTTTTTTTCTCTTTTGGGAAGGAAGACAGAGGACAGCCTCAAAAACTCAATCTGATAGCTCTCCTGAGAGACTGACAGTGTCCTGCCTTAGCAGCTGACAGCTCTGGGGAAGCTCTAAAGTTGAGCAAGATCAAAGTCAAAACAGGCTTTGGTTTTGCTAATTTTTCTTTAAGAACTGGGGACTCTTGGACATCTAAGATGACTGCAGTCTGGGGAGATGTAGCTCTTGCTTGGTGTGGATTTTGGGATCCACAGATGAAAACCAGGAGTTTTTAAGAATGGTGATGCTATATCTACAGAGGTCATAAAACTTAACTCAGAGCAGTAGAGTTTAGGATGGAAGAAGCCAGAACTGAGCACATGGTGACAAAGCCCGGCCATTCTACACAAGGTCCCAACCCCCTGCAAGGCATAGAGCTGCAGGTAGGAGAGGCACAAATATATCTCACTGCTGTGCTGCATCACATCTTCCTAGTTTTAGGAGTATGTAGATCAGATGCCACTAATTATTAGGCTAATTAGCTGTAGCCAATGTAATACGTTTGACATACTGAGTATCTGCCTCTAGTTACAGTATCCCTTCTTTTCCCTATTACACTACTCTTAAAACACCAGCAAGTAAATATGAGCTGTTGTCTTTGGATTCTTCCTAAACAGACAGAAATCAGTGCCATTATAACCTGGCCAGGATAAAAGCTGAAATGCTTTGGTACTATAATTTAAACAAACAAGAATATTATAAATACATAATCTGTTTTGTTTCCTAAGAAAACATTGAAGATCTAGATTAAAGACAAAGAAATGTTTTATTTCAGTGTTGGTGCCCATAAGATTCATGCTATCATGATTAACTGCAATGCAACACTTTGGCAGCTGACAAAGAGAACTGAAAAAAAATTATAGTCAAAGAAAAAACAGGACAGGATAATCTTGCATACACACAGTACATGTATGGTCAGAGATTAGAAAAAAGCTCAATTACCATTTACAGCTCTTTAGTTGAAGGCCATTATGCATTTAGCTTAAGTCCTTAGACACTAACCTGAGTTATTTCTTAATGGTTGATTTGCTGATGAGATGTAATGATGGGTTAGTTTCTTATTCTCATCAGTATTGAAAATCTTTTTGGTAGCTGAGAGTGTACCCATAAACTGCAGGTGTGGAGAAACAAAACACACAAAAAAAACCCTTTGTAAGTAAAAATTGAACCTCAGAACAGCTTTTAAGCCTTAAAAATGAAAACTAATCTAATAATGTCAAAAGAACTGTAAATGTGTGCTGAATTTCAGTCAATATGACTGATTACCTGTCACTTAGCTCCGATTTCTTCCTGCTGTGCACTTTGGAATCATCTTTGTTTTAGAAAATTAGAGTGTATGTGTTTTTAGCCCACCTCCCTTTGGTTTTCTGAATGCTTTTGGGGCTGAGTAATAACCCCTATCAGTCATTTCAGCCTGAAAGCTTCAACAGCATCATCAGTCATTTATTTTTATCATCCTCATCGATGCTGTTCAACATAAAACTCCAAGGAAATTTCACACTTTGGGTCACATAACGACTCCACAGGCTTTATAAGGAAATGCCTGAATGCCTATGCTAAGCTACATAATCACTGGGCTTTCTCTGGTTTTGTATTCTGAGTTAAATTTTAAGTGTAATTCAAATGCGAAGTGTTGCATAAGTTAAGCATGTCAACCAGTACATGACTTTTGTTCTTAAAAATAGCATTTAATCTTCTTTACTTAAAATTCTATCTACAACAACAGAGCAAAAAAATCTTGATCAGGCAACATACATTGCTACTAGCTTTCCTCTATGTGAAAATATTCCAACTTGTATATAATATGCATGACAGCAAAAGGGTACTTGGTTGCATAGTCCAGATTCATAGTGCAGTCTGAGGGAAGTAAGGCTTGGTCCCTTGGTTACATCCCATATCATTCATCCTTTACAAAAGCCAGCAGCAAACTTAGAAAACACATTTAAAAGAGATTTATGTGAGCAGAAGAAAAGATTTTTGTAGGCAGAGAAGTCACATGAGACGATCTGCAAAATCTGACAGAACTGTTTGAGCAGTGTAACCATCTGCTGCATAAGTTTGTCTGAGCTGCTTGTTCCATTATTCCTAGAAGATGCAGAGAGCAAGGCTTTCAGGACCTTTGGGAGTAAAAGGCTATTACTCAATCTATCTCAATACACCTTTACAGCAAATAAAGATGGTAGTGTATATAGGCAAAATGGACAATAAAAACTGAATAATGCTAAACTGTCACAGCAAGTCCACAGCAAGAAGTAACGTTTTCTAGAAACAGAAAAATAAAATCTACAAAACTGTCTTTCCTTTACATTTCATGTGCAGCATGTATTGATCATTTTGAATGTCCTTTGTACAAAGACTGTTTTCTGGGGGAAAAAAAATAAGGTTTTCATGTTATACATTATACTCTCTTGATTTTTTTTCCCTGATCTGGCAACAATATACATTATTTGGTTTCATCTATTTTATTCTGAAAGTATGTTGCCCCAGTAGCACCATTAACAGCTTTCATATGCTGTGAGAATGCTATTACAGGAGGACGATGGCAGTGTAATTACATACTACATCTTCAGAGATCTGAGTCTGGCAGAGTTGAAGATTACTTCAGAGTTTCAAATTAATCTGAATGACCCCATCTTTATTGCTGTTGAATTTCTGGAAGTGATGAAATGCCAAGTCATTGAAGATAACTGATAAAAGCCTAAACAATCTACAATGAGTAATGCATTGTTTCTTTGACTTCATGTAAGTTCTACACACTTCACAACCAGGTACAATATTTTACAGAGCAATGTTTGTTTTAATGAATCTAAGTGCTCTTCAATTCACTAAAAATAGATCAACTAGGCAAAGGAGGAAAAGTCCATTTTCATATGTTCTTATGTTTTATGTTCACAAAAATCGTGGCTGTAAAGAGCAAACACTAGCTATCATTTGTGTCATCCAGTGTAAGTGTCTGTAAAAGACCTGAGCATCAGGGCTAGAAACGTGGAAACATAATATAAGATTCAAGACTAGGCAAAGCCTTTTCAGATCCATTTTCTTCCACTTCTTCTGAATAACTTTTATAACATTGGCCCAGTAATATAAATATTTGTAAATGGCTTTAGATAATAGGAGGATTTGTGAATGTCTTCTGCATACCAAGTTACAATATTATTCTTTACTCTGAGTAGTTGAAGTACAACTAAGAAAAAGCTGAGGCTACTCTTGTCTTGATCATATTTTGTGTCACAGTACTCCTTTCCAGCTGTTAAAACAAAACAAAACAAAACAAAAAACATCATAAACCAAAAACCTAAAAAAAACTTCCTTTAATATGTTCCCTTGGAAAAAATAGTGAAATGATAACTGCACAACCATTAGTAGCTCAATCAATGAGTACTACAAAGCTACACATAATAATATCCAAATGTGGATGCTGACACAAGCAGACTACTTACAGAGATTTTCTCAAACAAGCAAAGCAAGTTTTGCATTCAGGTATACTTTTGCATACTAATAGATGGAGGAAGGAAGCCAACAAACCACATTTTTTCAGAGGCAATCAAATCAACAGTTATATAGGTGCCATAGCCCTCATGAAAGTGTAGGTTTGCTCCTAATCCAGCAGTATTAATGTAATTTTTTTCCTCACTTGTAGATATTGTAAAACTGAAAAAGCTGCTGTTTAATTCAGCAGCTGGGTGCAAAAGTCATCTGTACCACTGTTATAAGATATTCAGCTTCTCAGAGCCTTATCTTGTGAAGTGTGACTGAACTACTACGGGTGGAAATCTCTGAGAAAACCCCCTAGTATACTTCCTGTTAGTCATAGTTGCCTGTCCTGCTATAGTATTGAAAAAGAAGTGTAAATTTCCTCCTGCATGTTCACATGTAGAGGAACAGAGAAGGCTATTGCTGATGTTACCCTGCTTCAAATGCTCTGTGCTTTGAGAGCTGTTGGAGGATGATCCAGGAAAACAAAATGGTGGGGCAAGGAAATGCTTGCTTTGTTGAAGGATGACATGAAGCAAATCAAACATCCTGGGCCTGCTGAAATCAACTTCAAAATCTGATGGCAGTTTTGACAGCAAAGGCTGCTGCCTGAAGAAATGCAAGCACTCCCTGCTCACTGGAAATACTTGTCATGGTGTTCATTGGCAGCTGTGCAAAGTAATAACTCCAGTGAGAGGTGTAGCTGAACAGGAGGGGCAGGCACTTCAGCAATGGTGTAATAGCACCATGACAGTGGTGAAACAGTGGGACGGGTTGCCCAGAGAGCTGGTAGATGCCCCACCTCCAGAAACATTCAAGGTAGGCTGGACAGGGCTCTGAGCAACCTGATCTATTTGAAGATCTTCCTGCTCATTGCTGGGGGGTTGGACTAGATAACCTTTGAACGTCCCTTCCAAACCAAACTATTCTATGATTCTATGATTGTATGAGTAAGCCAATCTAAAAGCATTAAAAACAAAAGCCTGCTGCTATTATTGTTGTTAAATTCAAGGCTGACTCAAAGTACTTTGGATCTTTTTTTTTAAATTATTAAAATAACTATTATGTGTAACATCTTTTCAAAATGGTTGTTACCCTGAATTAAACCATTTTGTCCTCATACATCAGTAGTAATGATTATTTTAAAAGTGTAATTTTTCTTTTTTTTTTTTTACTTTTATTGACACTAATAGTAAATAAACTGAAAATAAAAGTGTGCAGAACTAAAAATTTGTTTAGCATTGAAATCTTAGTAAGATCACCATCTACTGACTAATGTATAAACAGTATCTTCTCCCCCCACAAGGAGTGTACATGTAATTCTAATACTGAATATTATAGAAATAGGTGGAAATCCTTTTCCTGTTGATTTTTCCTTTTCAATTGCTGTTAAATACATAGATATATTTTCTCAAACAAAATAAAATTCAGATACTAAAATCTGTTAAGCATAGAAGGAGGCAAATGCTTATAAACATGTACTGTCGACAAGTAGAATTTAATTCAAGAGTCAACTATATGGGTAAAATTAAAGATAGAAATATAGGTAGATAACTCAAGAGACAGAGATGCTAAGGCCCTTACAGTTGCACTGGACCAAATTTAGGAAGTAAGGGAAATTAGCATGCTCATTCAATAAAACATGAATCTTTCTTCTAATCCTTTGTTGTTCTGATCTAATTATTTTAATTGGATGATTTAAGCCTGTTTACTTTGCACAGGCTCCAGGGTTTTAATCAAACTTACTACGTTAATTATCAAGAAATCCCAAGAATGACTGTCTTTGTCACAGGTATCTTCCATTTAAAAGTACCTGAGTCCTCTCATGTTGGTTCTGCTATTGGAAGAATCAGAGCTGTGGATCCTGATTTTGGGCAAAATGCAGAAATTGAGTACAACATAGTTCCAGGAGATGGAGGAAACTTGTTTGACATCACAACAGATGAGAATACCCAGGAAGGAGTCATCAAACTGAAAAAGGTACGTGGCACTGATGGGGTGTATGCACCTATACCTTAACTGAGAAAGTAGGGAAGAGAATTAAATGTTGTGAAATTATACCTCATGCATAATACACAGCAGTTCAAATCTTCATTACAATCTGTGGTTGTGATCTTAGTCCTAAAAGTTTCATTTAATGTGTGATTGGGTATGATTTTTCACAAATAATATCACTTCTTAATGGCAGAAAAGTAATTCTCATCTCTGAGCAGAAAGTATAATTTCTCTTTTATGGGAAGTTTTTTACTTAAAACCATATGAAAAATGCTCAAATTTAGAATATGGAATGAGAGAGCTATATTTTATATTTGAGATAATATATTTCATTCTCACTCGTAAGCATTTTATGTTGAAAATTTTGATTTTATGTTTGTTATTTTAATAATGAAACAGTTTGTACATTACTGTGATGAACAGAGTAGGGTAGAGGGCTCCCAAATGGTTTCAAATTGACATGTCCTACTTCTAGTCTCCTAATAGTGTCCCAAAAATCTGGTTGTCAGATAGTCATGCAAGGAAGTTTACTGCATCCTGGCTGTTGATATTGCTTTAGCATACTAGGATAAGTTAATGATTACTGAATTTATGAATTTTAAAGATGGAAAAGATAAGTCTTATTTGGAATGTAGTGATTAAAGTACTCAGTAGGAAAGATCCAGAACAGGCACAGTCACATTTTAACTAATGGTTGTCTTCTAAGCCCAGGCATGTACATGTACACCAATTATCAACTTGGTTAGTAGAACACGACCTGAACTAGCAGTTTGTTATGAAAGGCCAGGTTATGGTTTGTAGATAGCTCTTGCTTGTAGGTGTAATTTTTGTAAAATAAATACATCTGTGATCTTAACACTTCATAAGGGTCTGGGAAGGAAAGAGTTCTGAACATGTACATTAAGAGAAGCTTTAGGAAAAGAGAAACTTTAGTTGAAATAAAATGTAGAATTTAGATACTTAAATTTCCCCCTTCCCTGACTATGGTTCTATATTTGCCTCATTCTAACAATGAAATTCCTGGCCTGAGGCTCTTGATCCGGGAAATAGTAAATTATTTACCCAGGAAATAATAAATTATCCATGGGTACATTAAAGGACCAGATGATGTTAAATCAAATTTCTGCTGATTTTAGTGTTGTTAAATAGAGGCTACTATACCTCCTTGAAGTAATTTGTCAATGAGACACAAACTCTTTGCACTCTTCACACGCCCCCTTCTTTTTTGACTGAAAGTTTGAATGTACTGCTTCCTCCTTATGTGAATTTCTAAACTTTGTCTCATTTTTAAAAATCGTTCTGATCACCTTTTCCCCTCTATACAGATGACTCAAAAATAGCTCCATCTGGAAGTGCCAGGCTGAGCAGCTGCATGCCCCTCTGTATGCATTGCCAGTCAGAAATGGCAATGAGTGGGAATCATTGAAAAACAAATGTTTGAACATCAAGAGTAGGTATTTTATAAGATTCAGTTCTCCCTGGATTAGTCCTAAACCTCAGCTGTACTGCTCATTTTTATACGGAGCAATGGAATTTTTCTGTACTTATGGTTAAGTATATATATGTCAGACTATATAGAGAAAACATTAAAATTGTCTATGCAGATTCAAACAGCATGCATATAATATTTGTTACTGGTGAAGAGCATCTACATCTCAATTTGCCTTATACAGTTATCTTAGGACCAGCACAAGTAAAATGCCTGGCTACTTCTAGGTCTATACCCAGATAGTTTAGAATTGGTCCTTGCATTTTGCTGCATTTATTTAGACTTTTCAGTAACAAGATACGGCATATATGAAACTGCACAACATCAGATGATGTTGCCTAATTTAAACAATAGATCTCTGTCACTGAACAGGAGAGGAAAAAAATGTAATCCTAATCCCTGTTTAATCTTCTTCATCACAGTGAATGGGGATGATGACAGGTTGTGAAGGTCAGGAAATTCCAGCTTGGTTTTATACAGGAGTGTGGAAAGGAGATAAAGCCAACACACAGGTCCTGCAGCAAAGAATGCCTTTATACAGTCCCCACACATTGCCCTTCACAAAACTTTCTCAGTGAAAAGGCCCCATTCACTAAACCTTAAATGATCTCAGTGTTTTAAGACATTCTGGAAGCATCCAAAATCCAACCACTTACCTTCCTTGCTGGATCACATGTTAAATAAGACCAATGTGGAATCTTAAAGATATTAACTCAATGTTTCTTCATAACCTCTACACTTGTAATAATATCAATGTGTTTTCACAGATTGTAGTTTTCGGATTTTCAGTAGTGCTGGACACTCACAATTCTTTAGACATCAGTTAAAATACATGCTAACTGTATCATACAAGTCTGAAACAGCACTATTCATTTCCCCGCACAGAACCAATCTTGCTTTGCATAGTGTTCAAATCACTGATTTAACCTTGTAGGATTATATAAATATTTAAGTTAGGTATGCATATAAGTCCTTCTTTAAATCAAATCAGGAAACAAATAAGACCAACACTTTCAGTTATGAAAGATAAATAATAAAAGTCAAAGTTACTAATGAAAATGTGATGTGCTGGTTTGCATTTTTTCCTGTGTCATAGCATATTTTGATGCTGCAAGTGCTGGAGTAATACAGTGCTGAGCAATTTCATAACCCTTTATAAAGTCTGCTTTGATTTTTTCTGAAAAAAATTATTGCAGTCACTACATTTTTTGTTTGTTTTTTGTTCTATTGCTCTGCAAAAATACATGGATTCATTTCTATATCAAAACTGAGAAAAATGAAGCCTTCCTACACAATGTTTCCTTTTCGTGGAAAATACATTTGATGATAAAAAATTGCACAAGCCAAACTGTTCTTCACAGCATGTGAAGTACATTGGAAGAGGCAAAAGGCCATTTGCCTCTTCTCGGACACTAGATGGGCACAAACAGCTACAGCTGGACATGGTGCACAGCTTAAATAATCTGTTTTGGCTGATAATTTATTTTCATGCTAGGATCCAATATAAGCCTGATTATTACTTCCCTTGTGCTATTTACATACATTAAAAATGAAATAGCTTTTCTTATATTCTGCTAAAGAAATAATCCAAGTGTCATTTAGCACCACTGTGTGGTAAGTACTGTAATATCTTTCTCTGTCTCTCAAAAAAAGGGGAAAATAGTAGCAGTAAAAAGAGGGGAAAATGTCTGGCTTTAGGACAGTGTTGCATACAGTTCCGTATAAGAGTCAGAAATATTACTATATTAGGAACAGAATGACCAATTTCTTACCTTGTCTGGTGCTATCTAATACAGTTTTTATTGGGTTTTATATTTATATAGTATCTGTCATCATAACTGAATGCTTCAGCAAACTACTGTGCAGTGGCCTCAGGTAGGGCAGAGAGTAGTAGTTCCAGGTATGGATGGAAAACATGTGAGTCCCAGGCAAGCTCTTGATTTTACTGAAACTGGTATTAAATCTTTAACAACCACACCCAACAGCAAAAGAAAACAGAAGGATTCGTGCTTCACTGAACAGTTGGCACTAAATTTGTTGTACTAAGGATGAGGTTATAGGATAAGCCCATTGTGTGCAGAAGCCTCTTAATTGGCTCAGCATGAGCTAATCTAGAAATTGAGCAGGATTCAAGCACTGAGTCTGGCTCAGACACTACTTTATTAGTTTGTGCAGGATATCATTAAAATCCAGGAAAAAACTATTTGTACACTTCATGTGGTATGATCATACACTGCTGCACTATATAGGGTGTTTCTAAAAACCAGACCCAATTTGAAATCACAATATTTCTGCAACCACATACTGCCCATGAATGAACCATTCATGTTACATGAATGGAAAATAGAGCATTTATAAAAAGGTTACGAAAACATGATAACTCATTAAACAGCTTGTAAGTTTTTGTGTAATTGTAACATGTTGTCATCATGAAAAATAGTGCTTAGAAATTTGGTCTATCTTTTTGAAACACCCTGTACTGGGTGAACTTCCCCATGTGGGTCAGTGGAAGCTCAGGGAACATCTGCATCTTATTTTTTGTAAGCCATGTACCACTGCTAACTGATCAGATGACAAAGCTGTATCCATGAAATCATAGCACATCAGGGAGGACATCATAGCACAGTGTGATGAGAAACAGTAACTTTAGTGATGATAAAATAACAGCAACTGGGGGAACAATGGAGAGACCCATAAAATCATAGAATCATAGAACAGTTTGGGTTGGAAGGAACTCTCAAAAGTCACCTAGTCCAACCCCTCTGCAATGAGCAGGGACATCTTCAACTAGATCTGGTTCTTAGAGCCCTGTCCAGACTGGCCTTGAACGTTTCCAGGGTTGGGATGTAGGACTCTAGGTGATGTCTCATCAGAGCAGAGAAGAGGGGCAGAATCACCTCCCCCGACCTGCTGGCCATGCTCCTTTTGATGCAGCCCAAGATGTGATTTGCCTTCTGGGCTGCAAGTGCACATTGCCATCTCATGGTCAATCTTTCATCCACCAGTACCCCCAAGTCCTTCTCTCCAGGGCTGCTCTCAATCCCTTCATCCCCCAGCCTGTGTTGATACTGGCAGTTGCCACAACCCAGGTGCAGGACCTTGCACTTGGCCTTATTGAACTTCATGAGGACTCAGTAGCTGCAAATAGGTATTTGGAGTATATGCTTCCTCGTAACCTCAAGGGTCACTTTTTAAAAGCCTTTAATTGCAGTCAGACAGTTGAAGTTTGACTGCTGACTAAGCTGAGTTGTCTTGCTCATGGGACAGCCCATGTATGTAGTGCTAGGACATTGCATCTGATAGCATCTGTACATGGCAACAATGAGCATAAGGCAGACTTCTGACATCCTTCAGCCTGAAATGGGTTACTGCTGCTGCTTGCTGTACTAGCAAGACTGTACAGACTGCTCACTCCATCCATTCCCTCCAGAGGCAGGGAATACCCTCTGAAGGTATGTGCACAGGTACTATCTGCCTACCATCAGAACCTGTGGGTTTCTGTGAAAGGGAAATGTGACAGAGGAGAAAGATCAGGTGATATTACGTCCTTCAGTGCAGGCAGAAAATGGTGACTCAGGTGCAGATGCAATCTTGAAGATCATGGCAGCCATGTGAGAAGAATGACAGAAAGAGTGAGCAAGGGGAGGTCTTCAGTGTCTGCAGCTGTTTGGTTTGTTTTTTCCTGGAACAATGAAACATACCGCAGAAATGGGTAAGACACTTGAGAGAAGCAAACAGCTGAACCCCTGACATTGGTTAACTTCTCTCTTGCTCCAGTTGCAGAACATATTTTCCCCATTTCCCATCCAATCTTGAAACACTCACTTCAGATTTGGTCAAGTCTACAGCACTTGCTGTAGATTTGGCCTGCAGATCTCATTTTTTACTTCACATTCTCAACTTTGTAATTAATGAATATTGTTGGTTAATCCAAAATTTGCTGTAATAAACCAACCTGCTCTATCATAGCAATTATTTCCTTATGCTATTTAAAATAACCTTCTGAAGTGTGGCTGCTGAAACATGTTCATGTACAGTGAATAGTCTGATGACAATATTTCACAAAATATATAAATGTTCAACCCACCTTCAAGGGGAAGATTCTGCCATGTTTTCAGACAGGTACACACGACACTATTGCAAAATGCTAGTACGAAAACAAACCTAAATGAATATGTGCTTCCTCTCAACCATGTGCTACTGTCTGTAATTATCCATGTGTCCTGGGACTTACAATCTCATCTCAAAATACAGCTTTTCCATCAATGTAGGTGTGGAACATGGAAGTCTGTATCATAAACAATACTGTTATATTTTTAATGTGTGGATAAAAAGCCAAAATTTCTAGAATTTCCAGTCCTGCCTCTTTATGAAGCAGAGTAAACTGATAGAATAGTTCTTTTCCCTCCCTTGCCATGCCTCTCATTAGAATTCATTACTCCTTTTACCCCATTTTTTTTCTTTCAGTTGTTTAATTCTATCTATCTATTTATCTATCTGTCTATCAATCATCTATCCATCTGTCTATCTATCTATCCATCTATCTAATATATAAATCTAGATACAGATGCATCTATATAGTAACATTTCTTAACTTCTACCTTGAATATGTGAAACAGTAATATTTCAAAATACATTAATTTCTAACACAGAACTGCTTGTATGTTTTCTTAGTCATACTTAATAAGTCTGGTCATGGTACTTCCAGAGTTGCAAAATAAAGTGATTTGTCAGTATGTATTTTTTGATTTTGGGATTTGTAGAATGCCTTTGCTGCACAAAGCTGTGTATATGCTGATAGTGCTTTACCATGCAACTATATAGAGCAGCTTGTAGCTGCAAAATACGAAAAGGCGGATAAGAACCTGTAGGGTGACCAAACAGATCTATTCTGTCACTGGTACTTGGAATATCAATTAGAAGTATTTCTCTAATTGTTAAATATTAAGACATTGTCTTAATATTAGAAAACTGCTGTTTACTGTGGAAAAACTTGTGACTTCTGGAAAATAAAAACCTTATTCAAACTCAGCTTTCTGAATAAAACTATTTTTATAGAAGGAATGAATATTTCTATTGGTTATTAAAGCAACAACAAAACCAAAACCAAAATCAAGTAATTCCATTAAAATACGATCAATTGAAAGAGGTTTCAATAATCTTACAGGTGTTTGTTTTTTGTTTTTTGTTTTTTTTTTCTGTAAGATTCAAACATTCAGCTATGTTTGTACCCTTACCAGCATTCCAGATTTTAACTGAAAAAAGAATTGAGCATTGCCAGACATTCATTATGTAACAGCAAAACATGTTTTGTTTTTGATTTGTGGACCACTCATTTCCTTCACAGATTTTAGTGGTATCTTCTAAAAAAGGAAATAGAAATTCTATTTTAACAACTTTGAAACTAAAATTACAAAAGATTTTGCTTGAGAGCTAGGCAGACATTCAGTTCTTCTGTTTTCAGGCAGACTCTGGGCATATCAGACAAATGCCAAAATTTGAGATATCAATAGCTGTCTATACGGCTCAACTGTTCAAAACTGGCAAGACTAGAACTGGTCAGGAGATTATAGCATGGACTTCCCACAAACATAATACACTAAAACCAAACCCCTTTGCTGCATGATATATGTTGTACAAAATCTTTCTTTTTTTGAAATTAAATCATAGGTTTATCATTTGCAACATTTCCCATCTTTCCATAGATGTTTTACCTGCAGTTTAGCTTCACTTATATTAAGAGGCTAAATTCTGCTTTTTGTGGGAGTCTGTCACAGATTTTTTTTTCTGTGATGATGGCTCAGCACCTTCAGCCTGTCATTTTGAGTATCACCTGTGCTTTGCATTGGCCACATCTTGTTTAACCGCTAACTATATTTATCATCAGACCCATAGAAAGGTTGCTCTGAGGTTATAGTGGGAAAACCACTTTCTTTTATTGGGTTCAAAACATCTTTTCAAAAATATACCATAACATTGCCCCAAAATGCTGGGGGGGAGAGGAGCCCTGTAACCACTTTAACCAGCTTCTGGGTAGCTGTGCAATAAATATGCCAGCCTTAGGACACCAATACACAGAATTGCTTGTAATCTTATTCCTTCCTGTCCATCCCCAAACAAGGACTCTGGTCTCTATGCATCATGAAAGTTGGCACTGGCCAAGGACCACGATCTGGAGCTACTGCCTTGAAGAGCAGCTCAGTGAAAGAGTCTGCAAGGACTGCATGGGTTATGGCTCTTTCCATGAGCACATCTATCTGCAAATATACTCATGCATCACAGGAACCAATCTGAGCAGTTTTAATGCAATTTTGGGGGTATGAAGGATATATACAAGGTGTGAGTTAAAATTGCTGCTGAATCAAGGTCTTAGTTTTCTTGCTTTATCTGTCTTAATCAATTATCTCTAGTTTAGCACTTCATACTTAGATTTTTTCCACTCCAGACTGGTTCTTTAGGTTCTTTAGACTCCAAGATTTTTTTTTTTTTTTTTTTTAACGTGTTAACAATTTATAAAATTAGCTGGAAAAGAGTTTGGGGAGGGGGTTGTTTGTTTCAGGGAATTTTTTTTTTTGGCAATGTAAAACAGTGAACATGAGTAGTATAGAAACTGAAAAGACAGTGGGACAACAGTTTGGATAGTGAAGCAGCATGTCCATTTGTAGTGAAGGTAACAGCTTAGGGTTTCACCATTGAGGCACAAGGTCTTCCACACTTAATTTTGTCTCAACCTAAGCTGCTTCTTAGGTTATCAGTCCAGTCATGAAAGTGCAACTCATACTGGTTTTTACTGGTAATTTTGTTTGTAGGAGGATGCTTGCATGTGGTAGTGGATTAGTAGTACATGGAATTCAAGCCTGATTATTTCTGTGGCATATAGACTCGGATAGCTAATTTAAAATCCCTAGCTCAAAAAAGACTGACCATCTAGTCTATTAAAATTATAAAATCTTACATAAGGATTTAAAAACATTATGCTAGCTGTACAGCTAATGTAAGTCAAGGTAACTCAATTTATTTTAATGGAACTAGTTCAATTTACACCAGCCAGTCATCTGGCCAATTATGTCCTGTTGTGATAAGGACAGAAAATGGCAGAATTTAAATGTATCCTAGCTGTGACAAATGACTGGAAACACTGTGGTAATGGTGGCTGGAAAAAGAAAAAAGAGTACTGACATTGAAATATTCTTACTTATACACATGTGATATTGCTCTCTTTTCGTGATAGCATGTCTTTTCCTGTTAGAAAATTTCCAACTCGACAATCATAGGCAAAAACCACTAGATGCCAGTGTTACCCAGGTATCAAGAAAATACTTTGTCAGTGACATTTAAAAACAACATGAAAACCAATGCAGCTAAGCCCTTTAAGTGAAAATAAAGCCTCTCTGTCTTTTCAACTAAATAAGACTGCAAAAATGTTTTTGAGATTATTAGTTTTCTAAAATGAAAGGCACTAAATTGATATATGTTGACAGAAACCTACATCAAAGCAATTTGATTGCAGGATGCATTTCCATTAAAAAAAACAGATAGGTACACAAAGGCTGCTATGCTGCTTTTAAGACCTTATGGATTACATTTAGAATCATAAGGCAGAGTTGAAGTCTGCATTTTTCAACCTACATGAAGTTCAAATACACAGTGCGAATAGCAGTTTACTGCTAAGATAGACATTTTACAGGAAAAACTTGGTTCAGATCAAGTTTTAATTCACATTTCAAGCCATAGCTGAAATTTGGCTTGACCTATTGATATATATCAGAGTTTTCATTTGGGCTCATCTCTATTACTGTCGTGGTCCTCTGAAAGCTTTCCCTGCTAAGAATAAATAAATAAATAAATAAATAAATAAATAAATAAATAAATAAATAAATATTGGAGTCTCCTGTATAAGGAACTGGGTCAGCTAGAAACTGCTGATTGCCTGTTCATGGTAGTCGTGAATGTTCATGGGAGTTGTGAATGCAGATCTCTGGCTAACCTGCACACAGCTCATTTGCAAGACATGAATCTCATTCATTTAACTTCAGACACCTACACTGTAACTGTTTATATCTATGCCAGTCATCCTAATATTCTTGGTGTGGCCAAACATTTCCTGGGTATGATTCATCTGGCCTATTTCAGAAACCACCTTATCATGAGATGAACTGGAAAACAATCTTAGATGATTAGCTCAGAAACAGAAGTTTACACTGAAGACGTCTTAAGTTATGCCAGATGAATCCTACTAAAATGATTCTGAAGTGTTTAATTTTTAGTCAAATCTGAAGTTTTGCTTTTGTTCTTTCTACAGCCATTAGACTTTGAAACAAAAAAAGCGTACACCTTTAAAGTCGAGGCCTCCAATCTCCATCTTGATCATCGATTTCACTCTGTGGGTCCATTCAAAGATACTGCCACTGTGAAGATAAATGTGTTGGACATGGATGAACCTCCAGTTTTCAGCAAGCCTACATACACAATGGAGGTTTATGAGGATACACCTGTGGGGACCATTATAGGTGCAGTGACAGCACAAGACCTTGATGCTGGCAGCAGCTCAGTTAGGTAAGAAAGCTTTTCCTCCTTCATTAAATCTCAAACAACCCAAAGGGCTGCTGATGGTAAGACTCAGTGGCAAAGAGCTTAGTTAGGACACATAAAATGTTCCACGTGTGTCACTGTAACATACAAATGTTGCTCTGACAAATATTGAAAACAGATGCTAGTTTGGGTGGGTTATCTGGAAAAATACATTAAATGCTGACAGCTTCTTATCATAAAGATATTGCAAGTTACCATGCACTGATGTGGCTTCAGAGATGGTGTGCTCAGACTAAGGAAATAAAAACATTATTTTGGTTGGTGTCTGGGGCTTCCACATAAGAAGCTCTGAAGTACGTAAGTGAAAAAGGAAGTTGTACATGCCACATCTGTGTTACATTTCAATGGGTGACAACAAACACTGCCTCTTTCACAAGAACCGCTCACTCTCTACATCTGGCAAAGAACAAATGCTTTAATAAATAATTTCTACATCTGTCTTGGCTAAGGCTGTGGGGCTGTGATTGCTGACCAACATGATTGTGTTCAGCAGACTTCAGCACAAGTAAACTGCTGCCAGCCAAACCTCTCATTTACTGGTATAGTTTATTTTCCTGAAATAAAAGCGAAAAAGGAGATATTATACAAAGTTAATATATTGATTTTGCTGATATATTTCCAGCCACATTAGAAGCTATAAAGTGAACCAGACTCCTGTACCAGTAAAGAAGCTCCTGTGCAGACATGATCTAAGATGTAAGCACATACTTCCAGTACCAATTTGTGCTGGACCTACCTGATTTCAGGAAATATTTGTATTCCCAGGCTTTCGTGAGCAACATTGCAGATATAATGGTAGTCCTTAATCTTTAAATATTAATGTTTATCAAAAGGGACTATGATGGATGGGAAAATTCCACTAGTGTCTACCAAGTGCATACACATTCATGCATATTTGACTACAAATTTATTTTGAACTTTTAAATCCATGTTTATTAGCTATGCCTATTTTGACTCAGTATTTATATTCTCAAAATGTACAATAAACATGCTAGATTATATGCTGTAATCATACACAAAAATTTATGATGAAGCAGTGACTGTTTAGCTCTTACTTTGTCAATTCAATGTTAAATATTGCTTTAAAATATTACTAATTTTGTTTGTTTCACTATTTTAAATATATATATATTCATTGTTTTCTAATACAGAAGTGAATTTGTTCATGAATCTGTGACTTACTCCTTCCCTGACAAAGGAGCAAAACCTTTACTAACAAGGACTGAAGTGGAAAATTTTACAGGTGTATAGTAGGAAAATTTACAGGTGTAAGGCTGTAAAAGTAGCCCCACTGAAGTCTGTTGAAAACTGTACTCTCTTGCAGCCAGAAGCAAATCTTTAATCATATTTTAGAGCAGTTTTTCATATGGCAGCAGAACCATTTAAACATAGAACTGCTCCTTAGTGAGTGATTTTTATTTCACAAACCCTCCTAGGAGGCTCAAGTGCTTTAGTTACTCATCCTATGTTTGCAACTACACAGGAAAAATCTTTGTCTCACGATGGCTTCTCCATACACTGCGCTCACTGTAGTATTGAATCCTAAACCATTTTAAAGTGTCCATGTCTACTGTTTTTAACTCTGAAATCATTGCTTGGATGTCCAAATGCCCATCTACAGCTAAAAGATCAGGAATAAATTACTCTTGCATTTTAGCCTCACTGCTCTACCTGCTGACCCCTTACACTGGCATACTGCAGAAGTGTCCCCCGGGTCACTTTTTATGAACCAGCTAGTTCATGCCCAGGGAAAAACATGAACCGCGTACCAGTATTACCGATTTCTCAGAGGGACCTATTCATACCCAGAAGTCATACATATAGTTCAGCAGACTTTGGAGGGAGATAATTTGCTTTAAGGAGAGGGTTGTGTCCCAGTAAGCCAGTTGACCTGTTGAAAAGGTTCAGCTGGAAACCTTTCCATGCAGCTCTCTTCCAGCATTGTAAGATCACTTATTTCTATTTTTGTGTTTCAATCCTCTTCCTTAGCTCTCATTCACCTGAAGATATGTTTGTTACTATGTATTCAGCTTAATCTTCAGCTCTTTGAATTTAATGATAACATTCTTAGAAATTTATCAGAAATATGACCATGGTCTTATGCTCTGGAAGAACCTACTTGTATCCAAATGCTGACTAGTCCAAGCAGAAAAAGCAAATACATGCAATTGTTAATTACTGATGTATTAGTATTCAATATTCCATAAGTTTTATATCCTTCAAAAATAAATAAATAAATAAATAAATAAAGGGGGAAAAAAGTACATGACCAGAAGTTAGAAAAGCGTAAATTATTTTTAAAAAGCGGCATGTGATTACAACTTCTTAGAGTATCTTAATTAATTATGGTCTTTCAGCTGTTTAAAATCTAGATTGTTTCATAGATATAAGGATGGCTCCATCTATTACTTCATACTTTAAAGATAGTGTCCAAACATCATCTGAGTGAATATGTCCTCTAAACAGATCTGGAAAAGCAAGCATATTCTTTGAGGAAACAGCCCATACAATTTGCTGGGTGGCACAGTTTCTTTACAAATTCATTCATTTTCTGAGACATGTTTTCATAGAGCAGTTTAGCCATTAACATGCTCATTACAACAACAATAAAAATCAAGAATCTGCCAAACAATAGAGACTGGGATAAAAGACCAATCTGCACAATATCTGTGCAACAGAAGGCAAAACTCTGGAGAAAAAAGCAGGCTGGAGCAGCTAACATGAAAGGAAGCAGCACTAGTCATAGCAACTAAATCTATGTTATCAGTGGAAAACTTTAGCTCTGTTATGCTAGACACGTGATGTAGGGAGAAATAATAGCTAAGAATGAAGACTGGATTCAACTGGTAGAAAAAGAAGCATTTTGCTGGAAGCCATTAAAAATGTTGAGATGATATTATTTTTCTCTTTTCTCAGAGAATCACAGATTGGCTGGGGTTGTAAGGGACCTCTGGAGATAATCTAGCCCAATCCACCTGCTAAAGCAGGTTCACATAGAACAAACCACGCAGGAGTGTGTTCAGGCAAGGTTTGAATGTCTCCAGAGAAGGAGACTCCTTGCCCTCTCTGGGCAGCCTGTTCCAGTGTTCTGGCACCCTCAAAGGAAAGAAGTTTCTCCTCATGTTTAGATGGAACCTCCCATGCTTCAGTTTGTGCCTGTTGCCCCTCCATCCTGTCATTGGGCACCACTGAAAAGAATCTGGCCTTATCCTCTTGACACCCACCCTTCAGATATTTATAAACATTGATAAGATCCCCTCTCAGCCTTCTCTTCTCCAGACTGAACAGACCCAAGTCTCTCAGTCTTTCCTTATAAGATGCTCCAGAACCCTAATCATCTTTGTAGCCCACCGATGGACTCCCTCTGGTAATTTCTTGTCCTTCTTAAACTGGGGAGCCCAGAACTGGATGCAGTACTCCAGATATGACCTCACCAGGGCAGAGTATAGGGGGAGGATAACCTCCTTTGACATACTGGCCATACTTTTCCTAATGCACCCTGGGATATCATTGGCCTCCTTGACCACAAAGGTACATTGCTGACTCATGTCAACCAGAACTTGCAGGTCTTTCTCTGCAGTGCTGCTTTCCAACAGGTCAACCTTTAACCTGTACTGGTGCCTGGGGTTACTCTTCCCCAGGTGCAGGTCCCTGCACTTGCCCTTGTTAAATTTCATCAGGTTCTTCTCTGCCGAGTCCTCCAGCCTGCCCAGGTCTTACTGAATGGCAGTGAAGACTCCTGATGTATCAACCACTCCTCCCAGTTTTGTATCATGAGCAAACTTGCTGAGGGTACATTCAGTCTCTTCATCCAGGTCATAGATGAACAGTTCCTGTTACTGGAATCAAGTCTTTGGACAAGTTAGGAAATTTAAAATGTAGTTTTGTCTGTTTTTGGTTGTTTTGTTTTTTTTTTTTGTGGGATCATATTTGTTAGAGATATTGAAATGAAATGGCAAAGAGTGCACCTTCAGTAAGAAACAGGAAATTAAACACAAGGAGAAAAGGGGCCGAAGGTATTCAACACCTCCAAGGGTGACTGTCTTTGAAACTGTTCTGGAATATTACCCCAGTGCACCTGATTTTAAAACTGTGTTATATCTGGAGCTTATGGGTCTCAGAAGACCTACTTTGTCTATTCCCTTTTTATCCATAGTGATGCAATAAATGCTCAGTGTAAATGTTGAGATGAAGTCCTATTTACTTTGTGGCCATTAAAAAACCCAAAGCACTTCTGAAGAGAACAAATTCTCAGACTCCTCTAGTTTACAATGGTTACAAGCCACCTGGGAATAAAAAAAAAAAAAAAATCAAACAAAAAACAGAAAAACAAGTGCCTGTGTTTTAGTGTATGTAATTTGTAAATAGGTAAATGTTTTTAGTGAAGATCCTTGTATTTCTGGTACAAGGAATTTTAAGACTTCCTAAAAATTATTTTTATATGTGTCTGTATACAGGGATGTCAAACTCAGTTTTGGTGGGGGCCATATCAGCTTTGCGGTTGCCTTCAAATGACTGAATGTAATTTTAGGACTGCATATGTGTAGGTGTAGTTACATTTATGCAGTTCTAAAATTCCATTCAGCCCCTTGAAGGCAACTGTGAGGCTGATGTGGCCCCCAGTCAAAATGAGCTTGACACCATGCCATACAACATAAATGTTATACACAGAACTGTCTAAATAACAAGAAAGTGCAAATGGATGACAAGACTGCAACACTTTCAATCTTACTGCAATTTGCAATACTTTCTAGGATAGTGAACTTTATCTAACAGTGTGTGTGAAGATCAACAGCTTTGCACCTTTGAAGTTGTCAGATTTCCTTGGAGATGATATTCTGGCATAAAGCATGAAAGGATTTTTGCCCCTGATGTGAACCCCAGGTATGCCTCCAGTTACAAGAAGTTTTGTATTCTGTGCCACAACCTTGTCCTTCAGGTCTTCTCTGCTTGACTCTGGAGTTTTGCCTTATGAACCACAAGAAAAACTCAAAGCAGGAAAGATGTGGGGACTGTTCATTTTCCTGTCCAAGCTGAGAGCCATGAAACTTATACTGAAGTAAGAAAAAAGTGATCTGTACCAGTGTAATGATTTAACCCCAGACGGCAAATAGGACCACACAGCCACTTGCTCGTTACCCCAAGTGGGTTTGAGGAGACACCCAGAAAGCGAAGAAAAACTCATAGGTTGAGATAAGAACAGTTTCATAGGACAGCAAAGGAAGATAAAATAATAACAATAATAGAATATACAAAATGAGATGCAGAATGCAATTGTTCACTGCCCATGGCACCGATAGCCTGTTCATTCCTGAGCAGTGGTATTTGCCCCCTTGACCAACTCCAATTTATACAATGAGCATGACAGTATTTTCTTATATTTCCTATGCCCTGGCAGTCTAATATCAGTATCCTATTTCACAGTTCCTCTTTCTTTCTCCCACAGCTAGTTTCTTCCCTTTTATCTCCTGAACCACATCCCATTATCTTCATTGGCATCTTGCTCTGCTGCCTTCTATTCTTCTGATGATGGCAGAAGTCTTTCTGATCTCAGTGGTCTGATGTATTTTCTCTTTTGTTGCAGTTACTTTGATCTTCTTTCTAGAACCATAGAACCTGGCTTTCTATCTCAACATTTTCTCTGAATCGCAAAGGGTATATTTGGCTGACATGTCTGCTCCTTCTTGATAAGCCTCCCAAATTTCCAGTCTCGTTTGGCTTAGTGAGCACTCAGCTGGCATATACACAGCAACTTCCCCATCTTTCCACCTTCCAGCAATGCTGGAAATGATACAAGGCAACAAGCTCCTGCATTCTCCTCCTATTTCTTCCTGACTTTCTGACTCTTCCTCTGCTTTCTTCTCTGGTTCCTATACTTTGTCTTCATAACCTCAGGCAAGCACATCCTCCACTCCATTGCCTTTTTAAGTTCCTCCCCATACTATCCCATGTACCACTCTCTTGTTCTCTAGGTTTGAATGAGCTGGTTTCCTCCTCAGCAAATGGGTGGTTTAAAGGGACTGAACAAAAAGGCAACTTCTCTTCAAACACAAGGCAGAAAAATCTTCCTCTTCTGTGTATAAACTGTCTTTCAAAAGGGTTGTTTTTGGGTTTTTTTTTTTCAGATTAATGAATTCTTACTCTTCAGCAGAATCACAGCAACTGACTATACCTTTTTGCTTTATCTTTACCATGAAGTAAGCAAGATGTGTATAACAAATTATTATGGTAATTCCCTTCATAGTAATTTAGATTAATATGTTTTATTTGAAGTGGATTAGGTGCATACAAACAGACAGATAACACAGATCAATTGACAAGAGACTCAATTGTATTAATTCAGGGACTGTGGTACCTTGGTTTGAGTGATCAGCTTGGAGCTACTCCAAGTAGCGACTACAAAAAAAAAAAATTGTAGATTTGTTTTAACTTCAATCTTAAATCTGTGGATTTAAGGCTGAAGGGATCACAAACCATTCTTTGGTGGGGAAGGTAAACACACTGTCACTCATTAGCCCTCTGTGATGTTGCAGCATGTTTACTGGGAGCAGCCAGAGACCCGAGCCAAAAAGCCCTTTGTCATTTTGGAGCACATGCAGGTTGACTTTTTGACCTGTGTGGGTTTTCACAGGACTAGCAGGAAAATGAAGCAAATGTAAGCACTTTCTGGCACAAGTCAGAAAGCCTGCTCTAAAAGAAAGTCAGACCTTCTCAAATGAAAGATTGCTAGGACTAATTTCACATGCATAAATTTTCTTAGACTGACTCCTGAATACACTTGCAGCATGAAATATTATTTTCTATGTCCAGTAAGTCAAAAGCAACTGAAAACAAAGTTTAAAACTGAGAGAGGCAGTAATCTTTATTTACAGTCAGTAATTTATCAATTTACTGAAGCTTGTGAAAAACCACAAGTGATCTTCAGTTGGTATATCCAATTATATTAAGCTATAAAATGTCAGTCAGGAGTTTAGAATTAAAAGCATGGGTAGATCCAAGAAGTTTATGGACTACTGCTTCCAGTGAATGACTCATTTGTGAGGGAAGTGGAAGCTGAAAATCAAGAACTGTCCATTCAGCTCCAGTGCAGAAAAGAACACCTTGGCAGTGAAAGCTTTTAAATTAATTGAGAATACCTAAGAAGCCAGAGTGAGAGGAAAGGAACAATATGACCTTAATAGTTCTGCTTTACTTCACAGCACTGATACCACCTGGTGATGTGATTTTACAAAGCCAGTATGCATCCCAGAGGAACACATCGTAATTTTACCTTAGCTCAAATAATAGTCTTCCTGATTTTTGATCAAGAGCTCTGATTCCAAATTTCTCCAGCAATGCATTTCTCAAGCATTCTAGAAAGCAGCTGTGAGATTAAACCAGAAGTTTAATGTCTGCAGCCATATCACCTTAAGCTGTGAAATCTCAGGGCTTGACTCTGAGAAAACAACTCTGAGAAATATGGAGGGTCAGGACTCTAAGAAACATCTAAGAAAAAAGTATGTGCTACAGGGAAGCATGTTAATTGGTTATTCTGCACAGTGGTACACAAAGTCAAACCTGAAACCATCTTCCTAGTACAAAACTAAGTTTCCCAACTTTTTTAACAAAAGACCTTATGTCCCTTTTCAGAATAATAACTATTTTAACCATCACAAACTAGTCAGATTCCAGATCCTTTCAACTTGAATTTTCGTTTTAGGTCTGTTGGTAAACATTGGTTTTCCTTTCCTGTCTTAAAATGTTCAGACTTGTGCTCCTGATCTCTTCATCAGTTTTCTCAAGGCCCTGGAAGTCCCTCTTGGTTGCCTTCAGATTTCCCATTGCAGCCTTATCACTGCCTACCCAAAAAATCAATAGTGGCACCTGCAACTTAGTTGAACCACTTTTCTTAATATTGTTGTTTGGTTCCACTTGCAGATCCTCATACCTGTCATGCAAGGGAACCTGGAAAGGTGGGGTAGTCACAGCAGAGACCCTCCTTCTGTTTTGGGCAGGAACATGCTGCCATTGCCCGCTATCCTTCAAGTCACTATGTTCCACTGAGCAGAAAGTGGAACAGGTCCTCTGTGCCATATACTCTGTCGACCTGCTGGGCCTGCCTCAGGGAAGGTAGGGTATGACTCCACTGGTCTATCTCCCTCTTGCACTTCCTGATACTCCTCAATGTATTCACCTCCTCCCCAAGCTCTGTCACTAAGTTCCTCTACCTGGGCACACCTCCCACAGCTGTGCTCACTGCTGCTGTCTAATATTGGTGTAGAGCATGGCACACCCTGCAGCACAACACCTGGGTGGCAGTGCCTTCCCACAGGGTCTCAGTCTGGGCAGCTGCATCACTTGTGGTGGGTGGTGGTGACCTTAAAGAGACCATGGCTTTCTGCTAGGTAGATACCACTACTCTCGGGTTGAACTGACAGAGCTTCTTGGCCCTTCCTGAGTACTCTTCCACGAGAACTACCCCACAAGCTGCGGCATCATGCTGTGTTTGCCTGCTCTGGTCACAGCGCTAGACAGCTTTTCATAGCCATAGTCACCATTGTCCTGGCAACACTCAGGTCTCACCAAGGACTCCTGCGAGAGAGACCTGCAAACTCCTGGTGGGTCTATGTGCTGCCCCAGCACTCCCCTCCCTCAGAAAAACCCTCTCTGTGCTAAGATTTGCCACTTTACTGCAGATCAGGTCAGACTATATGGATGCACATAAATACCTGAAGGGAGGGTGCAAAGAGGCCAGAGCCAGGCTCTTTTCAGTGGTTCCCAGTGGCAGGACCAAAGGCAGTGGCCACACTGAAACACAAGATTTCCCTCTGAACATCAGGAAACACTTTTCTTCTGTGAGGGTAACTGAGCACTGGCACGGGCTGCCCTGGAGAGGTGGTGGATTTTCCCTCTGTGGAGATATTAGAAAAACATCTAGTCATGGTCCTGGGCAACTGGCTCTGTGTGGCCCTGCTTGAGCAGGGGTTTTGGACCAGATGATCCCTTCCAACTTCAACCCTTATGTGATTCTGCAACTTCCATCTTTTCAATGCTAGAACAGAGAGTGTGGCAAATAACAGCATAGGATCATCTAAGATGGCTGGATGTGAAAAAGAAGCAAAGATAATCTAAATGCAATGTTGAGGTTCAATATGTGCAAACACAAAGAAAATAATTTAAAAGACTGCTGTCAGCATTCATGTAAATAATAAATCTACAGATTTATAATAGCAGATTAATTTAGGCAGTAAATCTAAAAATAATGTGGAGGAAACACAGCACAGGAGAAGAACTGATTTTAGATGCAAATGATGGTACCTGGCTGGGGTCAGGTCAGCTCATCAGCATGCAAGGGCCAGACAGGAGGTTCTTACACAGCAACTTTTGCCTGGGGCCCTCATGAAACTGGTAAAACCTTTGAAAAGTTGACTCCATATTTACATGGATCTCTGCAGATTTGAGGTTCATTTATACATGCAGAGGATTGAAAAGGAAAAATGAAAAAGGAAAATGCAGCAGCTCCTGCAGTGACAGAGCTATCCTGAATAATCTCTTACTTTATAAATGCTTCACCGAACCCGCTTCAAAGAAACAATGCAGCCTCCAATTCCTGACTTCACTGCTTCCTCTTGCAGATCCAGATGACAATCCAACTGAGTCCCATCTGAGGATCTAAGCAAGAGATAAATCCTCTACTGTGTACTTCAGTTTTCTCTAGAGTCAGCATGATTGCTATTATTTCTTTTTTCTTTGGTTGTCTCAGCATCAGCATTTTACTTCAGCTTTTTTTTTCTGGGGAAAAACATTGGATATTTGTTCAGATTTTAGTATCCAAAAGATATAGAACTGAGCTAATGTTTACATGATGCAAAAGCAAAGCAATCAAATATAATTCCTATTGAATTTATGCCTCTAGGCCTGTTCTCCTCTATAGCAGCCATGCTATTTATTGCCTTCGTACTTTATCAGAAAATAAAGCATTTCAGGTTGGGCATGGGAACACAGGCCTAGGAAGCATCTCTGTCTTATCCCATGGTGTTTAAGTTACATGGTCCCAAGTACAAAGTAAAGTTTCAACTTCTATGGAGGCTGACAGAATCATCCCATCTGATTCCCCTCTCTCAGCTTTCTTAAAGGTTGAAGGGTCTCCACTCAGACACATTTGCTCCCTGTCTATGGGCAGGGCGAAGGTGGAAAGAACAAACAGTGGGCAGTAGTGCAGAGCGCAAATGTACACCTTTCAAAATCAGGGTGAAATGGTGCTCAGGGCTTATAATTTGTGGTGTTAGTAGAAAAAGGGCTCTACTGCTTTCCCACTACAGCAATATTGACTACTAATCCTGCAGTGAGGAGATTAAGTCCAACGTGCTTTCTACTGCTGCTTACAGTCCAAACAGCTAAGACTTAAACTACAGAAGAAAGCTTTCCCTCTACCTGGCTGTCTTGCAGTTCTGCTTGCTCAATGACACAGGAAAAATGATGTTAAAACTGAACAAAAACAATGCATTTTCCGAATGATAGCAGCTTTTGATAAGATATTCAGCTGGTAATGCAGAGCAAACAATGGAGCTGACTGAAGGGTTTGATATGCAAATGAACAAAACCTTTAAAGGGAAAGAGGGGAGGAAGCCTGGGAATTTGTAGAGAGGCAGAACTGGCAGTTTGGAACGGCTGATAGCTGAACTGCAGCACATTTTATTTTTTATATTGCCTAATGTGTTTTACTAAAATTCTTGTGTAAGATTTATAAGGCTTATGAAAAGTTTAACAGCTTTTTTTGCATGACTCTGACTCATCGTTAGAGTCTGGCTGTTTGCAGTCACTGCTTCCCAGTCAATTAATTCTGCATTAAGTAATTAATTCTCCACTTGTCCAAAGGAGCAAAGTATAATTTGTTTGCACTGATATTATTCATTCCAGATCAGGTAAGCTACTGACTGCTAAAATTGCTAGTCTTTCTCCCTCCTGGTTAAAAACACAGAAGTATGCAGTCATGTATGAAGGACTGTGAACCCAGTCATGTAGTATGTAGAAGACTCAAACTGTGTTATTTTTTTCACGTGGAATATCATGTGTTATATGAAAGACATTAAGATGGTAAGCACAGGACATTCTGACATCCTTCTCCCAAAGTGTAACAATACCAGCTGTTCTTCTATAAAGCATCACTACCTAGTGGAAAAGGGGACAAAGGAGTACAACAACTTACTTCAGCTTCTATCAAAATAAACAAAAAATTCTCAGCTTCTTAAGCCAAAATATTTTAACAAATACAAAGCTATCCTTCCACTAAAACACCAGACACACTATTTCAGTGGGATGTTCAAAAACACCCAGCTATTACAACAGCTTTACGTCAGTACTAAGTACCTTTGAAAATCTCTACAAAATCTTAAAGAAATATGGCATTTTGAGTAGAATGATCAAAGAAAATTCATTGTAAAACTGTTAGAAATATTTGAACATATCAATAAGTTGCGGGGTTTATTTATTTTTAGGTTTGGCAATTGTGATGTGGTATAATATGAAAGATAATTCTACCACTTACATAACATCACCCACATAGACATCTCCAGGTTTTCCTACCTGTGAAAAAAACATTGTCACTAAGACCTTTATACCTACACTCACCTTGTTTTTGTGTTATTATATGGCAGTAAGGCATTTAGAGCAAGTTAGACCAACTACATTGGCTGCTCATTCTTTGATTGCATCAGAATATGCAACCTTGAGATGCTCATTTCAAAGCATATCCCATGAGAGGATGATCAGCATCAGTTCTGCAAGTACAACTGCCCATTAACCCGATTTGTGAAACAGGCTGGGATAGAAAACAGCTGAAACCAAACTATTTCTTTACAAACTGGCCTGTTTCATTCTAAAAGGAAATCACAGCTGGGAGACCTGTGGGACTCACACTGGTTTGAAGCAGGGAGGGAGGTGAGGGTAGGAGAGAACCACTTGACTGGAACAGCTGCAGAAGCCCTCCTGTGACTGGGTCTGACTGAGCACTTAGGAGAGAGGTTGTTAAGATTTCATGGTAATAGATAGTACTGAATCGTGATGTTGTTTCCTTTGCACATTTCAGCTAGGGTTTGTTTTTTGTTTGATGACGATTCTTGTTTGTTTGCTTGTATTTTTTGTTTGTTTTGTTTTTCTTCATGCCTAGTACTGCCTCCCTGGAAAAACATAGTTTAAGCACTAAGATTATTATGTATCTGCATACATCCAGCTGGTATCCATGGGATTACCCAAAGAATAAAATCCGACAGCAAACCAGTCATGATTTCCTTTGGTTTGACCTCTAACACCTCAGCAGTGTTTTGAAGATATTCAACAAAGTTACAAAAAGCTTCTGCTCCCATTCAGGGAGATGACTTAATAAATTATTTAACCACATAAACAAAACAAAGCAACCTAGCAGAACAGCATCTGCCACTTTGGAATATTACCACATTCTTTATAGTTTTTAGTTACTGACAGGAAAATTTTACAGCAAAACTTTAAATGTTATTTTGCTGTTATTGGCACTAGATTGTACTAGTAATTATTACTATGAATATATCACATTATGTTTTTATGTGACAATAGATAAGTTTGACTGGATTTACTTCCTCTGAGTAGAATATCACTGTATTGAAACTAGGGATACTGCACAAGAAAGGCCCTATTTCTTTTCATCATATTAAGAAATGTATTTTTCATGTTAGTAGAGTTTTATTCAAGAAAAAGTATTTTTATTCTTTTACATATGTCTAATCTTTTATATATCTAATACTTTGTATGCATACAGCACAACAGTTTCCGGGTTGTACAGTGTAAAGGGCACTTAAAAAAATAGGAAAAGGAACTCTGTGGTTGTATTACCACAGGACAATGTGAATGATATGCAAAGATTATTGTCTGCTACTGTTAGGTAAGTAAGGCATTACATTTTATTTTGTATTATCATGCTGCACAGAGGAGAAAAAAAAGATATTACCATTGCTGCTCTTGTAAAACCTCAGTATCTTTAAGTTAATAGAAACTTTAGATACTTCAGATAGATACTTTACAAACAGTATCTTTAAGTTAATAGAAAACCACAAGATTCAGAATCAAGAATAATCTTTAAATAAAATTAAAGTATGAAAAGCAACCTAATGTAACTTTATACTGATTCAAGTGCTGCAGCCCTGAGGAAGATTTTGGAAATCTAACTATCATGTTTAGCCTTAACAGAAGATAACCCAGATGACTGTAACATTTAGCACAGGAAAATAAAATGTTATGTTCCATCTAATTATAATAATTATTGTTTGAACTTCATGGCTTCTCTAAACATGAATAGTCTACAGAGGACTTGCTTTAATAATTCTTGATTGCACCTTTAGCAAAACATAGCAATCATTCAGTCTTAACTGGAATGGAAGATATTTCCACTAATCAGCAGAAGAGTTCAGGACTTATATTTGAGAAGCGCAATAAAGAACCGACTTAGTGTTTCAAATATGTATGCGTGTACATATGATGATAAAATTTTTGTGAGTTTTACACAACGATAACTCAGTGAATGGATCATCTTTGGAACTGCAGGAAGGAAATGGGATTTTGGAGGATACAAAGCGATTTGCATGCTTCAACACATTACATTTTCTAACATTTTAATCTCTTTCAGGCTTACTTGAAGGATGAATTTCTTATTTCTCATTGTAGTAGTGATTTTTTTTTCGGTTTCTCTGCTTTTTAGTAACTGCAATCTTAAAAAGAAAACAACAGAGAAACACTGTTATGGTTACATTTTAAAATATTTTGAATTGTGTCTTAGAACACATCTGTAGTTGAGTATGATTAGCTTGGAGGTGTTGTTTCCTGTTTTGTATCATAGTTTAACATTACAGGGACTAATAGGATTATTCTATCCATCTTTCTAGAAATTTCTCTGACTGCACAGTCTCCATTACTTCACTCAGTTTAGCTTTGTGGTACCAAATGACAGAACTCGTATCATTCCTTTTGTGTACAACATAATATGCAGAACATAAATTTGCTGCAGAACATACATTTTCCTTTTCTTGATTTTGTCTCTCTGCTTCTCCATGCTGAACAAAATAATACCATTCCTTTCTTGGTGTTTAAACCCTCCAGCTATCTGTAGACCATTATCATGTCACCCCTTTGTTATCTCTTATCCAAGCTAAATATATTTCAGTTCTTTCAATCTTTCCTTATAGCTCACAATGTCTAGACCCGAGACAAAATTCCTTTCTCTTCCATAAACTCCTTCCAGTCTATTGATATCTATCTAGTGACGTGATACACAGGATAAAATTCTGTTATAGAGGTGTCATTTTCTCAAGACCTGGTTATATGCAGTAATCTATTAATTTCCAGCCATAGTACATGATTATTCCACTCAGAAAATTTCTTTGGACTTGCAGGTAGTCAAATCACACCTAAAGTCTGATTTGTATTCTCCCTCACCCCTTTTACCACTTCTGCTTTACATGTTTCTTTCATCTATTTAATCATATATGTAGTGAAATTACAAAAAGTCTTAACTAATCACAATTCTCAAATTAATATTATTATCTTTTATTTATGTTTCTAAATGTTTTAGATTCCCATTTATTATTTCTGATAGGATGGGTGGTATTTAACAGTCCTAAGTTGGGATAAACTCTTAATTTTATTTATCTGCATATTTAAATGAAACTTAAAGTGAATGCACTTTAAGCAGTTTAAGGTCACATACACAAATAGTGATCTATGACATTACAGCAAATGGGTATTTCATCCCTCACCCTTCCTTGCAACGTTTTTCTCCCCAAAATCGGTGTTTTATCTCAGTAGGCACCTGAGTAAGGGTTGTGCTCTACCTCAGCAAAGTGTGAGCTGAAACAAGTTGAGACAAGTCTGACAATCACACCAAGCTGGTGGAGGGAAGGGGTGTCATCTAGACAGATCTGGAAAGGCTTCAGAGATGGGCCCATGTGAACATCATGGAGTTCAACAAGGCCAAGTGCAAGGTTCAAGACATGGGTTGGAGCAATCCCATGCACAAATTCTGGCTGGGCTGGGAATTGACTGACAGCCACCCAGTGGAGAAGGTCGTTGGGGTGTCAGTTGATGAGAAGCTCAACATGAACCAGCTATGTGTACTTGCACCCCAGAGAGCCAACCATATCCTGGGCTGCATCAAAAGACATGTGACCAGCATGTCGAGAGAGGTGACTCTCCTGCCCTGCTCCACTCTTGTGAGACCCCACCTGGAGTACTGCATCCAGCTCTGGGGCCCTCAACATAAGAAAGTCATGAACCTGTTAGGGTAAGTCCAGAGAAGGCCACAAAGATGATCGGAGGGATGGAACACCTCTCCTCTGAGACAGGCAGGAGAGTTGGTGTTCTTCAGCCTGGAGAAGAGAAGGCTCCTGGCAGACCCTATAGCAGCCTTTCACTACTTAAAAAGGGCCTACAAGAAAGCTGGAGAGGGTCTTTTTACAAGGGCATAGAATCATAGAATCATAGAAAGGCCTAAGTTGGAAGGAACCCACCAGGATCATCAAGTCCAACTCCTGTCCGTGCATATGACAACCCCACAATTCACATCATGTGTCTGAGGGCATTATCTAGTAATTTCTCAAATGCTGCCAGGCATGTGGCTATGACTAACCCCTTGGGGAGCCTGTTCCAGTGCTCCTCCACCCTCTAGGTGAAGAAACTTTTCCTAATGTCTAACCTAAACTTCCCCTGGCACATCTTCCTGCCATTCCCTTGGGTTCTGTCATTGGTGACTGGAGAGAAGAGATCAGCACCTACCATTCCTCCTCCCCTTGTGAGGAAGCTGCAGACTGTGATAAGGTCTCCCCTCAGTCTCTTCTTCTCTAGGCTAAATAGACCTAGTGGCTTTATCTGCTCCTCATTCGGCTTCCCGTCCAAACCCTTCACCAGCTTTGTGGCCCTAATGTAGTGATAGGACAAAGGATAATGTCTTTAAACTGAAAGAGGGTGAATTTAGATTAGATATAAAGAAATACCTCACTATGAGGGTGGTGAAGCACTGGAACAGGTTTCCCACAGTTGTGGACACCCCATCTCTGGAAGCATTCAAAGCCAGCCTGGATGAGACTTGGAGCAACCTGGTCTAGTGTAAGGTGTCCCTACCCATGATAGGGGCACCGGATCTTTAAGGTCCTTTCCAACCCAAACCATTCTATGGTTCTATGATATTTGCATAAAACATGACTACCAACCAGGTTATTTGTCCTTCTTAAACTAAAAAAAATCAACAGGAATTTTTGATGAAATATCTATTCTGCACAAAGTCATAATGGTGAGAAGCTGTTAACCTTCAAATGCTGAACTTCTGGTTTTGCTGAGCTCATATTGCCACTGCCTTTTTAAACTTGAGGATACTCTTTGCAATGAGGCACCATGTAATTAAATAAGAAAAAGAGGAATTGCTCAAGCCTGTACCTTCTGAACTCAGTCACGTAGCTATCTCTGACGATCCTGGGCTACAGATCTTATATTTTCCATGATATAAAATTTAGCCTTCAGTTACAGGGGAGGAATTGCCAGGACAGTTATCCTTTCCCTCTTTGAAGATCAGCATTATCTATGTGTTACTCTTGTTGTTCCCATTTCTTCCCATGATCTTCCCACTCACAACAAAAACAGTCTGTGTTTCTGTAAATTCTTTCATTCCCTTAATAAATTAAGATTCATAGTCCAGAGTAGCTAATTTGCACATATTAACATTTCATACATATTGCTAATTTGCTCCTTATCAACAGAGCTACTTTCAGTATCAATTCTCTCAAAACAGTCAAACTGAAAACTCTCAAGTGTATAATACTAAACAAACCAGTTTCAAGTGCCAAAATACACCAATTATTCAGACTGAACTGAGAAAGTCTCCTTTACCTCAGTTGACTGAGTTGCCTAAATTGAGACCTGTGTCATAACCAGCTCCTCGGGTGTCTACAGGGTGACACAAACACTCTCAGAGGTGCTTTAGCCCATCTGCGATCTGCAGACATCTCCTTCTCCTATCACGGACAGACCATAGAGGCTTTGCAGAGTAGCTGGGCAAGGATGCAGTGCCTGGGGAAGATTAGAAACGATTGGTGACCCAACGGAAGAACACCTTCAGAGAAATTAAACTTAAAAAGAACCCAACCAGTCAAGAAACTACAGAAAGTGAAAGGAACCATACTATTTCCAGTATGGTTCAGTTAGAGGGAAAGGCATTAAATACATACTTGAGGCTGGAAAAAAATTGTGGGTTGGAAAAGCATAGTTTCTCTTAGAAATGATACTTCTTTTCAACCCATTGCATCACAAACTTTCTTACATCTAAAATACTTCATTTCAATGCTTGGGTCTGACAAGCTGTAGTTGGAGTAATAAGATGTTTTCTAAACTGGGGTTGGCAGCCAAATAATTTGGAGTGTACACAGAGATCTTGTGGTTTGGGTTTTCTTAGATGCGAGTCTGCTTAAGGTATAATTTCACAATAGACATTGAAATACAGACAAGAATATTTATGCTGATGTGTGGCTTTTATACCTCGATATGACCCAGATTTCACCATGCCAACATTGTCCACCTGGTAGATTTTTCTCATACTTCTTGATTCTTCGTTACTTTTATTTCTCTACAGTTTTGATATCCTGTTCAAAAGAAGACTTTAGAGTCCTTCTGTCAGTAGAACAATTCCAACAACCACAATCACCTTATAGAGCTACAAAGATAATTAGGGGTCTGGAGCGTCTTCCTTATGAGGAGAGACTGAGAGAGCTGGGTCTGTTCAGGCTGGAGAAGAGAAAGGAGGAGAGGAGAGGAGAGGAGAGAGGGAGAGGAGAGGAGAGGAGAGGAGAGGAGAGGAGAGGAGAGGAGAGGAGAGGAGAGGAGAGGAGAGGAGAGGAGAGGAGAGGAGAGGAGAGGAGAGGAGAGGAGAGGAGAGGAGAGGAGAGGAGAGGAGGAGAGGAGAGGAGAGGAGAGGAGAGGAGAGGAGAGGAGAGGAGAGGAGAGGAGAGGAGAGGAGAGGAGAGGAGAGGAGAGGAGAGGAGAGGAGAGGAGAGGAGAGGAGAGGAGAGGAGAGGAGAGGAGAGGAGAGGAGAGGAGAGGAGAGGAGAGAGAAGAAGAGACGAGACGAGACGAGACGAGACGAGACGAGACGAGACGAGACGAGAAGAGAAGAGAAGAGAAGAGAAGAGAAGAGAAGAGAAGAGAAGAGAAGAGAAGAGAAGAGAAGAGAAGAGAGAAGGCCAAGAGGGGATCTTGTCAATGTTTATAAATATCTTAAGGGTGGTTGTCAAGGGGATGGGTCCAGACTCCTTTCAGTAGTGCCCAACAATAGGACGAGGGGCAACGGGCACAGACTGAAGCATAGAAAGTTCCATCTGAATGTGAGGAAAAACTTCTTTACTTTGGGGGTGCCAAAGCACTGGAACAGGCTGCCCAGAGAAGCTGTGGAGTTTCCTCTGGAGACATTCAAAACATGCCTGCACACATTGCTGTGCAATGTGCTCTAGGTGAACATGTTTAACAGGTGGGTTGGATTAGGTGATCTCCCAAGGTCCCTTCCAACCCTAACTATTCTGTGTGATTCTGTGATAAGGTGTCCCTACATTATTGAAAAGCATAGAGAAAATACTTAAGCCAGTATTCTGCGACTGTCCTCCTTTGAAAACAATAAAACTCTTGGAAAAGAGAGCTGAGAAGAGGAAATGATACTAAGGACTGATGATGACTATAATATATTTTCGCTGGTAGAAATATCAATAGAAAATTTTGTATGTATGCATGTGTATATAGAATGTAAGGAAGATTTTTGTATGAAACCATAACAATATAGCTTATTCATTGTCAAGGTAATACTAGCAACACTAGAATCCTCAGCTAAATTTTGGAAAATAGAAAAAAAATGGCTGTTACCTTGTAAAGGACCTTTTAACTTTCTCCTAAGCTCCCCTTTTTGAGCTTGTTCCAAGCTGCAATATGCTTTCCTCTGCAAATTTGAGAACAGCTTTGAAATCCCCTCTAAGGACCAATTCATGGGCAAATAAATGTGTACTCTGTATTATTTTTAAGCACCAAAAAATAAGAAAAACAAAAGACAAAAAGACAAAAAAAAAGTAATATGTTGTAAGTTGTTGCATGCTGCAACTTGTTATATGATTCGTCTGTTACACTGTGTCACCACTGCTGTCACTGTCAAGATAGAACAACAAATAAAAGCTTTGGCAAGGTTTACAAACTTTTGGTGAGAATGGACTCCAGTGTTCCCAAGGCTAGGCAGGGGAAGTCTTACCCTCCACATTTTTAAGGCCAAATAACACAACCCAAGTCCTGAGTTTCACAGCCTCCTTAGCCTCCTGCCACCTTCCATCCCTCCTGAGCATGTTGTCATGCATGTTTCTATAGCAGGAGCAGGACAGCTGTCCAGTCCTTTCATTCATGGTATAACAGTCTGAGGCAACTACAGTTTTTTGCTTGACGGCTCAGAGTTCCTGTTATCCTCACAAGGGTGATCTGCTGTCACTCGTGTATTCAACAGTGCTTCATCAAGCACTCTACTGTCTTCTGTGTTGGAGTTAATGTCAACACGATCTTCCCTGTTGTCTTCTGCTCTTCAAAAGATGAGCCCTCTTTCAGGGGAGTGCTCTGTGAGATCCCATGAGCTACACACAGCCTCACTGTTTAGCCAAGATGAATGCAAATCATTCTTGGAGCTCTTAAAAGGTCAGTGTGTGTCTTTGTGAACACTCTGGATGAGAATCCTTCAGACTTGATTCTTATTATTTTATAAAGCAAATATTTCCATTCTGACTCTTCTATCCTACTTGATGCACAAATATAGTTATTCTTGGGAAGACCCAAACAATGTTAGCAAAGATATATACTTCCACACTTATGCTCCCCCCACTTCAATAACTTAAACTGAAATACAGTTCTCTGATAGGAAACATATTCAGGGTTACATATAGTTCAAAGTTTCTTCCCTATCACTGAATATGAACAACATACTAATGTCCTGGTACTCAGAGGTGCCAGGCAAGCTTGTTCAGATGCTTCTGGAAAACAATACTGCTGTTTCCTCTGTCAACAAGTAGGGCTGTGCCAGTTCTCCTTAACTTTTCAAGGAGAGAGTTGCCTCTTGAGATTAGTGCAGTTATCCATGACCTGTCTCATAGGGACTCTGAGCAGTCAAATGAGCCAACTTCAGTTGCTTCAAACTACTAGACCATGACTAGGAGATCTAGACAGCTGTCCTAATACCAGTATTTCAATGATGTTCCTCTTTATGTCACAATCTAACAAAAATGTCAGGCTTTATGTCCCAGATACCTGAGTTTATCTCTGGAAAGTTACTGATTTTTCTGGTTGGAGACACTTCTCCTATTTCTTCTCTTCTTGAAAGCATTTTTTCCAAGTGAAAGACAGATCTCAGGCAATACTGTTGGCCTTAGAAACAGACTAACTCTTACTGTGCAGCTTACAAAGAATCTACATTGAGTGTGAGACTGCATGAAAGAGTACTTTGGGGCTGTAAAAAGAAGACTTCAGTAAAAGGAACCTGCATTTCTTTTAAAGCCTTCCCCAAAAGTGACTTCCCTTTGGGATGTTCCAAAAACACCCATTTGAAAAGCAGCTAGATGGAGTCCCATTCACTCTTTTACTAAGTCTTACGGTCTTTCGGTGGCAAACAATGATAGGACAAGGGGTAATGGGATCAAGCTGGAACACAAGAGGTTCCACTTAAATTTGAGAAAAAACTTCTTCTCAGTAAGGGTGACAGAGCACTGGAACAGGCTGCCCAGGGAGGTTGTGGAGTCTCCTTCTCTGGAGGTATTCAAAACCCGCCTGGACATGTTCCTGTGCAACCTCACCTAGGCGTTCCTGCTCCAGCAGGGGGATTGGACTAGATGATCTTTTGAGGTCCCTTCCAATCCCAAACATACTGTGATACTGTGATACTGTGACTTACTGAAGTATCTGGGAGCAGAAGAGCTGTCTATAAGAGGATTTTCTGCTAGATATGTTTCCATAGGTGCTGCACATGGACAACCAATAAAAGGAGGAAGAATGGCTTGTTTGCAATTTTTCCTGTAAATAGATTTATTTTAACTAATACATCTTCAATACTTCCTCCTAATCCTCTTGCCTCTGTAGTCTAATTGAACATATAGCTTTTTAGGATAAGAGGAGCTGAAATGACTGGCTGTTCCACCCCTAATTTCACCATATATGTAGCACACATAGAAAGAAGAAAGGGATAACTTTAAAGATAATGCCAAAGTAGGGAAAAAATAAAAGTACTAACAATGCTAAAAATGCTGACATAATAGTTTCCACAGTATTAACGCAGGTGAAGACAATTAATTTGGAAGAACTACTACTGTTCTTTTTGTATCAAACTGTTAAATTCTCACAGATCTGCTGAAGCCAACAGGAATTATGCCAGTAGTTTCAGCAGGAGTAGTGCTAGTCTCTCAGTGCTTATTGTGGACTTTGATCCTGCTGATGCTTATGTTTAGGAGCAGTCATACTGGGCTTGTGCATGAAGTTTATCACCTGCATGAATGCTTACAAATAGACTATCAGATTCTGTTCATACAAACATTCATACTTGAACTCAACTTCAAACACAGCAGTGTTCAAACTGGGAATGTTTTCTGCAGTTTCAAAGCCTCCTGGTAAAAGAGGCTATCACCTACACTGTGCTTTGAATTAGGTTCTGTACCTTCTTCACTGGCTCGTACTGTGATGTGTAGGGTACTTAGACAAAGCTCATCTTCCTAAGGTGAAATAAAAGCAAAATTAATTTATCTTGCTTCAACCTCATTTATTTATTTGTGTGTGGCTATATACTTAAGTTTGGAAGGTATTATAATCTATTAAACATGCAAAACTTGAAAGTGTAGTTTTACTCTTCTTGAAATAGCATGTCACTGTAATGAGATTTCTTAAAAAAAAGGGCTTATATATTTTTCATCATTTTTATATCAAGCAAATTTTGAACAATGAGATTGATATTACAAATGTGGGTAGACAATATTATCATATTCAAGAAAATGTGCCTACTCCGTAAAAAGATGCATGTTACCTTTAGCAAATAATTTCTGAGGCTTTTCAAAAAAAGCATTAAACTGGTGATGATGTCTGTCAATTGATGAAATAAGCTATTTCACCTACTCATAGGATTTTCCTGTGATTTATATTAAAAAAAAAAAAAAAAAAAAAGTCTCCAAAGGAGCATGATGCTTTATTTGTAAGGTTTTTTACTATTCAGGTCTTCCTGAGCATTCCTGAGTCCCAATGTGAGATATTTTCTTGAGGAATATCCTATATATCGCTTTCTACTATTGGTTCCTTCTATAGCAATAAACATGTGTTTTATCATTACATTCCTTATTTATTCCTTCCTAAATCACACTAATCAGAGAAGGAAATTCTAACTTTTATTCTTATTCTCACTGGTTTACGTGTAATGAGGTGTCATAGACACTTTCCTCTGTCCTTTATAATCTTCAAAATGCACTTGTTGAGTGCCCTTTTCTTCTTATTACCTAATCCTCACAATTGGCCTTCTCAATTTCATCCTGCTTAGATTTTGAGAAACACCACCAAGGTATGAAGACACTAACAATGAAAAGGTAATTAGTAGCTTGCAACACTACCTCAGAAAAATTGTTATTCTGTTATGACTACAAACAGTAGCATCAAATGTGAAAATAGACTTTCAAATTAAGTAGCATTTAAGGGAAAGGGATTTGGAAAAATTATCATATTGTTTTTAGGCAGCTATGTTTACAAGTGTATCTCTGCTTTCTATTAAGTCCTTGCTAGGAAGAAAATAACAAATAAGTACACATTTTGAGTTTTGAATCTGTTCTATGCTCATACTGTTTTACAAACAAAGGCTCAGGACAACAACAACCAAAAAAATAAAATGGTATTGCCCTGTTCTTCATAGCTCCAGTGAAAGTTGCTTGTTCTTCCCAAAGGCAAAAAGCTTTCTATTGCTCCTAAGGATGCGTGGGAATAAGCATGCTCTTCTCCATCTCCCATGCTATGACTCTTCCAACACCCCTTATGTGATGGATCTTTGAGTGGACTGCGCCAACAGCCTGCGTAGGTCCACTAGGACACATCTTTGCAAGCCCAGTGAGTCCAGTCTACTGCAGCTACAAGTGGATGTAAAGAGACCAGATCTGATCCACTCTTCATTGCTAATCATACCTTAAGCATTATTTCACATCTTCTCTCTTTTTTCCTCCAAGTCTTTTTAGTGCTTTACAAAGTGACCAGTACAAGTGATAAGGGTCACAGAAGATGCACATCAACTTCTTGGGAGCTAAAAGATTTCAAATAATCTGAACACCAGAAGTACTAGATCTTTTATTATATCCCCTTTTCCCTTGAGCATTCCAACTTCACAAAAAATAAATAAACAAATAATTATTTATTTTCTTCTTCCTGCAGGGAAGAGAAAAATAACAGGACTTGAGCTAGCTAGACTGCTGTTATGGTAAATGAGTAATCTTTCCACATTTGTATCTACTCTGTTTAATATTTTTCACACACAGATACTTCATCGATTGGAAGAATGATGTGGACAACTACTTTACTATAGATGCTACTGAAGGAACCATTGCCACTAATGAATTACTGGATAGAGAAAGCACAGCACAGTACAATTTCTCTATAATTGCAAGTAAAGTTAGTAAGTATGACACAAACTCAATTAATATGTTAATGTGATATTTTTTTCAGAATGCAGTGCTCAGACATAAATATGCTGTGAACAGTGCATGTATTACCAAGTGATTATTTTAAAAGGCCCAATAAATATCATTTTGCCAGACTTACTGTAAGGCTAAGTGTGATGTTCAAACAGCTCTGTATAGTAAGGTTTTTCTAGTGTCCCTCATGTACTCACGGTTCCCTCAGAACATGAAAAATATTTTGTCAGCACAAAGAGCATGAGAAGGTGTTTGAAGGCTTTCAAATTCTTATTTCTGATTTTGTAATTCACTCCATATAAAATTAGGTTAGTCAACAAGTCTGTCAATCTGCCTTTTGAAGGTAGAAAAATTTGAAGACTCAGTTGAGTAAAATTTAAGTCCCTAAATGAATTTATCTGTGTGCTGCATCTTTTGTGTTTTCTCTCCGCCCAAGACTTTATGCCTAACCACTTGTTTTCTTTTCTGTATGATTTGTGATGGGGCTTTTTCTCCTGGTCTTTGTGTCTTCTCCTACACCTTTTTTTTTTTTTTTCATAAGATCTTCCTTCTTCCACTGTATTGTGCAGCTGCAGCTTTCTTCATTGTCATCCTTCTTTGTAGCTTTCCTCCTTCGTGATCCTGCCAAACTGAAACTCCCTTTGAATACAAGTCTTTTGGTCACTTAGTAGTTGTGTAAAGGCCACAGAAGTCTTTCTGTTGACATCAATAGGCTGTAGAAGAGGACCTTTGCTGTATTTCTTATTCATTCGTTATTGGTTATGTGTCCAGAAACGCAAGTTTCTAAAGCAAAGAACGTGTTTTCCTCAATGTATTGATTGAGATGGAGTTTTCAAAAAATAATACATGCTACTAACAGGAAGAGGGAGATTTTAGAAGCAGAGGAGGTATACATTATTTAATATATATATATAAAAAAAGAAAATCTCAGTTTTGTTTATCTCAAGAATAACCATAGGCTCACGCCCTGGATTCTGAAAATATAATGAGGACACTAGTCAAATGAAAACTTGAAGTGTATCTGTAGCTTGGAAAAGGAATACACTAACAGAGGAAACTAACCTTTCACAAGTGATTGAGTATATGGAGGTACATGTGCCTGTTTATATTGACAGAAAGCCCAACAGAACTGTAATTTGTTTCAGAGAAGCTGATAGGCAGGTAGATGCAGAAGGGAAGTCTTGTAACAATGTATGTTTCAGTAAAGATTAACTATTTAGACTTTTTGTTGGACAAAGAACATTTGAGATTTGTAAATTGCTTCTGCAGTAAGGCAGCAGTTTTAATAAACTTGGTGCCAGTCTGTTTATTATTCCCAAGAGTAACTAAAGCTAACTAAAACCTCCAAGTCTACTTGTCTGTGCACCTCTCTGGCACATATGTAGTAATATCATGTTTATGTAGAGCTGTAGCAGGTAGGCTATATTATGAAATTTCCAGTTTTAACAATTGGCTAGTTAAGATTCTACACCTGACACATATTTATGATTCATTTCAGCATACTTCAAAATACTTCCACAATGACCATTATCCATAGCACTAAAAACAACTGCCATACCAGTACTACTCCAGTAATTGGCAAGATTTTGGAGGATTTGAGATATACTGGCTGTCAAAACTTTACATGCAGTTGTCTGACTAACAGCTAGCACAGAAATAAAGGCTGAGGCTTGAGGGATGACACACTGCACACAACCAGAAGAGGTTAGAGAGAAGAAAACATCTGAAGAAAAGGAGGGGGGGAAATTACTATATTTGAAGAATTTCTGCTGTTAAAAAAAAATACCACTTGCTAAGTGCTGATGTAGAAACTGCCATCTCTCATTATATAAAAAGTACACTGAACAGTGCCTTGAAATATACATGATTACCTAAGGAAAGGGGCCCAGTATTGCAACCAGTTGTATAATTGTTCCTTCCAAACATCTGATCTAAACACTGTCTGGGAAGCTATCTCCAAATAGTAGCATAACTGACTCTTAGATCATCTCAGATGGGTACCCGTTGTGGGGTTATGGATAACCTGCTGTCATGTTCAACACCGTATACCATTCAATAATCAAATTTATATAGAACAAAGTATATGAACAAGGAAAGGATTTTTCAAACTCACTTTTTTTCCCCCATTTCACTTCCCAGTTTCTCTTTACTTCTTTTCACTCTTTGGCTATAATTCATTGTAGTTTTTTTTTCTTCTTAGAGTAAATCAGTACCCTAGTAGCCTTTACAGTTGCTGTTTCTGAACATTTTTGATACCGCAGACTCTGTCCAAAGTAATAAATTAAACATGGCTTGCATTTGTTTCAAGAAGAAATACCAGCTGGCACTGAGTAGCCTATTTCTATGCTATTAAACACTTTTACCTTGCAAACAGGGTGGCCACATGTAAATTGAGTTTTTGAGTCGTCTCTTGCACATACTAACTTCCAGCACATGCATGTGAATTGTCTGCAAGACTACTAGTGTTCCAGACCAAAACTGTGCCAAAGGCTGCTGTAAGAATGTAATGATATAAAAAAATCACAGTCCAGTGGTCAAAAAATTCCCCAGTGTGCTGCTTAGTTACGTAGTACAGAAATGGTTTGTGCATCTTACAAGAGATAAAATAGATGAGATGCATGAGACCTTATTTCTGCTCTCCTGTCCTCAGGGTGGCTAGTCATGGTTGAAAATAAATATAGAGTAACCATAATCCTTCCTGTTCAAATCACCTTCCCAACTCCCTTAGCTGTAGGCTCAAATTTTGTGAACGCTGAGGAAACCTCAGCTTAAATATCAAGATGGGGTTTATCTTCTCCTGCATACCATAAATGGGATTAAGGAACCACTAGTTCTCAGGTATCTTGGATTTTCACTAGTTAATTAGTCAAAGTATTTTACATATTTTCTACTACTGTAATGTACCTGAACCATAATGTTAACAGTTGAAGGTATTCAAGCAAAAGAAGGAAGCAGGGTTGTCACTGTCTTACAGGCAAGAAAACTGAGGAAGGAAGAAGCTGATTAACTTGCCTGTATCTTACAGGCAGAATTGAAACCTGAAATAAGTTTCTTAATTCCTAGGCTAATGATTTAACCAAATTCTCTCCTTGTCTGTGTAATGTGGGTTTAAAAGGCATGATCAGATGTTTTCAGTGACTCACTGATATCAGCATCTACTGTGCTAACAGGGCTCAAAAATATTTTATTATGAGACAAACAGCAAACAAAACAAAAACAGAGAAAATGGAGGTCAAGTCTGCAAAGTGTTATTTCGAATGCAATACCTCATCCTTGTTCACATCAAGTATTACACGTCTTTGTAATTATATATCAATCCAAAGCTGTACACAATCTTCTTTCAGTCTTCCTTTGCATACGTGAGTAGTTAAACTGATATTAGTGCAAATCAGAAAGAAAATGAATCATATAAATAAAGTGAAACACAGAAATAGATCCATCTTACGCTGTAATAATTATGCTCACTTTGATGTTTGATTTTTGCTGACCATTTATGCAAGGTAAAATTCTGCCTTGCTACAATACTTGGCAAGAAAAGATTTTGAGCTCTAAGATAGTTTTCAAAGAATACAAAAAATAAGTCATAGACCATCAGTAAGAAATAAATGTGAAAAATTCACTCATACTCATGTACATTTCGAAAGCATGCTATCCTATTTTGATCTTGAGGGAATGCAAAATGTCAAATCCCTGTGTTCATTTTAAAAACAAACAGTCCTATAATATGTACACTGTTCCAAGAAGCTGAAAAAATAATTTATGCAAGGTACTTCAAAAAAAGACTAAAAAGACTTCTTATAGAAACTGATATGTTTAACTGAAATTATCAGAATCAGCTGGTATCTCCCATGTACATGATGCATAAGTTTTGGACACATTCTGTCTTTTACTGGAAATACATTGTTAACGTATTTGTGAAAGGAAACAAACTAACATCTATAACTATACTTTCATGGCAATGCATAAATCTCTAACATGCTTGAAGAATGTATCCTGAATATGGGGGACTATGGTAGGTCTGTGGATTCCCTGACGGAGGGTATGGGAACAGAGATTGACCTTGAAGATATTAAGGTGTACCTGTGAGAAAAAGGGAAATAAAAAAGTAACATTGACGATAGCAAAATTAGCCAATGATATGTTACTATTGCAGCCTGCAACCAATAGCAAAAAGACACATGAGCTGGAAAAAACTATATAAAAAAGCATTTCTGGCAATAAATTGAGACTGCTCTTTGTACAGAAGAACTTTGTCTATGTCATTTGTCCATCTCAACCGCAATATATGGAAGGTCAACCTCTGTTCCCATACCCTCCATCAGGGAATCCACAGACCTACCGTAGTCCCCCACACCTGAACTCCTTTTGTTCATTGTTGTACCTTAAAACAAACAAACAAACAAAAATAAAAGGAAAACCTGAATTAGTCTGTGTGAGTTGCTGTGTTCTTTGCAGCAGTCACTGCTAGGAGAAAAGTTTTAAGTTTCAGCCAGTAATTGCATGAACTTGACATACTCAGGGCTTTTCTGATCTCTGTAAATATTCAGAGTTGGGGTCCTGCCCTCTACTGATTAAAATAACTTCTTAATACTATTATAAAAGGCAACCAATTCAATTGTGAGCAAACAATCTAGATTTCTTCTGTCTCTTCAAGCATCTAAAGAACCACTGCCTAATTCCCAGCTGCCAGACCAAACTCTGTCTTCATTCATACTGCACAATGTCTTTTTCCACAGAGACATTCTGCAAGTAGGGATGATGCTGAACTGGAAATGATTGAGGATTAGAAGAGAAATTGTTAGATATGGTTAGTATTAATTATGTTCATAGGAAGGAACCGCAAATATTGTGTGATTTGGGTAGTGGCTTTTTTGTTTTGTTTTGTTTTGTTGTTGTTGTTTGATTGTTTGTGTGGGTTTTGGTTTTGTGTTTGAGGTTTTTTGTTTGTTTGGGGTTTTTTTTTGGTTGATTGCTTTGGTTTTTTAGATTTCAAGCTGTGTTTGTAGGGTGGTCAGTTTAACTACTGTGTGTCATCAGGTAAATCTCATTCTACTTGCAGCTGGTCATACTTAACTAGGAAATCATTGGAGAAAACCATTTGGCTTTGACAGAGGCCTCTTGAAAACCCTTCATTTAGTAGTTCCTAGGAACAAGAAAGAAATGAGAAATTTCCACAGTGCCACCATGAAGAGACTTTGCCACTTGTTGTGTTAGCTTTAAACAGAAATGCAAAGGTTTATATGAAGCAAGCAGCTAATATATATAATTTGAAGGGTCAATTTATGTCTGAAGATTCAAGAAAACTGTTCCTGTACTTAACCATGACCCCATGCTCTCAATTCTACACCACTGGGTTTCATAGCATAGATTCATTCAATAATTAAATGTGTCTGTATAGTGGCAGCCACCCTTCTCAAAAGCAAAAGGACAAAATAATTAAATAATGATCCTTTTGACTCACCAATTAAACTGTTGTGCTTTTTTTTTTTTTTTTTTTATGTATGTGCAAGGAGTTTCAGCATAAAGTAAAAAAGAATATTGTCTGCTTTACATAGAGTTTCTGTCTCCTTTTTATCAGACACTGTATTTGCAAGCAAACTTGTTTATAAAATGCACCTAGTGACTGATTAAGATTATCTCCATTAGTAGGACAGTGGAAAGAAGCATAATGTATACTGATTTTTAGCCTTTCTTTTGCACTAAAGTATTTGCTGCTTGCAAATACTTATGCAGTTACAGAAATATCTATTACAACATGATCTAATGGTTTAACGACAAGTTGAATGCTAGCTCTACATGTTTCACTGTTAAATTTACCAATGATTAAGTCTGGCTTTCAGTGAAATTTTCCTTTGTATCTTTTTCTCTTACTTTTCTCCCTATTCTAAATTGGTATGATCCTCTTACCTCCTTAATATCTTGAAGAAGTAAATAGTGGCTAAGCAATAAATATTTATTTTCTGCATTCCATTGTGGAAAACAGAATTAAGTTTTAATCATTGGAATAATTTTCTGCAGACTCCATGAAAGATGATCTGAGAAAAGTTTGCATCTTTAATTACCGGTACAACTTCAAATTCTTTAATTTATGCTCTGATAAACATAACCATGTTGATTGGTTCCTTACTCCATGAAGAGTAATGGATCAAAGTCTGGTACAAAGTAATAAGAAGTTTGCTTCTGATTTCTCCTTAGTACAAATAAAAACCAAAAGGAAGTCAAGGGATTTTAGAAGTCACAATACTGGGATCAAAACAGTATATGATAGCTCTTGGGCACTGGTGATGACAACAAACATAAATAGTATTCCTTAATGCTTTTCTCCTAAAAATCATTTATAGGTAACCCACTATTAACCAGCAAAGTCAACGTTATAATAAATGTCCTGGATGTCAACGAGTTTCCTCCTGAAATTTCAGTTCCATATGAGACATCTGTATGTGAAAATGCCAAACCAGGACAGGTATTTCAAATTTGCAATGCTTGCTTTTTCTTTCCTCATTCTTTATAGCAACAGAAATGTATGGGTTTGAAAATGACATCATGGTTAGAATTCTTTTGCAAATAAAATGCCTGTGTTGGAAATATTCACCTTTTGGAATTCTGTTTGTTGACCTTTGTGGTCTATTTATGTTCCATTTATTTTTATTTTCCCTGATTATGTGGGCCTGTGCCATCCCCTACTGTGCATTTAGTAGCTGTGACAGGAGAAAGATTCCCATTCTTAAAGACAATTAAATGTGGATAAATGGAGTAGGACGGATTACACACATTTTTGTATCCTATTCTGAGAAAAAGAACCTACAACCCTGAAGACAATCCTCCTGAAAGTTTGTTTTTAAAATCAGTTTTAAATATATTCATAGTATGCAAAACTTATTTCAGATTCAGAATATCATCTTATACCAGGAGTGATGCCAGTATTAATAGAGCTGGCCTCAGAATCTGTTGGCATGTGCTCCTTCTGCACACAATTTGTGCAATTAGACACACTGCTGCAAAGCACCAAGGCCAACCATCGTACGTATTAACAGCTTAAGTTTTTTCCAAGACAAGACTTGTAACTGCAACTGCTCAATTTTGAGAGTTACTGCCAGCCATGGAAGGAACATATTCAGCCTGCTGTGTAATCAGTGCCTTCTTTTTATATGTCTGTAATATGTAATCAGTCAATGTGATTTTTATTGCCTTTAATACAGATTTGTTGATGACTTCATATGGTATTCCTATCTCACCTTTGTGTGTCTTTTTTGTTTTGGTTTGTTTTGTGGTTTTTTTGTTTGTTTGTTTGGTTGGTTGGTGTTTTTTTTGTTATTTTTTTAGTATGTTTCAACTAACTACCATACAACCATACAACCTTATTTAACTTCCAGTTTATCAAATACCTTTAGGTAATACCTTATCCAGGCACTAACAGTAGAAAGGGGAACGTTTTACAGGGAAGCACTGAGCTGTCAAATATTATATATATTTAGACCTTTGTTACATTAAAAACAAAAAAAACCCAACCAACCAACCAAAAAAAAAAGCTTTCTTTTTTTAAAAGATCAGTGGCAGTCCTGCTACGGAACATTTTGACTGCACTGTGTTTACCTGCAATCTAGTAGATAGGACTCTGGGACTCAAAGGTTCCTTTGTGCTTATATGGTGCAGACCTTTCAACCCTCTGTACTTCGTTTCAAGCTGTAAAATTAGGGTGAAGCTTTGTGAAGTACAAAAATATGTACCCATCATAACAGTGATAGTAGTAGTAGTGGATAAAGTGAACTGTCTTTAAGTAATCACTCACCTGAAAACAATCACTAGTATTTTGATGCAAAAGACAAATGTTAAATACTTCTGCTATGAATATAGGGTAAATCTTCCTGATTTCCTTCAGATCAAAACAAGACCTTCTGAGGCCATAGTATTTAGACTTCTTGCCTTCATTGTCCAATATATTAGGGGAATGAGAGTAATCCAGCAGGATTTCACTTTAATTGTTTCATTTTGGTGTTCATTTTGTACTTCTATGAAACTGTTTCTTTTAGAAGAGCAAACTGACTTCAGATTTAATCTTAATCTGGTTTCAGGTGATACAGACTGTCACTGCTGCAGACAAAGATTTGTCACCAGCTGGGCAAAGGTTTTCCTTCAGACTGTCAGCTGAGGCTTCCAACAAACCAAATTTCACAGTCCATGACTACAGAAGTAAGTCGCTTACCCATATCACTCTTTCAGAGCAGGAAGCTGTGATTACAATGACAAACATTTTTACTTTGTATTCCAGTCATGTCTACAGACTAACTTTATAATTCTACATTTCTAATTGTTAAACTATCTAGGATATATATTAAAATAAATTCAGGTCTTGCACATTTTCTCATTTTGTAGGACAGTAATTGTCAGAACACCAAAGGCTGAAATTCCCCTACAGGCCTGCAAAAACACTGCTACCTGTTTTATTTTCTTCTTTTTTTTTTCTTCAGTATCTCAGGAAGAACTCGTATGCCAATACAGGTGTAACTTTAAACCAGGCACTATTGTACCTTGTTTACTATTACATTGCTGTTTTCAAAGAACCGAGTTATTGTGCTTTCTGGAGGCTGGATAGTCCTGCAGAAGGATTAGTTCTAAATATGGGCAGTGCTGCTGCAGTATAACATCACACAACATTCTTAATAATTTGCAGATTAATATAATTAACATATCTGATTTTTCCTCCAATATTTGTCATAATTGATCATACTTTTTCCCTTGAATGCTTTTGATAAATGGCGAAGAACAACCCAAGGTGAAAAAAATTGATCCTTCTTTCTACTGTAAACATCTTCAAGTACTTCAAGTATGCAGTCTTGTGAACAGAGACAGAGAAATCTTCATAATAAACTGCAGTAAATTTTCATCACTAATTAGTTTAATCAAATAAGAAAAAAAATAGATTATCAGCTATTAGTTGATCTTTAAGGAACTGATATGATAAGCTTTTTGCAAGAAAGGGTTTACTTTACTTTACAAAGAATGAACTCTTAAAGGATTCCTATAAAGTTCAGTGACATTCCTTTGCCTATTTAACTATGTATGTTGTAAGTATTAGTTTTAAGAAAAAGTATGTGATTCTTAATTTTTAAAAATTTGTATTAATCATATTCATTATTATTTTAAATTAAATTTGAGACAATATTGAGTAAAGGTAATACAATGTAAAGACAATACTATGACGTAAAGGTTCCTTTCTTGAGAATTAAGTAACCCAAAACCTAAAGAGTGCTAGAAATGGATAATACACAAAGTGAAAAAAATTGCAGAAGCCACTGATTTAGCCTTTTTTAAAATCACTTAAGTATACAACTCACATTATTTTTGAAGCCATGCACTTTTGTCAATGTTAGGTGATACAAAATTAAAGCTAACATAAAAATTATTACACAGATAACTATTAATCATTAAAACCGCTATTGTTTAGAAAGTTCATGAATAAATAAATTTGAAACAGCAGAAAAATAAACTATGCGTATTTTCTCCTTTAATAAGGCTCTTCTGTGAAGATGAGAAACTAGAAATGGTTTATGCCCAAATTTATTTGTGACTTCTATCTTGGTATGTCACACATAGCTAAAAACATTTTACAGATGAGCAAAGAATTTCACTAGATGACTTGTAAATACAGTATATAAAGAAACCAAAATAATTCTTAATATTGCAGACATGAATAGCAGGAACTTATGAAACCAAAAATACATAGACCAGCATTTTATCAGAGGATATCCAAATAATTTCCTTGAGGCAAACAGCTCAATTTATATGAAGAACAACCTTACAACAGATTCAAACCCTCTTACTTCCATTCTTGGAATATTAGGTCATTAATCATCTCCAGAAGTATTTATAAATGTTCTGGCATTTCAACATCTAACTATAATTATGCTGAACAAGATTTCAGTTCTTTACATCTGTGTCCCACCGGACTTAAAATTTTGGATAATGCTTATGTTTCCTCCACCTTTATGCTGCACTGTAGTTTCTGTTATTTTCTGTTGCCCTACTTAGCTGTTGGTAGCATTTCCCTGCAAAACTCAGCATGATGAACTTTGCTACTTATTATAATTTAAAAGGAAATAAAATATTCTCTATATACTGATCAAAGAAAAAAAAATACCTCTTTATAGTTTTCTCATACTTTACATTAATTACTTCCCTCCTTTCACTTTTCAACACATTTGAAGGCCCATATGGGTAGTATCTTGGTAATTATGTAGTCTTATAAGATGAATACTGTAAATTTCTAAATACCCTTGCTCTTTCAGACAAGATTTCTCTAGAGTAAGAGCTTTAATTTATTTATTTTGGTTCATTTACCAAAATATACTTTAATTTCACCAAGATTTAACTTTTGAAATAACTATGAACTACTGTTTTAACCATAAGTCTTCCAGTTCTTCTTGGGTCTTTTTAACATATTTAATTTCTCAAAAGAATCTTTAAATTTAAAAAGACTACAAAGTAATTAAAGTCAATGACCTTTCTCATTTACAGCTTTTGTAAAGTATGCTTAACATGTAAGTCTGGTGAGGATATTGCTCAAATATTATTAGATAATTACATTTTCCTTTTTAAAACAGTAATGGTAACATGGAAATAATTTTGGATCTCAATACTCTGTTGACAAACTTTCTCTACTGTATAAAAATAAATGCATTATTCCCATAAAAAATTGAATAAGGAACCAATACACATAACTTTTCATGCATAAAAGTTTGTGTGTGAATGTACCTATATACACACACTCTTAAAAAAATTTCTTGACACTAAACAAGAAGAAAGAAGTACATTAGTTATTGAAACACAGGGAATACAGAAAAAAAAAGCTTTTGTGGAATACTTTCCAACCACGAAATATTTCTTAATTTTTTATTATTTTACAGAGCTATTAGAAAAATCTGTCCAAAGAGAAATATTGTGCAATATTTTCAATATCTTCTGCCTTTTGTTTGCCAGAAAAGTGGAAGTTCTGCTCTGTTCAAAATTTAAAGGTATAATAACACAACCTTAGTTTCACTACAGAAACATTTTAAAAACAGAAACACTGTTATTTTTTGAGTCAGTAATTATGTTAGTACCAAGCAGGTACTTTGTGACAAGAATTTTGATATTTTTTGAGCAAACAATGTTGTTCACTGTGTTACAATTAACACTTTTACAAGTGAAGGTGTCATTTAACGTTTTTACACACATCAGGAAGCCAAATAAGCAGTGCTAGTCCATACAGCTAAAAATAATATGTGGTGTGATATTACAGCAGGTGTAATACGTTTATAGCGCATCCAAGAGAATAAACTTTTCCAGGTTCCATACTTCCTCAGAATATAATTTAATGAGGATAGAAGCAAGACAGAAGCTCAAGGTTGACATTTGGAGCCTCTATAAATATAAACACAAGTAAATGTTACGTTTCTAGACTGCACCTTCAACAGCACAGAGACCAATCCACCAGCTGTGAATACAAGTGAGATGCCCTGGCAGAGCTAGAGTGCTTCCAGCTGAACTGCCTACCTTCTTCTTTCTACTTTGCTGGGCTCACTCTGCTCCCTGGAGGGCTGCTTCCCTGCTGAGGACACACAATTGTTCATGTAAGAGAGAGAAAATTTTCCTTCTCTCCAGACTGTCACACACATCCTGAAAATGAATTTATTGCCAACAGATCAAAGAGCCAGAAGCTGTGTCAGCTTCAAGCTGCAGCTCCAGACTGCTTTGTATAGGGTTGAAACACGTGCCTGGGTCCATATTTTCAAAAGGACCTTGAACAATCATAGAAATAAGAATAAGAATAGAAATGAGATTAAGCTGGATGACTTCAAATTAGATTTAAAATTCTTTATACAATTCTTTATACAGTGCAGATTATTTTGATGTCCAGGCTCCAAAGAGTGGTGGTGAATGGAGTCAAATCCAGTTGGCGGCCATTCACAAGGGGTGTTCCCCACGACTCAGTATTTGGGCCAGTTCTCTTTAATGTCTTTGTCAATGATCTGGATGAGGTGATTGAGTGCATCCTCAGAAAGTTTGCTGATGGCACCAAGGTGCGTGGGAGTGTTGATCTGCTTGTGGGTAGGAAGGCTCTGCAGAGGGATCTGGACCAGCTGAATCATTGGGCTGAGGCCAGTTGTATGAGATTCAACAAGGCCAAGTGCTGGGTCCTGCACATGGGTCACAATAACCCCAGGCAGCACTAGAGGCTCGGGGAAAAGTGACTGGAAAACTGCCTGGTGGAAAAGAACCTGGGGGTATTGGTCAACAGCTGGCTGAACATGAGCCAGCAGTGTGCAGAGGTGGCCAAGAAGGCCAACAGCATCCTGATGAGTATCAAGAATCGTCTAGCCAGCAGGACTAGGGAAGAATTCATCCCCCTGTACACAGCAATGATGATGCCACACCTCAAATACTGTGTTCAGTTTTAGACCTCTCACTACAGGAGAGACATTGAAGTGCTGGAGAGAGTTCAGAGGAGAGTGACGAGGCTGGTGAGGGTTCTGGAGCACAAGTCTTATGGGGAGTGGCTGAGGGAACTGAAGCTGTTTAACCTGGACAAAATAAGGTTGACGAGAGACCTTTTCACTTTCTATACCTACCTGAAATTAGGTTGTATCACAGAGAGTGTTGGTCTCTTCTCCCAAGTAGCAAGTGACAGGACAAGGCGAAAAGGCCTCAAGTTTCTCCAGGGAAGGTTCAGACTAGATTTTAGGAGAAATTGCTTCACAGAAAGGGTTGTGAAGCACTGGAACAGGCTGCCCGGGGAAGTGGTTGAGTCACCATCCCTGGAGGTGTTTAAAAGATGTGTAGATGAGGTTCTTAGGGACATGGTTTAGGGTCAGAATTAGGTTATGGTTGGACTCAATGATCTTGAGGGCCTCTTCCAACCTAAATTATTCTAAGATTCCATGATTAATCACAAAAATAACTAGCTGAAGATGGAATTTTATTTGATTCAAGCAATTCTCACACATTTTTCTTATTCAAATCTAAATGTCACTGAACATGACGTGGACATGTGCCATGTCAGAGTTTGATAAAAAGAGTACTTCTGAAATAAACATTTTGTCAACCAAGTGTTTTATCTATGGTGTCTGACCATAACATATCTCACTTTGGATATTTAAGGTTCCTTTTTATTGTCCTTAATTGGAGATGCACACAAGTATTTGATTGTTGAGTTCAGAGCCCTTAATCTTTCTACTACATGACAAAACTCCGAGAAGGGGTGAAAGTCATAACATGGACAGCAAGTGACCTCTTCTAAAGATACAATAAAGCACATGGATGAGATGACAAATGGTGACTGCTGCATTCAGATGTTATGACTTTCACCCCTTCTCGGAGTTTTGTCATGTAGTAGATCTATCAGCTAATTAATTCCTTGCTAATTTAAATTTGATTTTGCTTTCAATGTAATTCTTTTAGTCTGCCCATCATTTTCTTGTCATACTGTTTGATGGAAGAAAAGTAGTGATAAATGAATATCTACAGGAAAGAAATGACAAAACATAGCTTCTACGAGTTCTGTACACATTAACGTCTAATTGATGGAAAATGTGCTGATTATAAATTATTCAGTTCATTTCTGTACTTATTTTTAATGGGGCATGAAAGTTGTGGGTGTTTTGTATTTTGTCTATGTATATGACTTTCTGTTTTAAAAGGGAATTAATTAATTGAGACTTGATTATAAATCCATGTGCAATCAAAGTCCTTTAGACCACAGACTTGGAGTATAAGGAGAAAAGAAAAACTGAAAAGCCTGCCTAATCTAATGTCTGTAATGCTTTTTTTAAAATTATTATTTATGTAATCTTTGAAATTTTAGCTATCAAGCTAACAAATTTACAAGAAATTGAATATTATTTAATGCTCTGCAAAAAATAGCTGTACCAGTCAGAATACAATACCTTATTTAATGATAAAACAAAGTAATTCAATAAATCATGTCATTCACTGAGTTTCAAAAACGGAATAGCGGCCTATTGCTAAAGGTGATAAAAACTACAATGATGAATCAAAGCACACAATATAAATCCTGTAATGACTGTGTTGTGTTTTACAGACAACACAGCTGGGATTGAAGCCAGGAGAAATGGTTACAACAGAAGGCAGCAAGAGCTGTACTTTCTTCCAGTGGTAATAGAAGACAGCAGTTACCCTGTTCAGAGCAGCACAAACACAATGACTATCCGTGTTTGCAGATGTGATTCTGATGGTACCATCCTGTCCTGCAATGTGGAAGCAATCTTCTTACCAGTAGGCCTCAGCACAGGAGCACTGATTGCAATCTTGTTGTGTATTGTTATACTTCTAGGTTAGTTCTCATGAAACCATGTGAAATACATTAATCGTTCACCTGTGAATTAATTTATGTTGTTTTGAGCTTCATCTCTTGTTAACAAAAAAAGCCATTGAAAATGTGTGGCAGCTTATGGCAACTTTTATGCTTCTATATTACTAGAAAAGCTTCCCAAAGCACTGACCACGACTGTGAATCTCCTAACACCTACATATTTCCTATTATTTGAATAGAATCAGCTTTCAGTGGAATCCAAACTATATATTTTTTTTTTCTCTGAAACAGTTTTGTTTAAATACTTTTATTGAAGAATTAATATTATTACTTATTACTAAGGTAGACAAGTCCTACTGACAGTAACAGCAGTAAAGACTGGGTGAGAGCCTTTGTGTAATTCTTCATACCACCTTGAGGAAAAGCCTTATATAGGCTATATATATAGCCTGAATGAAGTGATAACAAAATAAAACCAACTTTGTGGCTTACACAGGCACAATGTGAACTGCAGAAACATATGGATACCTCTTTGCACTTCGATAGTATAGTAATTTACCTCTTAAGTAAATGACTGCAGACTCAGGACTACATAAATAGCTATTGAACAGCAGTGAGTAAAAGTCAGAATTTCTGTTCTGTGTAAAAATTTTATATTGTGAGAAAAATGTTGTTTCAAATTAGAACAAGAATGGCAAATGATCATGCAATAGGAATTAACATGCATTCTGAACTATTTAAAACTAGAACAAAACAAAAGAACCAGTTCTTGGAAGCAAGAAGAATGTTTTCTCCTTTACCACAATTCCTTGGGACTACATTTTTACTTTCAGGGGTTTTCTGGGTGAAAGCAGTCAGAGGTGAAGCTCAGGATCAAAGAAATTTAAGTTATTTTCACCTGAGAGATAAGTGAATTAGAGCTCAGTCTTTAGTCAGGACTTCGAGGTTATCTAAGTTCTCTGTTACAGAGTGAAATGCCCAGAAGCCCTAAGCACATAGCTATAAACAAAGTCTTTCAAGCTGCCACCTTTGTGTTCAGTAATCTGGACAGCATGAACTACACAGCTGAGAGCTTTGTGTTCTTTGTACAGGAGTAATTTACAATGGCAGAGGATCTGCAGAAACAGGAATAGCTGGTCTGAATTTCCCCCAAATTTGTGAGGTGATCATGGAGGCTTTCAACAGAACTGTGATTTTTTTTTTTTTCCCCCTAACGGTTTGTTGAAATAAACACATTTTTTATTAAAACAAGCAAACAAACAAGCAAACAAACCAACCCCAGTGTATTCAATGAAAAATAATTATGCCAATGAACACTTTACCAGCTCTGTTTTTGATTGATGCTCTTGGAATATAAAAAACTAATGAAGGTACTTTAATTCCCACTTCACACAGAATGCCAGACTGAATTACAGAGATTGTGTTTGGAAAAGAAGTTTTAGTCCTTTAATAATGCCCTTCATTCTAGTTAGTCTAGCCATGTTACCCAGAGAAACTAATGTATAAATAATGAGATCTCCAGTGCTGTGTGCAACATAGAAGAATGGCATTTATTTTATATCCAGACTTTCCTCTTACTATTCCATTGAACAGTTTTAAAACCGCTTTTGGATTTTCATTTCTTGCTGTGAATCTGGCTTGATACAGAGTCCTTAAAACTGTAGCTGAAGTTGTTCTTGTTGAACTCATCTCTACACAAAAGACGGTCAACCTATTACCAGAATCAGGAGTTATTTTAGGCCACACAAGACTGTTCATGAATTTATAGTCATGGCAACTCCTATGTTCATTATTGTGTTATTTCAACAACAGAACTTAGAACACTGCCATTTCTACCAAAGGCAGTTAGGGAACTAAAAATAACCTAAAGGTCAGTTTACCACAAGCAGATTTTGTATTCAATGAAATACATATCCAAAGACAAACTATTGAAAAAAATATAAAAACAACACAAGCTGATTGTCACTGACTTGCCATTTGGAATAAAAGCAGTTTGTAACATTTTGTATTATAAAGAATCACAAAATCACAGTTGGAAGGCACCTCTGAAGATCATCTAGTCCAACCTCTCTGCTTACAGCAGGGTCAATTAGAGCAGATTACTCAGTATACAGTTGTTTTTTCAATATCTCCAAGAACTTATCTCACAACTTTTCTGGGTTACATGATCCAATGTTTGACCATTCTGACAGTAGAAAAAGCTTTTTTCTTATGTTCTAATTGAATTTCCTGCATTACAATCTATGCTCATTGCCTCTTGTCCTGTCACAAGGCACCACTAAGAAGAGTTTGTCTCCATCTTCTTTACTTCTATCCACCAGGCATTTATACATATTGATAAGATGGTGAACAGTTGCAGCCTCTCCTCATATGGCAGATGTTCCAATCCCTTAATCATTTTTGTGGCTCTGCACTGGGCTCACTCCAGGAAGTCCATGTCTGTCTTTACTGAGGAGCCCAGAACTGAACCCAGAACTCCAAGTGTGTGAGACCAGGACTGAACAGAGGGGAATGATCAGGTCACTAGACTTTCTGACAACGCTCTTCCTAATGCAGCATCAAATACTGTTGGCCTTCATTTCCACAAGTACCCTAGGTCCTTTTCTATCAAACTAGTGTCCAGACAGTCGGTCAACCAACAACATCCACAGGATGCATTTATTCCTCTCCATGTGCGAGACTTGACATTTCCCTTTGTTTAACTTGATGGGGCTCCTGTTGGCCCATTCCTCCAGCCTGGTGACATCCCTTTGAAAGTCAGCACAACCCCTGTTTTGTATTGCCTGCACATCTGCTGAAGGTGCACTCAACCCCTGGAGTACATAATTAGTGACTGGCCTCCCACTGATCTTTGGGCTGTTGTTCACAACCTTTACAGACTGGTAGTTTTGCCAGCTTGGCAATTCATCTCACCATCTACTTGTCTAGTACACGCTTTTTCAGTTTTTCTGAAAAGGTTGTTATGGAAGACAGCATTAACATCTTTGCTGAAATTAGGACAAAAATAATGCACTTTTCCCCCTCCATCCACCAGTCATATGATTGTGGAAGGCTATCAGGTAGGTTAAGCACATTTTTATCTTAGTAAATCCTTGCTGACTACTCCTGATCCCCTTCCTGTTCTTGACAGATTTGAAAATAGTTTCTAGAATTACTTGCTCTATCACTTTCCTCAGGATAAAGGTGAGGCTGTGTGGTCTGTAGTTCCTTAGCTTGTTCTTGCCTTTCTTGAAGATAGGAGTGACACTTGCTTTAGTCCTCAGAAACTTCTTCCAGTCATAGAATCATAGAATGTCTTGAGTTGGAAGGGACCCGTAAGGATCATTGAATTCAACTCCTGACCCTGCATAGGACAACCCCAAAGCTCATACCACGTGTTTGAGGGCATTGTCTAATT